>NW_027175832.1:20495841-20650841 GCF_023055335.1 Clinocottus analis | reverse complement strand
TTCAGACGCTCTCAGCTCAGCTGATGAGCTCCTTATCAGGACAGAGCGACGTTTAAAAGAAGCGATACACGACAACAGCACTGCTGTCAGGAAGTAGGTTGTGTTACAGTGTTGTGTTACAGTGTTGTGTTACAGTGTTGTTACAGTGTTGTGTTACAGTGTTGTGTTACAGTGTTGTGTTACAGTGTTGTGTTACAGTGTTACTACTGAGGATAAGGAGTTACAGAGTAACTAAAGAGTAACTAGAGTAACTCGTGTCATAGTGTTACCACAGAGAACACTTCCTGTTACATTGTTACTGTTTATGACCGAGACGTCAACACTATAGTTACAATGTTACTGCTTAAAAAGTAACTCGTTACGTTTCAGTGTTATCACTTTAAAAAGTAACTCATGTTTCAGTGTTATCACTTTAAAAAGTAACTCATGTTTCAGTGTTATGACTAAAAGAAGCAACTTGTTAGTTTTCAGTGAAAACGTAACTCATGTTTCAGTGTTACTAGTAAATAAACTAGCTTAAGTTTGAGCGTTACGAACCATAAAAGGAACTTCAAAAGGAAGCTAACCATCGTGAAGACGTTAGCGTTAGGTCATGTTTCAGCGTCTCGTGATGAGGGAAGAAGACGTTTACAGCTGACTCTGCTTCACAGCCAATAGAAACACAGCAGTTATTCAGCTGAAGCACAAAGACAAATCATTTATGATATTTTTGGATTTAATAAGACTTTGATCACAACTTAATTCATTTAGCAGCAAGCAAAAAATACTGGATTTGAATCCTCTTCCTCTTGTAGTAGTACGTCAGCTGTTTCCGCTCATTTGAGCCGTGCTAACGTTTAAATAACTGGATTCACTCCAAACTGGAGGCGACGTGTCCGTGGGACCCTGAAGGCCACGCCGGGCGTCTGGTCCTCGTCACGTCTGACGGCTTCCAGAGCTGCAGCCTCATGACAGCAGCAGCTCCTCTTCATCAGCGCCGCGTGGCGTCCAGGAGCATCTTCATCAGCAGGAGCATCTTCATCAGCAGGAGCATCTTCATCAGCAGGAGCATCTTCCTCAGCAGGTCATGAAGCCTCGCCGTGAGGAAACACGACGCCTTCATGTTTCTGTCAGCAGACCTCTGGCAGGTGGACCGCTGGGCTCCTGCGCCGGCTCGCGGGTTCGACCCCGCGGGGGGAAAAGGTGTCGGCCGGTGCGTGAAATCAAATGCATGGGAGCGGAGGGGCCCGGTGTCACAACCTGTCAGGGGCCCCAGCATTCCTCAAGGAACCCTGCTGACTTCTGAGGAGTCAATGAGTTCAAACATCAGGCGCTCGGCAGCTTTCATGTTCGCGTCTTCAACAGATTCAAATCTTCTCTTTTCACTAAAAACCTTCAGACGTTGGTGTGTTTTTAAATGTGACGCCTGGAAGGGTCCTGCAGACAGGACAGTGTCTTTAATATGTTTTACTTTAAAATATTAAGGAGCATGAAGATGAAAAGCATGAAGGGGCAATGAGAGAGAATTACAGTTTTAAAGAATTCAAAATGACATTTGTGTACTTTTCTTTAGCGTTAGCGTTAGCGCTGCAGCGCAGTGAAGCTGCCAGTCAACAGCACAGCTGGTTACCATCAGCTACAGACTATACACACACACACACACACACACACACACACACACACACACAGGAATCTCTGACTTGCACCCCGATACTGTCCCTCTCTCTTACAAACACACTGACACACACATTCTCTCATTTTTCTCTCACACACTCTTTATTTTGTCTGCTCCCCCTCCATTAATAATGTACTTTCAAATCCCCCTCATCTCCACACACACACACACACACACACACACACACACACACACACACACACACACACACACACACACAGCAGTCACTCCAGTGTCAACACTGCTCCTCTCTCTTCGCAGCAGCAGGTCTTTATGAGTCTAGAAGCTTCTTCTGCTTCTCGTATTGTACACACAGAGTAAATATAATATTGTAATATTAATTCCCTTCTGCAGATTTAAATATGTTTGTGTGTGAGTTACCGGCTCATGGCCTCCTCCTTCCTGCAGGAGAACACGTTGACTCAACTGTGATTTACAAACGGCATCACAGTGAATTCAGAGGTTTCTGCTCGCATTTAAAGATTTAAAGTCCTTTTCTCTGTGAAATGTTTATTTAACTTCATAAGTCATTCAGTTAGATTACATGTCACTTTCCTTTCCCCCCACGTATCTGGTCCATCTGTACGTAAACACACACACACACACACACACACACACACACACACACACACACACACACACACACACTCCGCTCCTTCATTGAAAGCAGAGCGTGGAAGATGCATTTACATTTGGAGCGTTGAGCCAACTCTGTGAGTCCTGATGAGTCTCAGATGGAGCAGCAGCGTCCAGCCGAGCGGCTCCTGATGTCATTTCCTGTCGGCCGTGTAAACAAAACACCTCACTTCCTGCGAGGCCGCTCAGAGCGTAATCAGACGCAGTCCCCTTTTGGTGTAATTTAGATAATTATGATTGTATTTTTGATTGTGAGGAATGAAATCAGAGCGGAAGTTACAGCAGAACTGGAACGAAACAAAGACTTTTATGTGTGCAACACAATTTTTAGCTTTTTTTCAGTTTGGTAATTGTGGTTGTTCACCGTCTGTTGGTGGTTTAACGACCTCGCTCACAGGTTTGTCTGGACTCTGGTGGCCATGTAGCTCAGATCTTTGCACTCTGGTTGCAGGATCTGTGCGTTTGGCAGCCTGGTTGTGGGCTGCAGGTTGCTGTGCAGGCCGGCTGCTCTGGCTGCTCTGGCTGCTCTGGCTGCTCTGGGTGAAGTCAGCGCTTTCAGTCCAGCGGTCGTAAAGTTTCCCGTTGAAAGGAACCCTGAACCGCCTGCTGAGCAAACAGCTGACGGACACAGTGGAAGGATGGAAATGTTCCTCAGGAGGAGGAGGAGACCAAGAACACAGAACTGCTGTGAAGAAGCCTCGATTCAGCCATTTTGACCGTCGCCATCTTGGTTTTAGAAGACTTGAAACTAGAGATTGAGACAAAAACTCATATTTACAATGTTTACTGAGCGAATACATCAAGAAAAGTCATTTATATAGACTTCTATACAACCAGAGGAGTCGCCCCCTGGTGGTCAGGAGAGAGAATGCAGCCCTAACACATGAAGCATAGACTTCTATACAACCAGAGGAGTCGCCCCCTGGTGGTCAGGAGAGAGAATGCAGCTTTAACACATGAAGCATAGACTTCTATACAACCAGAGGAGTCGCCCCCTGGTGGTCAGGAGAGAGAATGCAGCTTCAACACATGAAGCATAGACTTCTATACAACCAGAGGAGTCGCCCCCTGGTGGTCAGGAGAGATCGGAGGCATCTCATGAAAGATGTAACGCAGCTTGTTTCCTCTCATCCGTATGGTAACTCTGTGAAAACATAATTTAGTAAATACCCCTCCCCCCCCCAAAGAGAACGTTCCTAACGTTCCACGATGTATTTATATGTCAGGAATGTCGCACGTCCTCAGGAAACCTGTCCAAACTTCCAAACTGCCTCCGCTTGTCTTCTAGAACAACAACTGGGCGTCCCGTGGAGACGCTCGCTCTCTTCTCCTGAACACGCTCACTTCTGCACATGTCGGCTTTCCGTCCGTCAACAGCGATATTAGAAGTGAACTGTGGATCAGGATCGCTTTAATCGCCAAGTATAACAAATGCAGGAATTTGTCTTGGTGATGCTGTAACTGCCCCTCCCCCTCCTCCTCCTCCTCCTCCTCCTCCACTCTCTTACATTTCCTGCCGTCAGTCATGCAGGTAGCGGAGCGCTTTGGCTCTGATCCTCCAGGTTTTCTTTTCTTATTCTTTTCCCTCCATCTGGTCCTCATTTCCCTCTCGGCACATTCATCTGGCTCCGTCTCTGAGAGATCTTGTGTTTCTGGACGGGTCCGCCTCCCTCCGCTCTGCCGTTGACTGACGCTGTGAACTCAGCGTTAGCTTTAGCTTCTCATATAGCTGCTCACCTCTGAAGGTTTGTCGGTTTGTCAAAGCTTTTTGACAAAAGTTGTTGTTTTTGTACAACATTTGGCAGGAAAACGATGAAACTTATTGTTTATCGGTGACAAAAGGGTTAAAGTTCCCGTGTGGAGCATCCAGTGACATCTAGTGGTGAGGCTGCAGATTGCAACTAACGTTCCCAAGCGTGTCGGAGAACCACACAGGCTCAAAGGAAAACATGAAGACATGCACGTTCCTCCCTGCACTCTTATATATGAGGTGCGAACTAGAACCATGTGGGGTTCTTTCACTGGTTCCCATCGCAGATCCAGTTTTGGTGCCACCTTTGATCACGCTCTTGAGAAAGGTTCCACCCAAAGCCTCGGGGTTCCTTTGAGAAACTTTTCACCTTCTCAGGGTTTTGTCAAGAACCCACCCAGAAGGTTCTACCAAGAGCCCTTTCATATACCAAGGGTTCCACTAGAACCCACGCAGGGTTCCTCATGCGGCTCCTCACAACAATCCTGGTTCACAATCTGATTTTTGGGGCTCTGTTGGCTGGAAGTGATTTAAACACTCACACACTCTTTTTAAATAAAGGGTTCTCCAGAAGCAAATGGTTCTGGGTGGAACCTTGGCCTTTCAGGAAGAACCCATTGGGACCTGCAGCGTTTGGTTTGCACCTCGCTGGTTGGACTCTGTGTGTCATAGAAACCTCCGTTTAAGTACCTCAAACAAACAATGTGAGAGGGGGATCGGGTTCCCGGCGTCAGCTCCGTGGAATGACTCCAGAGGAGCCGACGCCACCCGAGGACGAGGCCGGTCCCATCAGCCAATGGGAGGGGAGGAGGGCAGGGGGGGGGGTCACTCTGATGACACTCGCAGCCAATTAGCTCCCAGCCGGAGCGCCGCCGTGGAAAATGTGACCGACGGAGCAACTTGGAAATGTAATGTCTAATCTAATCTAATCTAATGTCTAATCTAATGTAATCCAAATGGTTGAGAGGTTGAGGGGAAGCAAGGCTTCATCACGGCAACGCTGACCTGCATTCTGCTGCAGAGAGAAACGATCAGTCATTTCTGCTTTAATGCACCTGAGCTGGCTCCTCCCCCTCCCTTGGCCCCTCCCCTTGGCTCCTCCCCCTGCGCTGGTGTTGACTCTGCTCCGTCTGAGAGATAACTCCCCTGGTGATTTATGATCTGCTGTACTTCACTGTAACGACCTCTACACACACACACACACACACACACACACACACACACACACACACACACACACACACACACACCTCCCTAAGGCGGGCCGTGTTTGTCATGTAAATAAATGGCGTCACTTCAACTGCCATTCAAATGTGCTTGCTGGCGGCTGGATGTGGGTCAGTCAGTCAGTGGGCCGTTTGGGGGATTAGTGGGCGGAGCTTATGAGGTCAGGTGATGACGGCGGTCTGAGGCTCTTTAGTTCACATTGTTGTTGTACATAACCACCTTTCTTATAATGCACTTTAACATAATGTGATTATGGCTTTTAGGAAAGTAGAAAAAACCCACATCACTTGTTCATGTTAATGTTTTACTGAGGGTGTAATATCATCACATTATAATGATTATAATACATTTTCATAATGCGTTACAGTTATTATAATTTGATTATGGATTTAACTGAAATAAAAAAAGTCATTAAATCTACTTTACTTAAGGCAAACAACGAGTAACTTAACTTATATGATGACAAAGAGTAACTTATAATCACATTATAATGAGTTCAGAGCCCCCCCCCCCCCCCCCCCCCCCTCATGTCTGGAAACCTTTTCCTGTGATTAATCTCCACAACGAGGGAAAAGTGGACCTGTGTTTTAATTCCTTGCTTGTTTTAGTGAGACCTGAAACTCTTTGAAGCTGGGCTCGTAAAACAAACCCCTGAACTGCACTTTCACTGAGGCTTGAAGCGCGCAGGAGACTGCTGTGAAGGAACGAACCAACGACAGCTCTGTGGGCCTAAAGCCAGACGCTGCAGCGCGTCACGCTGAAAACTAATGCATGAGAACAGGAGGGATGGAGCCCACGACCTTTAACGCATGTTAGACCCGCCCCCAAAGCTAACCTGTCCGTCAAATAAACAAGAACACGGACTTTAACGCGTGGAGTTAAGTGACAAAGAGCTGCTGCAGGTTGTATCTGCTCAGCGTTGTGTTGAGCTTGTAACTGCAGGCTCCTGCACGCCGCTGTGACCTCCTGCACGCCGCTGTGACCTCCTGCACGCCGCTGTGACCTCCTGCACGCCGCTGTGACCTCCTGCGCGCTGCAGTGACCTCCTGCACGCCGCTGTGACCTCCTGCACGCCGCTGTGACCTCCTGCACGCCGCTGTGACCTCCTGCACGCCGCTGTGACCTCCTGCTCGCCGCTGTGACCTCCTGCACGCCGCTGTGACCTCCTGCACGCCGCTGTCACCTCCTGCACGCCGCTGTGACCTCCTGCACGCCGCTGTGACCTCCTGCACGCCGCTGTGACCTCCTGCTCGCCGCTGTGACCTCCTGCACGCCGCTGTGACCTCCTGCACGCCGCTGTGACCTCCTGCACGCCGCTGTCACCTCCTGCACGCCGCTGTGACCTCCTGCACGCCGCTGTGACCTCCTGCACGCCGCTGTGACCTCCTGCGCGCCGCTGTGACCTCCTGCGCGCCGCTGTGACCTCCTGCGCGCCGCTGTGACCTCATGCACGCCGCTGTGACCTCCTGCACGCCGCTGTGACCTCCTGCACGCCGCTGTGACCTCCTGCACGCCGCTGTGACCTCCTGCACGCCGCTGTGACCTCCTGCACGCCGCTGTGACCTCCTGCACGCCGCTGTGACCTCCTGCGCGCCGCTGTCACCTCCTGCGCGCCGCTGTCACCTCCTGCACGCCGCTGTGACGTCCTGCACGCCGCTGTGACCTCCTGCAGGCCGCTGTGACCTCCTGCACGCCGCTGTGACGTCCTGCACGCCGCTGTGACGTCCTGCGCGCCGCTGTGACGTCCTGCGCGCCGCTGTGACCTCCTGCGCGCCGCTGTGACCTCATGCACGCCGCTGTGACCTCCTGCACGCTGCAGTGACCTCCTGCACGCCGCTGTGACCTCCTGCACGCCGCCGCTGCTTTTCCCTCAGACGCTGACGTGCAAAACCTTCTCCACTTCATGTTCCTGCCTCTTCGCCGTTACTCGTCTTCTGGCTGCACAGCTTCTCGTTCAGTTCACGTCTGCTCTGAGCTTTGAACTCTTGAAACGTGACGGCGCTTTGAGGGAAAAGAAAAGTGCAGTTTGAGTGAAGAAGCTGGAGAGGTCAACGTGTTGGTTATGAGCACGCAGCCCTTTAACCCTGTAAAGGAGTTGTATTCATGTGTTAAATAATGAATCTGCTTTTAGAAGAAAGAGGCTCAACATATCAGCAGCATACATACAGGCATCTATATAAATGTTTATTATTTTAATAAACTATTGTCTCTCATTCATTTGAGTCATTTAAGGTTTACTGTATGCTTTGAATCCTCATTGTTAGTTTAAATACTACATTTTATCACTTTTACTGTTTACACACACATTTCACACAATGTTTGCTCATGAACATGTGGTTAAAAGTCATAAAAATGTGGTTTAAAGTCATGGAAATCGGGTCAAAAGTTATGAAAATTGGGTTTGAAATCATGAAAATTTTGTTTAAAGTCATGAAATCTGGTTTAAAGTCATGATATTTGGTTAAAAATCATAGAAATGTAGTCAAAAGTTATGAAAATTGGGTTTTAAGTCATGGAAATTTGGTTTAAAATCATGAAAATGTGGTTTAAAGTCATGAAAGTCAGGAGATAAATTGGTCAGAATGTGTCTGAACCCTGAACTTGCACAACTTCAGCTGAAATGTGAACCGGCGCGTGGCGGCGCTGGCCAGAGAGTTAGTTCCTTAGTTTTCTGGCAGAACATGTTGGCCTCAGAAGAGTTAAACACCTGATCCGACGCGTCCGTCCTCTCTGGGTTCTTTTCCTTAACGTGGACTCGTCTCTCTGACCCGCAGACGTACATCGGCTCCATCCTGGCGGCGGTCAACCCGTACCAGCTGCTCGCCGGCCTGTACGACCGGCCGGCGGTGGAGCTGTACAGCCGGCACCACCTGGGCGAGAAGCCGCCGCACATCTTCGCCGTCGCCAACGAGTGCTACCGCTCGCTGTGGAAGAGGCTGCAGAACCAGTGTGTCCTGATCAGGTGGGTCCGGCTCCATCCGGTTCGGTTGCTTTGGCCACTAGGGGGCGGAAAATATCCCAAAACGAGGCTGCGCACGCAGAGAGCTCATGAGATGCATTCAAACGTCTTTGTCTCCACGTCGTCCAACAATAGTTTCCCAGTTTGTGCCCCGTCAGGAAGCCCGCACCTCGGCGGTTGAATCGAGCGCTCTGATTGGCCGTTAGGTTAAACTGCCTCGCTCTTAAACTGGTTTAATCGCTCTGCCCTCAGTGTGCCGAACACTTTGATCAACTTTCAAGCCTCCCGGGCGCTTTGGCTGCAGCTCTGAGGATCTGAACGCCACACGACACACACACACACACAAACACACACACACACACACACACACACACACACACCCGCCCGCCCGCCCGCACACACACACACACACACACACACACACACACACACACACACACACACACACACACACACACACACACACACACACACACACACACACACACACACACACACACACACACACACACACTATCTAGTATCTACTTCCTCCGCTGCTTTCCCTCCTCACATCCTTCCTTCAGCTGGCTGGCTTTCACATCCTCCGCCGCTCCATTGTTCCATCACTCAGACGAAGACGTTCTCTCCGTCTCGACTTCAAAAGCACGTTTATTTTTACCCGTCAGAAGCGATAATATTTGTGTTTGGGACGCTCCATTCAGCGGCCGGCGGATGCCGGTTGGACGTCCCGGTGTTGGACTCTGTGGGAACCGCTGGTGCTTGAGGTCATGGAGGTGTCTGAGGACGTGCTCGGTGGACTTTGATCCGTCCTTCTGGGACTGAAACGCTCCCAGAGCAGAGAGACGTGTTTTAAGGAAATCCAATAAAAGGTTTTAAAGACATTTTGATGCTGAATTCTTTCTAACCCTCTGAACTCTTTTTAAAAACCACGATTTCTTTAAACAATCGGCCAAAAACTCTGGTTGTCCTTCCAGAAGCTGTAAAAAAAACTTAGTTATTATCGGATTTCAGTACTTGAACACATCGTGTGTCAGAAAAAACACCTTAAACCTGAATACAATATAGACTTCTATACAACCAGAGGAGTCGCCCCCTGGTGGTCAGGAGAGAGAATGCAGCTTTAACACATGAAGCATAGACTTCTATACAACCAGAGGAGTCGCCCCCTGGTGGTCAGGAGAGAGAATGCAGCTTTAACACATGAAGCATAGACTTCTATACAACCAGAGGAGTCGCCCCCTGGTGGTCAGGAGAGAGAATGCAGCTTTAACACATGAAGCATAGACTTCTATACAACCAAGGGAGTCGCCCCCTGGTGGTCAGGAGAGAGAATGCAGAAGGGATGTGACTCGCAGTTCAGATGCTGAAAGAACCCAAACAGTCAAAGCTTCATGAATTCATTCTGTGAATATTTTGTCTTTTGCCCGTCGGCTTCAGATCCCAAAGATCATCCAAGAAGACGCCGCCATCGCCAGAAAAAGGCCGTCAGCTTGTTTCCTGGCGAGCGCCTTTTAGTCCAGAGGCCTGCGCTCGGTTCCTGCCTCGTCTCCGGTCGGTCGGGATGTGATGCGTGGCGTTCTGGGTCGAGCTCACGCCGGTCAGCGAACTCGTTAACGAAGCAGAAAGAGATAAAAACAGTGAGGAGGGCAAGGGGGCGGGGCTTCAGAGTGTTGCAGTGATCTGACGTTTATTGAGGCACGAGGTCTGCTGGGTGAAAGTCTTGCAGCTCAGACACGTGACTGGATCCCGGCGGCTCGAGTCCTCCTGCGAGCGGGACACAGAAGGTCTTTTGTTCAGCAGGATGTCGGTCGTGGGAGGAACAAGCGGCGGCGGCGTAAACACAAACATGCCGCGTCGTCGCCTCCGGCTTCACAATGCGGCCGCTCTGTCCGGAGACACCAATCTGCTGCTGATCTGCTTCCTGTTTGTCCCCCCCGCGTTTGGTTTGTCCCTTCTGGGCTCCTGTAGGAACATGGAGCACTGGATGTTTATACATGAATGACAACATAGTTATGAATGTTATTTGTATTTCACGCCGGTAGAAATCCCTTTAAATGCTACAAAACCTGTTCGTAAAGAAACAGAGTTCATAGAAAAGTCTTTGAACAGTGAGAAGTTGTTGCAGTTTAAGGATGAGCAACTATTTTATTTCACGCCCACACAGAATGTAAATGAACTCATTCATAAATCTGTTGTCTCAATTTGGTTAAGCGGTGTTTTTAAGTGGAATATAAATGTAGTTTTTAATGGATCGTGACCCTGAAGGGTTTAAGTATTCTCTCCTCTTGACCTCCAACCAGCCAGAGTCGCTTTTAAAACCCTCGGCTTTTACTTTTACTGCCTCCGAGTCGTTAACGAGCTAATTGTTGCCCTGAAGCTGCAGCGCAGAGGAAAGCCTGCGACTTAAAGAGAGTAGAAACTGTGTCTGCACACCTGAAAGTACGGCTCAGTCCCAACGACCCCCTGAGCTTCATCACACCTTGTGGTGTGCAGATTATGAAGGACTCATCGATGGAGGTTCTTCACTGACTTTCACTGCAAATGAAGCAGATCTCTTGCTTTAGATTTAATGCTCCAATGCAGCCAAACTTCTTCTTCTGTGGTTTGGCTGCAAGACGAACCGGGTGCAAGAATACTGGAGGAGGATGAGGAAGAGGAGGAGGAAGAGGAGGAGAAGGAGGAGGAGGAGGAGGAGGAACCTCTTGATGATGGAAAGTGAAGAGAAAGAACTAAACGAGCTCCAAGTGCAGGAACAATAACGGCTGAATTGCAAAACGTGTCGTCTGTTAAAAACTAGCCTGACTAAGTGGACTTTAAGGCATTATTGTATTAATATTAATATTTCTTGATGAATAGTAGCCGTCTTTCCTGTCGGTGTCTTAATGCTTATTTTATTCATGATTAGTAATCCGACGCTGGTGCTTTAAAGTCCTTTTCCTCTGTGCTCGTGGTGTCTGACGCCTGAAGTTAGCTTCTGGTTGGAGGATCAGTTCAACACTGAGTCAGAGTCCAGCTGCCACACGACGTGGTCTGGTTCACAATGCTCACACACACACACACACACACACACAAATTACCCCCATTGGTCCCCCAAAACACACCAAAGCCGCCTCGGCGGACCCTCGTAAAGCCGTGACGCCCTTCCTCCCGTACAGAGGAGCAGTTCTTGTGAGGAAGAGGAGCTATAAATTTGCAGACTGGCACTTTGGAGGCGAGGCAGGAAGCTTTCTCGTCGGAGCTGGGGATTGTGGGTAATCGGATCCAGGCGAGGGGTATGGCGAATGAAACGGGAGCTGGTGTAATGGATGAGGAGGAAGAGGAGGAGGAGGAGGAGGAGGAGGAGGAGGAGGAGGAGGAGGAGGAGGAGGAGGAGGAGGAGGAGGAAGGCAGCTCTAACACAAGGCATCTGCTCATTAATGCTCCTGAACGCCACTTTTGCGTTTTCACCATTGCAGATACCTGCCTGCGTCCAGCCGCATGATTTTAATGACCTACCCCACACACACACACACACACACACACACACACACACACACACACACACACACACACACACACACACACACACACACCCCCCCCCCCGCCCCCTCCTCGTGGTTTTGCTTCATATTTCAGTGGGAACTGGTTCTTGAACCGCCAACGAAGAAAACCCATCCTGGAACAGCTCCAGCGCTGACTGCACAGAGCCAACGCCACCAGGCTCCTCCTGCTGGTAATAAAGCAATAAACAGGAGATTCAGACACGGTCGGCATGTTTTTATGACCCGATGCCCCGCGTGGGTTTCCTGGGCCTCCTGATGCCGCACAACACGCTGCTGCCTACACAACTTTGTGTCAACAGTTTGCCTTTTGTCTTTTTTACTGGAAAGCTTTACTGGAGAAAGTAAAGCTTTCTCCAGTTTGGTTCTGTTGAGTCTGTTAAAGCTGCATTCTCTCTCCTGACCACCAGGGGGCGACTCCTCTGGTTGTATAGAAGTCTATGCTTCATGTGTTAAAGCTGCATTCTCTCTCCTGACCACCAGGGGGCGACTCCTCTGGTTGTATAGAAGTCTATGCTTCATGTGTTGAAGCTGCATTCTCTCTCCTGACCACCAGGGGGCGACTCCTCTGGTTGTATAGAAGTCTATGCTTCATGTGTTAAAGCTGCATTCCTTCTCCTGACCACCAGGGGGCGACTCCTCTGGTTGTATAGAAGTCTATGCTTCATGTGTTAAAGCTGCATTCTCTCTCCTGACCACCAGGGGGCGACTCCTCTGGTTGTATAGAAGTCTAGTCTAAACATTGTAGATTTTTGCATAAACGACTGCTTCTCCAAAGACCTGCAGCACTTCTGGGAAATATCCAATTTCAAAGTTTATCATAGAACAAAACACTGGGGGACTTTTCATTGACAAAAATAATTAAAATTCCAGGGGTTGATATTGTTTTGACTGGCTGCCGTCGTGTCCGAAAAAAAAGCCCCGATTTGATTAAACGGCGAAGCACAGAGGGAGTTATCCCCCGACCCAGCGGTCTGTCCTGACCTCCTGACCCCGGGAGGGCGTGGGGTCAACCTCTGGACTCTCCAGCCTCGTTAATTACTCAGGCATCTGGGGGTCATGAACGCCCCGCGGCAAAGCCCTGCTACAAACACACCTGAGAGGTTGTGTCCTGGGGGATCCGGGCCGGTTCCATCTGGAGTTCTCTGCTCTGTGAGTCAGATTAATAAATGGACTGTGACCAAAGGCAGGAATGCATCACCGGGGCAAAAGGAGGAGAGCATGATGGGAAGGAACCTTGTTGGTTTCAGGTGTAACACGAGGCCAGCGGTTATTCAGGACGAGGACCAGAGGACCAGACTTAGTGCCTCAAATAGTTTGCCTTCGTTCATGAGGTCACATTGAATTCTTGAGGTTTGTGGGGCTGAACAAACACTCAGGCTTCTTTTATTTTAGGTTCCAGTCTGAAAGTCTGCTAGAGTTTCCTCCCCAAGGATGGAAAAGAAATACACAAATGTATTAATGTGAGTGAACCTGAGGAGCTCTGTCACGTTTCTCTCATGCATTCTCTCTCCTGACCACCAGGGGGCGACTCCTCTGGTTGTATAGAAGTCTATGCTTCATGTGTTAAAGCTGCATTCTTTCTCCTGACCACCAGGGGGCGACTCCTCCGGTTGTATAGAAGTCTATGCTTCATGTGTTAAAGCTGCATTCTCTCTCCTGACCACCAGGGGGTGACTCCTCTGGTTGTATAGAAGTCTATGCTTCATGTGTTAAAGCTGAATTCTCTCTCCTGACCACCAGGGGTGACTCCTCTGGTTGTATAGAAGTCTGTGCTTCATGTGTTAAAGCTGCATTCTCTCTCCTGACCACCAGGGGGCGACTCCTCTGGTTGTATAGAAGTCTATGCTTCATGTGTCAAAGCTGCATTCTCTCTCCTGACCACCAGGGGGCGACTCCTCTGGTTGTATAGAAGTCTATGCTTCATGTGTTAAAGCTGCATTCTCTCTCCTGATCACCAGGGGGCGACTCCTCTGGTTGTATAGAAGTCTATGCTTCATGTGTTAAAGCTGCAGTCTCTCTCCTGACCACCAGGGGGCGACTCCTCTGGTTGTATAGAAGTCTATATAAGTGACTCTACTTCTCTCTTGATGTATTCCCTCAGTAAACATTGTAAACATGAGTTTATGTCTCAATCTCTAGTTTCAAGTCTTCTTCTATACAGCCTGATGTTCATTTAGTACATTATGGTCTGTCCGAGTCAAACAGACCATAATAAGGCGCTTCAGGCCGAGCCGTCACAGTGGACGTCTGCACAGCAGCCTGACTTCAGATTCCCGTGCGTCTTAACGAGGTAATTTAATCTCAAACTTTAAACAAGCGAGGTAGTTTGACGACATCGTGTCACTTTTCTCTCTTTCTTTTTTTTTCCCTCCGGTGAAAAAGAAGTTCTCAGTTCTTCAGAAGACTTCACGCCAGATTAAGTTCCTTTCTTTCCGTCTCAGTTTCTCTTCCTGCTCAGGAGCTCTGTGGCTACAAAAGGAGTGAGGTCCAGAGCGGTTGATCCTCCACGCTCAGTCGCCCCGCTGAAGACTTCCTTTATGGGGGTTTGTGTAGGTGGGGGGGGGGGGTGTTTGGGTGGCAACAGCATGCGTAGAGCCAGCGCTCAGCACAACAGGCAGGGTGCTGTTGAGTTGTGCGTGGCCTGTTGTGGGTCGGCGCTGCCAGGACTCTTCTAGATGACTTCCCTTGGCTTCAATGAGCTGCTCAGCGAGGCCTTTAAAGATGGATCCAACCCTCTGGGGGGGTTTGACCCGCAGAGAGAGAGCCAAGACCCCCCAACACAGGAAGCCTGGGGTCTGTACAGCTGCTCCGTCTTCCTTCAAAATAAGAGCCGTGTCCGAGGGGAAAACCTGGAACAGTCCTGGAGTTTTAAAATGGTTCAATCCTTGAAAAAGAAATTGGCCCCAAAGTTGTGTAAAAGTCCTGTAAATGTGTTTTATTCATGTGTTCATGACGTTCATTTACGCTGAGTTTGAAATAATTAATATGTGAATTTAGTTTAAGGTCATGGAAATCCTTTGGTCAGATTGTGTAAGAATTGTGTACAGTCGGTCTTTCTCCTTCAAAGTAAAAGACTGATCTCCTGAACTGAAGAAGAAGTGCGTCTTCATTTGGGAGAAAGACACAGAGGGAAGTTCAGATGAAGGTTTTTAAGACCAGTGTGTCAAGATAAGGACAATAAATACAAAATGAAAGCTCAGAAGTCTTCCTGCAGACTTCTGAGGCTGGAGACGCCCAGACATTATCCAGATGAAGAGGTGTGTTCCCTCCAATGTTGACAGACGGGACAGAAGAGGCAACACTTACGTTGCATTGAAGACGCCACGGAGACGATTCTGACTTCACAGCATGTTGCGTTGTCTCAGGGTGTAGATGTGTTATGAGTTATGAGTTCGTATCTAAACGTCGTAAAATACAATAACATCTCACGTGAAACAAGAAGTCAACGTTGATTCATTTCTCAGGTAAATTGCGTAATAGTTGCGTCAACTTGAGGACTTTCATAGGAAAACACAAGAAAACACTGATGAGTAACTTTTCATAAGAAATGCAACCCGTTGCACAAGGACACGTTGCTGGTTGCTGGTTGTCGTTGCTACAGTTGATGCAACAGTAAAGGGAGATCAGGGCGGTTGTGTGTTCTGGTTTCTGTCCCTGACACCAGAGGAAACCTTTAAAGGTCGGCGTGTTGATTAATGCGCCGCATTGTTCACGGGGCGATTCATTGGTTTCCAGGTTTAATAATTACCAGGCGGCCTGAACCTCACGCGGGTTGCCAGGTTGGTCTTCAGGGTTCTTTACGGGTTGTTATGGGTTCTGGTATCCTTTACTGGCGTGGAAAGGTAGCACAGTTCAGGACGGAGATCCTTAGATTCAACACGAGGTTGTTGAAGCAGCAATTATTGGTGATTTTTCTAAAATGATGATTAATACAAATATATCCAGTATGTTATGTAACGACGTCGACACTCAAATACTTTCCTGTTTGTAATGACGATACACAACAATACACACTGGATTAACACAACATATGTGACCTGGAGGCCCGGCGCCGTCCTGTTGCATTCTGGGTCTCTGGGTGCTGACAAGCGGTGGCCTCATGCGCCCTCTGGTGGTGGAACGCTGCAACATCTCACCCTGAATACCCTGAATACAGAGCATTTATACATCTATGTAAGCAATGAAATATATATTTTTAAATGTACACTAAATAAAAAAAATTAAAAAATATATTTAAAAAAATTAAACAGTGCAACACTAATAATTGATACATATATATATATATATATATAATATATATATATATATATATATATATATATATATATATATATATATATATTTCTTAATTTACACTATGTAAAAAAATATTAAAAAAATTTAAAATAAATACATAAATATATATATATATATATATTTGTATGCACATATTTAAACAGTTCATATATATATATATATATATATATATATATATATATATATCAAAAAGGAATAATTAAAGAATATATATATACATATTGTAATAGTTGATTGATTTATGTCTACACACACATGAAACAGTCCGTAACGTCGTCCCGTGCGTTTCTCCTCCAGCGGCGAGAGCGGCGCCGGTAAGACCGAGAGCACCAAGCTCATCCTGAAGTTCCTGTCGGCCATGAGCCAGCAGTCCCTGGAGGCGTCGTCCAGAGCCAGGACGTCCCGCGTGGAGGAGGCGCTGCTGGAGAGCAGGTGAGCCTCTCGATGGTCCAGACCGTCTCCTCGCTCTCTCTGTCGCCACGGTTACTGACCCCTCCCCCCCCCCCACACAGCCCCATCATGGAGGCCTTTGGAAACGCCAAGACCGTCTACAACAACAACTCCAGCCGCTTCGGGAAGTTCGTGCAGCTGCACTTCTGCCAGAAGGGAAACATCCAGGGAGGACGCATCGTCGACTGTATCCTTTCCTAGCTCCTCCTCGTCTCCTTCCCTAGGCAGGAAGGAGGCGAAGATGCTCTGAAGAGTGACGGTGTGCAGAGGGAAGAGGGGGAAGGAGAGGGGAGGGAGGAGGAAAGAGAAGGAGGAGGAGGAGGAGGGCCTTTATGTGCTTATGAGTCATAACAATAACCCGAACATGACTTCTAACCCCTCAGCTGTTGTTTACCTTGACTCACACTGACCACAGACCTCTTGGAGAAGGTGAGCGTCACACACACACACACACAACTCCACACACACACACACACACACACACAAGGGCCTAACGGTGCTTATCGTTCCCTGCAGAACCGAGTGGTCCGACAGAACCCGGGCGAGAGAAACTACCACATCTTCTACGCCCTGCTGGCCGGAACCAACAGCCAGCAGAGAGGTGAGGCCACCACAGCCACACCGCTGATCAGTGTGTCCTGATGGAGCCATACCAAGATAGTGTGTGTGTGTGTGTGTGTGTGTGTGTGTGTGTGTGTGTGTGTGTGTGTGCGCAGAGGCCTTCTCCCTCACACAGCCTGACAGCTACCACTACCTGAGAGCATCCAGCTGCCTCGTCGACAAGACGATCAACGACGACGGCACATTTCAGGACGTTCAGGTAAGAAGGAAACGTTCAGGTGAGAAGGAAATGTTCAGGACGTTCAGGTGAGAAGAAAACGTTCAGGATGTTCAGGTGAGAAGGAAACGTTCAGGACGTTCAGGTGAGAAGGAAACGTTCAGGACATTTAGGTGAGAAGGAAACATTAAGGACATTTAGGTGAGAATTAAACGTTCAGGATGTTCAGGTGAGAAGGAAACGTTCAGGACGTTCAGGTGAGAAGGAAACGTTTAGGATGTTCAGGTGAGAAGGAAACTTTCAGGACATTTAGGTGAGAAGGAAACTTTCAGGACGTTCAGGTGAGAAGGAAACGTTCAGGACATTTAGGTGAGAAGGAAACGTTCAGGACATTCAGGTGAGAAGGAAACGTTCAGGACGTTCAGGTGAGAAGGAAACGTTCAGGTGAGAAAGAAACGTTCAGGACTTTCAGGTCTCAATACTTTGTTCGGCGTTTGAAACGCTCTGAAAGTCCAAACAGACTCAAACCCGGCTGCGGCCTCCAGAGACCTTCTCCGTCTGGACCCAAAAGCAACGAGAGGTGCTGAAGCCGCCGCCTGAGCTCTTCTTTTTTATTCCCAGAATGCAATGCGGACGATGCAGTTCACGGAGGAGAACATCGGGGAGATCCTGCGCCTCCTGGCCGGGATCCTCCACGCCGGGAACATCGAGTTCATGACGGCCGGAGGAGCTCAGGTCTCCTCCAAGTCAGGTGCGAGGGTTCTGCAGGACGTCCTCTCTGTCTGAGTCACTCGTCTGGATGATGTCATCATGTTCTGATGAGTGTGTGTGTGTGTGTGTTCCCTCGTCTGCAGCCGCCCTCAGCCGGACCTCTGACCTCCTGGGCCTGAACCCAGACCAGCTGGCCGAGGTGCTGACCCACCGCTCCATGATCCTCCGGGGGGAGGAGATCTCCACGCCGCTCACCGTGGAACAGGTGAGTCCATGCAGGGCCCGCACCTGGAGGAGAACCTCCTGCAGGAGGTTCTCCTGCAGGAGAACCTCTGAACACTAACAGGAGGTTGTTCCCTCTGCAGGCGGTGGACTCCAGAGACTCCATGGCCATGGCGCTGTACTCTCAGTGCTTCAACTGGATCATCCGCAAACTCAACAACCGCATCCGGGGGAAGGAGGACTTCAAGTCCATCAGCATCCTGGACATCTTCGGCTTCGAGAACTTCGAGGTGTGTTTTCGACTGAGAGCGGGGGAATGGACCCCGTGAACCCAGAACCTGTGGCTGCAGCCCGTGAACCCAGAACCTGTGGCTGCAGCCCGTGAACCCAGAACCTGTGGCTGCAGCCCGTGAACCCAGAACCTGTGGCTGCAGCCCGTGAACCCAGAACCTGTGGCTGCAGCCCATGAACCCAGAACCTGTGGCTGCAGTTGACGTGGATCCTTTTGTTCCCCGCAGGTCAACCGCTTTGAGCAGTTCAACATCAACTACGCCAACGAGAAGCTTCAGGAGTATTTCAACAAGCACATCTTCTCCCTGGAGCAGCTGGAGTACAACAAGTAGGTGGAGCTTCTGGAGGGGTTCTGGAAAGGTTCTGGAAAGGTGGTACTATGTAGAATAAAGGTGGTGCTTTGTAGAATAAAGGTGGTACTTTGTAGAATAAAGGTGGTACTATGTAGAATAAAGGTGGTACTATGTAGAATAAAGGTGGTACTTTGTAGAATAAAGGTGGTACTTTGTAGAATAAAGGTGGTACTATGTAGAATAAAGGTGGTACTATGTAGAATAAAGGTGGTACTTTGTAGAATAAAGGTGGTACTTTGTAGAATAAAGGTGGTACTATGTAGAATAAAGGTGGTACTATGTAGAATAAAGGTGGTGCTTTGTAGAATAAAGGTGGTACTTTGTAGAATAAAGGTGGTACTTTGTAGAATAAAGGTGGTACTATGTAGAATAAAGGTGGTACTTTGTAGAATAAAGGTGGTACTTTGTAGAATAAAGGTGGTACTGTTCTGACCGTCTGTCTTCTTCGAACAGGGAAGGCCTGGTTTGGGCCGACATCAACTGGATGGACAACGCTGAGTGTCTGGACCTGATCGAGAAGGTACAGGGTCTAGTTACGCTCCTGTGGTGATGATGATGATGATGATGATGATGACGATGATGATGATGACGATGATGATGTCTCCACAGAAACTGGGTCTTCTGGCCCTGATGAACGAGGAGAGTCACTTTCCCAAAGCCACCGACGGCACCTTGCTGGAGAAGCTGCACAGCCAGCACTCAGTACGCTATTATTACACTGTTATTACACTATTAATACACTATTATTACTCTATTATTACACTGTTATTACACTATTAATACACTATTATTACTCTATTATTATACTATTATTACTCTATTACATTATTATTATTACACTAACACTATTATTACACTATTATTATCATGCTATTAAGCTGCAGCTGGTAACTTTAACACAAAATGACTTTGTCTGGTCTTTACTCAAACTGTCCCTTCATCCTGACGGTGATGATGAGGATGAAGAGTCCGTCAGGTCTCAGTAACCGACCCGTTTGCTTCCTCCTGCAGAAGAACTCTTTCTACGTGAAGCCGCGCGTTGCTGTGCACAACTTTGGAGTCAAGCACTACGCAGGAGAGGTGACTGTTCATTGTGTGTTAACACATTACACTGATCAGCCAGAGGAGCAGTTTCCTCTCTTTGTCCTCCATTAAACTCTCCTCCGCCCCCTGGTGGCCGGATGCAGGTGGTGTACGACGTGAGGGGGATGCTGGCGAAGAACAGAGACACGTTCAGAGACGACATCCTCAACCTGCTGAGGGAGAGCAGGTAGAGCGCCGCATTCCTACCGGGAAAATATATATATATATATGACAAGTGAAAAGTATGACTCTTCCTCTTCCTCCCCCTCCTCTTCCTCCTCCTTGACCCCTCCCTTCAGGCTGGACTTCGTCTACGACCTCTTCGAGCTCGTTCTGAGCCGGAACAAGCAGGACACCCTGAAGAGCAGCTCCAAGCACCGCCGGCCCACCGTCAGCACCCAGTTCAAGGTGAGGCTCCAGGACTGAAGCACCAGTACTGCGACCAGTAGTACCAGTAGTACCAGTAGTACCAGTAGTACCAGTAGTATTCCAGTAGTAACTGTGTGTTTTCTTGGCTGCAGGACTCTTTGCACTCCCTGATGTCAACACTCAGCACTTCCAACCCGTTCTTCATTCGATGCATCAAACCAAATAAACACAAGGTGAGAGCACACACACACACACACACACACACACACACACACACACACACACAGTGATATATATATTGGTGTGAGTCGCTTGTCATCTTCATAATCAAACAGCCCTCCCCCATCAACCGGCCCCAGGCAGGAATGTGTGTGTGTGTGTGTGTGTGTGTGTGTGTGTGTGTGTGTGTGTGTGTGTGTGTGTGTGTGTGTGTGTGTGTGTGTGTGTGTGTGGCTGGCCCATTGTGGTGCCCTTCGACCCTACAGGTTGCCTAGCAACAGGCCGGTGTATAGGAGAGAGTGTGAGGACATACAGAGTTGTGTGTTTGGAACCAGCAAGGTGCATCATGGGAAATCTTTGAGGAAAAACTGGACAATCACTCAGGTTTTATAATAAAAAATTGTGTTTTGAATCAACATCTGTACGATGTTTGTCTTGAACTTCACAAACATCACAAACTCTGAAGACTCTAAAGTTTCAGTGATGATGAAACATGAAGACTCTATTTTGAGTCTGAAGGTCAGTTTCTATTGTTAGCTTCTCATAAGCAGACGTCCAGCCGACGTCCAGCAGACGTCCAGCAGACGTCCAGCAGACGTCCAGCAGACGTCCAGCAGACGTCCAGCAGACTCAGAGCGTCTCTGGAGAGCAGCTGCGTCCTCATGAGGATCCAATGTTAACAACGCTGCGTGATGACTGCTGAATGGGGCTTAATGGGCGGCCGGGGGGCTCGTTCAGGGCCGCCCCTAAGGAAACCAGGGTCAGGGAGCCACGCCCCCCGAGAGCCCCACCCCCACCGAGGGCCGGCCCTGTGAGGCCCCAGGACCAGTTGGCACGCTTACTTTATATATATATATATATATATATATATATATATATATATATATATATATATATATATATATATATATATATATATGTATATCTATGTATATGTCTATGTATATGTATAAATAAATATCTATATATATATATATAGATATATATATATATAGATAGATAGATAGATAGATGTATATATATGTATTAGTTCAGTCGCGGCATCAGTTATCTGCAGTGAGTGGACACAAAAGTCAATGTATACAGGCTGCACTGTCTCTCTCTGACACACACACACACACACACACACACACACACACACACACTAACCCACAAGTGGCCTCGCACAAATTAGCCTCAGCAGGAGATGCATCCCCATGGCAACCGCGGCCCTCCCTCTCACACAGGAAAGGGGGAGTGGACTTCTGGGTTTGAAAGCCTTTGTTTGGTGGCTGTGTGTGTGTAAGTGTGTGTGTGTGTGTGTGTGAGTGTGTGTGTGTGAGTGAGTGTGTGATATTTGGGAACTTTCCCGTCCTCGCTGCTCGTCTCCGCTGAAGGAAGGAAGCTGCGATGCGGTGAGGACACAGCCTGTTGCACGGGTTTACCTTAAAGTGTGTGTGTGTGTGTGTGTGTGTGTGTGTGTGTGTGTGTGTGTGTGTGTGTGTGTGTGTGTGTGTGTGTGCGGCTGCATGACGGACGCACATAGCCGGTTTCTCTCTCATGGTGTCAGGCAGTTTGCACCCGGAGGAGAAGTCTGCTTTATTTCCACTGAAGGAAGGAAGGAAGGAAGGAAGGAAGGAAGGACAGAAGGAAGGACAGAAGGACGGAAAGAAGAACAGAAGCAATGAAAGATGGAAAGAAGGAGGGAAGGAATGAAGAATGGGAAGAAGGACGGAAGGGATGAAGGATGTAAGGATGGATTGAAGGAAGGAAGACCGAAGGACGGAAGGAAGGAAGGAAGGAAGGACAAAAGGAAGGAAGGAAGGAAGGAAGGAAGACATTGTAAAGTAAGAGCTGGGTCTGAAGCATGTCTGTCGCGTCGGTGATGTTTCCCCTCGTGTGTTTTGATTGACAGCTCAGTCAGCTGTGACCTGTTGCCCCTCAGGCGCTGAGTAGAAGCAGGATGACGTCGCCTGGTGCTGAGGTCGGTGCTCAGGTGGGTCCACTGCTCCACCGACCCGAACATCAAGCTCAGAGACGGAGACGCAGAAGCTTTGTGTGTCGCTCCGTCGAGCGTCTCGGTGCTCTGTGCCCTGCGTTCTGTCTGGAAGGCTCGAAAGGTTTTCAGAGGCACGAACCTGCTGAAGCTGCAGGTGTGAGAGCTCTGTGTCCGGAGGGAAAACAAGGAATGTGTCTCGTGTTTAAGGCTTCGTGTTGTTGTTGTTGTTGTTGTTTATGAATCGCTTGTTGTGTTGAACTCACTTTTTGTGCGACTCGTTTCTGAAGATTTGTGAAACGTGGGAATTTTCAGCTTTTTATTTATTAATATTATTGTGAATTAAAACAGAACTCTGGGAGAGTGCTGTTTTATTTTTGACTGTGTGTGTGTGTGTGTGTGTGTGTGTGTGTGTGTGTGTGTGTGTGTGTGTGTGTTCCACCTCGGCGGGTTCCTTTGACTGGTGTGTTTCGGGACATTCAGACTCGGTCGTCCTGCACCAGTCGGCTGCAGCTTATCTCCAGAGGCGTCGGGTGGATTCGTGTCCTGAGAGCTGAGAACATTGTTTCCTCTCAAAAGAACGCTCGTGGTCGGATTCCCCGGCTGATAATCCCACATTCAGACCTGGACCCTGACACAGAAGCACTCGGCCTCTGGGCTCTGGGCGCTCTCAGATCTTTAAGTCGTGTCGTGAGCAACACGAAGAGACAGCGAGCAACGTTCTAACCTCAGAGAGGAGGTTCAGTCTTCAGCCAGCGGGAGAACCTGTCTGATGTCTGAGAAGACCTCCTGTCTGGAAGAGGAACCCAGTTATGTGTTGCGCAACTTCAAGCCAATATGACAATGTAACAATATAATGTAACAATATGACAATGTAACAATATGTCGATGTAACAATATGACAATGTAACAATATGTATATATTACAATATGTCAATATAATAATGTAACAATATGTCAATATGACAATGTAACAATATGACAATATGATAATGTGACAATGTGAGGATCCAGATGCGAGCAGCTGCCTCACAGTCTGCAGGAGCTTCACGTTCTCACATCTTGAGAAATCACCTCCGAGATGAAAAGTGATCAAAGTACGAAGAAGAAGCTTCTGGTTCGTCTCCTGGATGTTGCTCGTCTGTCTTCCACCACCGGCTCCCGACCCCCTGAGGAGAACCCCCACACCTCTTTGTCCCTGCTGAACGCCCCGAGTCTTCCAGCTGGAACGTCAGCTGAGAAAAGGACTCGGACCCTCTAGCCCTCGGACCCTCTAGCCCTCGGACCCTCTAGCCCTCGGACCCTTTAGCCCTCGGACCCTCTAGCCCTCGGACCCTCTAGCCCTCGGACCCTCTAGCCCTCGGACCCTCTAGCCCTCGGACCCTCTAGCCCTCGGACCCTCTAGCCCTCGGACCCTTTAGCCCTCGGACCCTCTAGCCCTCGGACCCTCTAGCCCTCGGACCCTCTAGCCCTCGGACCCTTTAGCCCTCGGACCCTTTAGCCTTCGGACCCTCTAGCCCTCGGACCCTCTAGCCGGCTACACTGGCATGAAGAGGAAAAGGTATTAAAGAAAGAAATGCAGATTATATTTGGGGGTTGATTTTCTTTAACTTGTATTCAAACCAGACACAAAGGCTCAGCTTGAGCTTCGTGTCCTCCCTGCAGGCGGCTGTCACTTCAGTCCTCAGCAGAAACAACAGGATGGGATCAGGACCAATCGGACCCGTCCTGGAGTTCCATGAAGACGGAAGGAGACCTTCCCTCCCGGAGCGTCCTGTAACCTGAGCTTCCCGCTCGGCTTTTTGCAAAAACGCAAATGAGCTTTTTGAGCCGTTAAAGGACGGCATTCAGTCCCCCGGGTCTGCATCTGGGGGCCACCGGCCTCACGGGCCATCGGGGGAAGATGTGCGCTGGATAAAGGGGGCATTACGAGCGGCCATGAAAGCCCACTATTATACCCCAGACCCCCCCCCCCCCACACACCCACTGAGGTTACAGGCCAGAGGGTCTCTGGGAAAATGTCCCCCGCCGCTGAATGCTCTTCACAAAGCTGCGTCATGCCAAGTGCTTTGACTTCATACGCACTTCTCTCTCTTCAAGTTCAAGGTTGGGAGTGAGGGGTATGCTGGGAATGTGTGGGAATGCGTTTAAAAAGGAGGTGGGCGTGGCCTGCGGACATCATGTGAAGCTGGAGGAGTTTAAAGAGTTTAAAGTTCTGTTATTTCCTTGATATTTAAGGTGTTCTGATGCATGCAGCAGATGGGTTTGATAAGTAGCTTCAACATGAGCTTGTTTGGCCTCCAGATGCCTGACCAGTTCGACCAGACGTTGGTTCTGAACCAGCTCAGATACTCCGGCATGTTGGAGACGGTGAAGATCCGGCGCTCCGGCTTCCCGGTCCGGAGACCTTTCCTGGACTTCTGCTCCCGGTTCGTCTGAGCGGCTTCAAAGACCTTCAGCCCGCCGCCGTGCTCATGACATCGTGTAGTGACCTTTCTTTTCTGGCGGGGCCTCTGCAGGTACAAGGTGCTGATGCCGGGCGCTGCGACGGCGCCGGACGACCACCGGGGGCGCTGCACCCAACTGCTGCAGAGCTACGACAGCAGCGCCGCAGAGTGGCAGCTGGGCAAGACCAAGGTGAGACTCACTCACTTCCTGTGTGTGTGTGTGTGTGTGTGTGTGGAGTGTATATACATGTGTGTGTGAAGTCCAGAGCATCTGAAGCGTAAAATCTAACAGTTATTGGATCCAATCCCCTCAGTCTTTTGCTCTCAGCTTCCACTCCACCGGATCAGAGAGGATACACCTACTGTGTGTGTGTGTGTGTGTGTGTGTGTGTGTGTGTGTGTGTGTGTGTGTGTGTGTGTGTGTGTGTGTGTGTGTGTGTGTGTGTGATTGTTGGGGGAAATGACAGATGGGGGACACAGATCACTAATCACAGCACGACTGTGATGCTGTGAGAGGTGACAGCAGTGTGTGTGCGTGTGTCTTTAAATGTGTGTGTGTGTGTGTGTGTGTGTCTTTAAATGCGTGTGTGTGTGTGTGTGTGTGTGTGTCTTTAAATGCGTGTGTGTGTGTGTGTGTGTGTGTGTGTGTCCAGGACCAACAAGTCCACAATAAACATGGGTTTCATGTGAGATAGCAGCTCAGAATGTTTGTCAACAAACTATTTAAAAAAAGACAAATTATTACAGAATATATTAACAATAAAAAATAACCCTTTAAGAAATAAACGTCACACTATTTATTTTCCTCCTGGAAGTGCAACAGATATAACACCACTTATGTATTTGTTTGTTTTATTAACTATTATATTATTATAGTATACTATTTCTTTCTTTATTTTTCAATTTTAAAAAATATTGAAAAATATATATTTTCCATTGTTTCTTTTTCTTAAAAAACCTAATAAAATAAATATATTTTTTCATGAAAAAAAATAATTCATTTATTTTCTAAAAAATCTCAAATTTTTCTTTTTCTTCAATTTTTTAATTTTTTCAATTTTTTCAATTTTTCAATTTTTTCTTGTTTTCTATTAAAAATAGAAGTTGGCCCCTAGAGGGCTCAGATGACCTGCTTTGTGGCCTCACAGTCGTTCCTGCCGCCGTAAACCGGTGAGCCGGTTCCCCTCAGTCGCTGTCGTCCTCGACTGTCACCGACCTGAAACTGAATTTCCTGGAAGCGAGGCGGCGCTGCCCGAGGCCCCGAGGCCCCGAGGGCCCGAGGCCCCGAGGGCCCGAACGGCGGGAATCAAACACGCGGCGCGGCTTAGCGCGGCTTTTGTTGCTCGCTAATCGACGAAGTGATGATCAGAGAGGATTAGTGGCTCCATTCATGAGGATGCAAATGTCTGCTGCAAGTTGTTTGTTGAAGCGAGTGAGTGTGTGTGTGTGTCTGTGTGTGTGTGTCTGTGTGTGTGTGTGTGTGTGTGTTACCTCGTGGGGATCTTAATCTGGTCACACATTGTGGGGACTCACACACTTTTTACTCTCCAGTTTCGCTTTTTCTTTCGTTAATTAAACATTTATTGTTTAATATATATTCATATACTTGTGATATATATACTCATATATGTATATTTTATACGTATACTTCATATAAAGTGTTATTGTTATTTTATTATTATATTTAATCACATTTAAACCAGCTGAAACAAACTCATCAGGACAGAATTCCAAATTGTTTTGTGTTTGAAGACTTTTCCAACTTTAAAGCTGCTGGATTTGAAAGAAAAAGAGAAATAAAACGTAATCTGGGTCATAATCTTGAGTTATGTTGCACCTGTTCTCAGTCATAAAGTATATTTATATTTACAGCTCACACGTTCACGTTCAGCTGCATTCACTCCTTTCAGACTAATCTGCTGTGACGGCTTCAGCTGCCGGGGAGACACACTGCTGTGTGTGTGTGTGTGTGTGTGTGTGTGTGTGTGTGTGTGCGTGTGTCTGTGTGTGTGTGCGTGTGTGTGTGTACATGAGTGTCTACAGCAGTTTGTTTGTCTGCTGTGAACAAAAAGCAGAAAAGAATCGATGGAAAATGTTTTTGTTCATCTTCTTTGTGACTTGTGATAAACTAATAATTTGTTCTTATCTTATCTTGCTCACTTCCTCTCTTCCTACGTCCTCCTCCCCTCTCCTCTCCTCCCCTCCTCCCCCCTCGTCTCCTCCTCCCTCAGGTGTTCCTGCGTGAGTCTCTGGAGCACCGGCTGGAGAAGCAGAGGGATCTGGAGGTGGTGAAGGCGGCGATGGTCATCCAGGCTCACGTCCTGGGCTACAGGGCCCGGTACGACGCTCCGTAGATCACAGACGGGCCTTCAGCGCCCCCTGAGTCCATGGCTCTGATTGGCTCCCTTCCCCTCCCGCAGGAAGCAGTACAGGAAGCTGCTGCAGTGCATTGTGGTCATCCAGAAGAGCTACCGGGCGTTCTCCTGCAGGAGGAGGTTCCTGCTCGTCCGCTGGGCCGCGCTCACCTTCCAGAAGAGAGCGAGAGGCCGGCTGGCCCGCCGGGCCTTCAGCCAGCTGCTGCAGGAGAGGAAGGCCAGGGAGGAGGAGGAGGAGAGGAAGAGGAGGAGGAGAGAAGAGGAAGAGGAGGAGAGGAAGAGGGAGGAGGAGGAGAGGTGGGGAAAGCAAAAAGGAAAAGGAGGAGTTAGTGGAGTTTTGAGCTTCTACCAGATGATGTTAATCAGTTAATCTAATCTCTTACTGTGTGTGTGTGTGTGTGTGTGTGTGTGTGTGTGTGTGTGTGTGTGTGTGTGTGTGTGTGTGCAGGGAGAGACAGAAGCTGGAGGCTGAGAGACTCTCCAGAGAGGTACGATGACACGCCGTCGTTTAATTCTTTTTTTTTTAGGATGTTCGATATTTTGCTGATGACTTGTTGTTGTTGCTGTTATTTAGATTTAGATACGTTTTTATTCTTATTTTGTAGTTTTTATTTGTGTTGGCTACGAAGACGGCTCAAGTGCATTTTTTGTTGTTGTTTTTGTATTTGATTTGCTAACAAAAGTTGCTTTTTTGGAACAAAAAACAATTAATATTCTGCCAACTAATTCAGTAGAAATGAACTTCTCTTGTATGACGTTCATAAAAGACAGATTTGGATTTTTATTTTGAAAAGTAGGACACATTTCTTTGTAGTTTCAACATTTACGTATGGGAAACATTCAGCCAACCTTTCTTACATTTGGTACAAGTTTTTTGTGTTTTCTGAAAAATCTGAAAAAAGACTTTTTTGTGTATTTTCTGTTGTTTTCCGTCCTCAGGCTGAAGAGGCCAGACGACTGGAGGAGCTGCAGCTGGCGGAGGAGTTGGCGTCTCTGGCTCTGCCTCCACCTGCGGAGGCGTCGCAGGAGGCGGAGTCAGTGGAGGCCCCCGAGGAGGCGGAGTCAGTGGAGGCGGAGTCAGCGGAGGCGTCCGAGGCCATCCGTCCCCACGAGGCGTCCCAGGTGGAGGAGATCCTGCGGCTGGAGCGGGAGATCCAGTCGCTGCAGAGGCTGAAGGAGCGGCAGGAGCTCTCCCTGACGGAGGCCTCGCTCCACCGCCTGCAGCTGCTGCGCGACCAGGAGCTGCGGCGCCTGGAGGACGAGGCCTGCAAGGCGGCGCAGCAGTTCCTCGACTCGCTGAACTTCGACGAGATCGACGAGTGCGTGAGGAACATCGAGAGCTCGCTGGGAGGGGGCGGCGGCGGCGGAGGCGAGGCGGAGGAGAAGGAGGCCGGGCGGAGGAGGAGGAGAGGCGGCAGCAGCGAGGAGGAGGAGGTGGACGAAGGGTTCGGGGCGGACGACGAGGCCTTCAAGGACTCGCCCAACCCGAGCGAGCACGGCCACTCGGACGGCCAGCGCACAAGCGGGATCCGGACGAGCGACGACTCGTCCGAGGAAGACCCGTACGCCAACGACGGCGTGATGCCGCCGCCGCCGCCGCCAACGACCGCCCTGCAGCACCAGCCGCCGCTGCCTTTACCGCCGGTGCCCCTCGCCTGCCACGGCGGGGACGCCTCCGCCTACGGCCGCCCGCAGGCCGAGGCTCCGTCCGACGACCCGGTGGAGCTCATACCGCCGGACGAGGATTCGGACTACGACCAGGACGACTACGACGAGGGCGCCATCGTGTCCAGCGGCAGCGTGGCGTTCTCCAACCCGCGCAGCGGCCAGTGGTCTCCGGACTACCGCGGCTCTGTGGGCACCTACAACAGCTCAGGGGCTTACCGCTTCAGCTCGGACGGAGCGCAGTCCTCGGTGGGTTGTTCTTAAGCTGCATTCCCTCTCCTGACCACCAGGGGGCGACTCCTCTGGTTGTATAGAAGTCTATGCTTCATGTGTTAAAGCTGCATTCTCTCTCCTGACCACCAGGGGGCGACTCCTCTGGTTGTATAGAAGTCTATGCTTCATGTGTTAAAGCTGCATTCTCTCTCCTGACCACCAGGGGGTGACTCCTCTGGTTGTATAGAAGTCTATGCTTCATGTGTTAAAGCTGCATTCTCTCTCCTGACCACCAGGGGGCGACTCCTCTGGTTGTATAGAAGCCCATGCTTCATGTGTTCTGATATTAACTGCCCAGGACGTCTCATCGCTGTCGTCTTTCTTCCAGTTCGAGGACAGCGAGGACGACTTCGACAGGTTCGACACTGATGACGAGTTGTCGTACCGGCGCGACTCCGTCTACAGCTGCGTCACGCTGCCGTACTTCCACAGCTTCCTCTTCATCAAAGGTACCTCCTTCACCTCAGATCTGGTCGGTTCATGCGACTGCTTGAGCGTGGTTCTCTCCAGGCGTTCAGACGGTTGAAGCAGTGGCAGAGCAGCGTGAACGTTGTGCTTCCTCCCTGCAGGCGGCCTCATGAACGCCTGGAAGCGGCGCTGGTGCGTCCTGAAGGACGAGACCTTCCTGTGGTTCCGGGCCAAGCAGGAGGCGCTGAAGCAGGGCTGGCTCCACAAGAAGGGCGGCGGCTCGTCCACGCTGTCGCGCCGCAACTGGAAGCGCCGCTGGTTCGTGCTGCGGCAGAGCAAGCTCACGTACTTCGAGAACGACGGCGAGGAGAAGATGAAGGGCGTGCTGGACATGCGCGACGCCAAGTAAGGGCCGAGCGGACCGGGCGGGCTCGGCCTTATTAGTAATTAAACAAAGTGCAATACAAATTAAATTATCTGGAGTGGATCATGAGATTCAGACTGAAGGAAATAGACAGATCAGGATATGAAATGACCACGATTACAATATTGTCTCAATAACTCGGATGCAGTTCCTCTGATGGCCACTAGGTGCTGGTTTAACAAAACCAGGGTTGATGTAAATGGAAAATCATCAACTTCTTCTCCAGAGATGTGAATCCAGAACCTTTTAAACAGTCTTTTAATAAGAAAAGTTATGAATTTATATTATTTTATTGTTTTCTTGGTCAGGACCGAATGAAATAATAATAATTTCACCTTTCTGAGGGGTTTTTGTAAGATTTTTATGACTATCTTATCTTTTTTATTGTACGCTTTATTATAAAAATATTTTTTCTACTACACATCGGTAGGTGAACTCTCGGTTTCTTTTCTCGTGTTCTGCAGAGAAATCATCGATAACACCGGCAAAGAGAACGGAATCAACATCGTGATGCCGGAGCGGACGTACCACCTGATCGCAGAGTCCGCCGAGGACGCCAGGTACGTCCACTTCCACTACGTTTAATAAACCTGCATCTATTTTAAAAAGCACAACTAGTATTTTTTTTAATAAAAATCAAACGACACTAAGTTTATTTTTAAAATATTTTTAAATATAATATAAATATATTTAAAGAATTTGGAAATATTATTTAAAGAATGTTTTAGAATTTTAAAAAATGATACTTTTTAATTTTTTTTTAATTTTTTTTTTTAAATTTTTTTTGATATTTTATAATTTTCTATTTTATTTTTTTATTTTATTTATTCATCTTTTTTTAAAATAATTTTCTGTTTTATTTTATTTCTTAATTTTATTTATTTATATGTAAACACACATATTTCCTGTTCCGTGTGCAGCCAGTGGTTCAGCGTGCTCAGTCAGGTGCACGGCTCCACCGAGCAGGAGATCAGGGAGATGCACGACGAGCAGGCCAACCCGCAGAACGCCGTGGTGAGTACCGCCGGGAGCAAGGCACCCTGGGAAATGGAGTTGAGATAGTGTACACCGGGCCGGGGGGATTGTTTTTGTGAGAGAGATAACTGGTTTAGAAGGTTAGAAGGTCAGTCTCATTATTCCTACGCTGAACACGGTCCCTGAACCTCCCTCTGTCTCTTCAGGGCACGCTGGACGTTGGGATGATCGATTCTGTTTGTGCAGCAGATAATCCTGAGAGGTGAGGACGCTTCACGCCGCTTCACCGCTTCACGCTTCACACACTTGTTGTTTACTCAAAGTGAAGAGTCTGTTGGGAGAAAACATTTAAATTAATCTGAGCCTCTTCTCTGACTCCTTACAGCACATATCAGCAACAAGACTGTAGTTTATATGTAGTGTATTTATATATAAATATAAAAGGACTTAAGTACAAAATAAATATATTATAAAAAGGTAATTTGAATATTAAATCTGATTAAAAGCCAAGATTACAGTGCAGTTTAACAAATTAACATAAGGCATATGTCTTCCTCCTCTTCCTCCTCCTCCTCCTCCTCACAGGCCGAACTCCTTCGTCATGATCACGGCTAACCGCGTGCTTCACTGCAACGCCGACTCTCCCGAGGAGATGCACCACTGGATCACGCTGCTGCAGCGCTCCAAGGGAGACACGCGCGTGGACGGCCAGGAGTTCATCATCCGAGGTGAGCGCACGGCCGCAGAGCCGGAGGAACGTCTGAGGAACGTCTGAGGAACGTCTGAGGAACGTCTGAGGAACGTCTGAGGAACGTCAGTCATGTGATTCCCCTCTCGTCCACCAGGCTGGCTGCACAAGGAGATGAGGAACAGCACCAAGGCCTCGCTGAAGCTCAAGAAGCGCTGGTTCCTGCTTACCCACAATTCCCTGGACTACTACAAGAGCTCCGAGCGCAACGCCCTGAAGCTGGGAACGCTGGTGCTGAACCGGCTCTGCTCGGTCGTGCAGCCGGACGAGCGCGTCTTCAAAGACACCGGTGAGGAAACAAGGGGAATGATATGGCGGCCATTTTGTTTATGACATTATTTGGGGGGATTTGTCGATTCTCCATCTTTGCTCCTAGCGTCCGTTTACCGTGACTCTCTCTCTCTCTCTCTCTCTCTCTCTCTCTCTCTCTCTCTCTCTCTCTCTCTCTCTCTCTCTCTCTCTCTCCCCCCCCCCCCCCCCCTCCAGGCTACTGGAGCGTCATCGTGTACGGTCGTAAGCACTCGTACCGGCTCTGCTGCAAGCTGCTGACCGAGGCCACGCGCTGGGCCACCGCCGTGCAGAACGTCATCGACACCAAAGCGCCCATCGACACGCCCACGCAGCAGCTCGTCCAGGACATCAAGGTAGGAACTGGAGTCTGTCCCAGCATGCACTGGGGCGGGACATCGAGGTAGAAACCGGAGTCTATCCCAGCATGCACTGGGGCGGGACATCGAGGTAGGAACTGGAGTCTATCCCAGCATGCACTGGGGCGGGACAGTGACCGCTCGCTCTGCTCTCGGCAGGAGAACTGCTTGAACTCGGAGGTGGTGGATCAGGTCTACAAGAGGAACCCCATCCTGCGGCACAGCCACCACCCGCTGCACTCGCCGCTGCTGCCGCTGCCCTACGGAGACATCCACCTCAGCGGTGAGTCGCTCCCACAGACACACACAACAACAACAACAACAACAACATGTGAGAGAACAGAATACTGTTTGTTTAGACCACAAACACAGGCCGTTCTCTATAAGAGGGTCACTGAGCTCCTCCCTTCCGCCCGGCTCGCAGGTCTGAGACACAGGAGCTACACCACGCTGCAGGACGAGGCCCTGAAGGCCTTCAGCTCCCTGCAGCACCTGGAGGGCGTGGCCGACCCGGTGCCCGTCATCCAGGGCGTCCTGCGCACCGGCCAGGAGCTCCGGGCGCTGCGGGACGAGCTGTACTGCCAGCTGATCAAGCAGACGGTGCGGCCGCCGCAGCCGGGCAGCCCCGGGAACCTGTGCAGCTGGAAGATCCTGGCCTGCATGTCCTGCACCTTCATGCCCACCAGGAGCGTCCTGAGATACCTCAAGTTCCACCTCAAGAGGTAGCGGCGCGCCGGCAGGCGCACAAATACCACAACGACTTAGAACAACCGGATGATCGCTAACCATCCAAATCTCTACCTACCCACCTTCCCACCTACCTACCTACTTACCCACCTACCTACCTACCTACCTACTTACCTACCTACCTACTTACCTACCTACCTACCTACTTACCCACCTACCTACCTACCGACCTACCTACCTACCTACTTACCTACCTACCTACTTACCCACCTACCTACCTACTTACCCACCTACCTACCTACTTACCCACCTACCTACCTACTTACCCACCTACCTACCTACTTACCTACCTACCTACCTACTTACCTACCTACCTACCTACTTACCTACCTACCTACTTACCCACCTACCTACCTACCGACCTACCTACCTACCGACCTACCTACCTACCTACTTACCCACCTACCTACCTACTTACCCACCTACCTACCTACTTACCCACCTACCTACCTACTTACCCACCTACCTACCTACTTACCTACCTACCTACCTACTTACCTACCTACCTACTTACCCACCTACCTACCTACCTACCTTTCTACCTACCTACCTACTTACCTACCGACCTACCTACCTTTCTACCTACCTACCTACTTACCTACCGACCTACCTACCTACCAACCTACCTACCTTTCTACCTACCTACCTACCTACCTCCCTTTCTACCTACCTACCTACCTACCTACTTACCTACCTACCTCCCTTTCTACCTACCTACCTCCCTTTCTACCTACCTACTTACCTACTTACCTACCTACCTACCTACCTACCTCCCTTTCTACCTACCTACCTACCTACTTACCTACCTACCTCCCTTTCTACCTACCTACCTCCCTTTCTACCTACCTACTTACCTACCTACCTACTTACCTACTTACCTACCTACCTACCTACTTACTTACATACTTGCCTACCTACTTACCTACCTACCTACCTACCAACCTACTTGCCTACTTACCTACCTACTTACTTACCCACCTATCTACCTACCTACCTACCTACCTTTCTACCTACATATCTTTCTACCTACTTACCTACCTACCTACTTACCTACCTTTCTACCTACCTCTCTCCACCCCCCCTCCCCTTCCTCCCTCCCCTGCAGGACCCGGGAGCTCGTTCCCGGCTCGGAGATGGAGCGCTACGCCTCCTTTGCGCTGGACTCCCTGAGGAAGACTCGCGGCAGGGAGAACGTCCCGTCGCAGGAGGAGATCCGCTCCATCGTGGCCCGGCAGGACATGAGCACCACGGTGCACTGCCACGGAGGAGGCGCCTGCAAGATCACCATCAACTCGCACACCACGGCCGGAGAGGTGAGCGCCGGGCGGCGAGTCCTCCTCCCTGTGTGTGGAGGTCCATGTTCAGAGTCGTCTGGTTTCTGTTTTTTTGTCAATCCATTTTGTTTTGTATCGCTGTGAGCACAATGCATTTCTTGTTTTGAGATAAGGTGCTTTTATTTTGAAGGGGAAAAACAGAGTCTCAATGCGCCGTTTAGCGGCTCATAAATAAAACCTGTTTTTGTGTGTGTGTGTGTGTGTGTGTGTCAGGTGGTGGAGAAGCTGATCCGGGGTCTGGCCATGGAGGACAGCCGCAACATGTTCGCTCTGTTCGAGCACAACGACGCGGCGGAGAAGGCCATCGAGAGCCGCACGGTGGTGGCCGACGTGCTCGCCAAGTTTGAAAAGTGCGTGCGCTTGTGTCTGAAGTGAAATAAATAACAACAACAGCAACAGCGCTGTGGTCCTCATGAACTCTCTCCGGCCTCCAGGCTTTCGGCGAGCTCCGACGAGCACAACACCGGCTGGAAGTTCTACTTCAAGCTGTACTGCTTCCTGGACACGGAGCGCGTCCCCAGAGACAGCGTGGAGTTCGCCTTCATGTTCGAACAGGTGAACGCCCAACGAGCCCCGACCAGCTAAGACTTTAGCTTCAAGCTAATGCTGTTGTAGCGGCGATGAGCCGGCTGTTAGCGTCGTAAATGAAAAACATGAATTTACATGAATTTTATTTATTTATTTTTTTTCATTAAAAAAGAAAAAAAATGGTTAAAACTTCTGACAAAATGAAATTTGAAAAGATTTTTTTTTTTTTCAAATTTCATTTTGTCAGAATATATCAAATATTTCTTATAAATTCCTAAATGAGCCCTTAATATATCTTATGACATGTTTGTGTCACAAAGCTAGTTTTCTTAAGCTAGTGACATAATTAGCTCCTAAGGATTAAAAAAATAAATACATCTTTGGACCATTTTGACCCAAAGTATGTTTTTGGCTCTCATACGATTCATTATTGGCAACATTGTTATCTTGTTACCTCGTTACCTTGTTACCTCGTTACCTTGTTAGATTGTTACCTTGTGACCTTGTGACCTTGTTAGATTGTTACCATGTTAGATTGTCATCTTGTTACATTATTTTGTGACATTGTCACCTTGTGACCTTGTTACCTTGTCACCTTGCATTAATTTGAGCTGTGCTTTGAGTAAAACACTTCATATTGATAGAACATGAAGTGTTTTACATCAGTCTATCCCTCAGAGCGAGACATAGAAGGCCGCGTGAGTCTCATCTGCGGTACCTTCAGAGTTCAGCATCACTGCTGGTGTTGCTAGGAGAACATCTCCGCTCACAGTCAATCAGCTGTGTGGTTCTTGAAGCTCCTCCTGACACAGTTTTCCATCCACAGGCCCACGAGGCCGTCATCCGGGGTCAGTACCCCGGCCCCGAGGAGACGCTCCAGTTCCTGGCCGCCCTGAGGCTCCAGTACCTGCAGGGCGACCACGGCTGCCGGGCCGACGCCCCCGACGTGGCCCTGGTGTTCCCCATGGCGCGATTGCGGGCCCGCGTGCAGAACTCGGCCAAGACGTTCGCCTCCGGCTTGGTGGCCTCCAGCGGCGGCGGCGGCTCGGGCACCGCGGAGAGGAAGCGCTCCAGCTTCCTGGAGGGAACGCTGAGGCGGAGCTTCAGGAGCGGCTCGCTGAGCCGGCAGAAGCTGGAGGAGGAGAACAGCCTGGAGGCGTGGCTTAGGGAGGAGGCGGCGGCGCTGAGGACCAGCGTGATGGACAAGTGGAAGAAGCTGCAGGGGATGAACCAGGAGCAGGCCATGGTGAAGTACATGGCCGTGGCCAAGGAGTGGCAGGGCTACGGGTCCACGCTGTTCAACGTGGAGGTGAGGACGCCATCTTTCCTCTGGCGGCCATCTTGCTGCTGGCGGCCACGTCCGCTCGCCTGTTGGATCCATGTTTGATATTTCATTTTTGATGTTTTCAAATCTTATGAAATAAATATATATAGAGAGAGTTTTTCAAAGAAAACAATAGTCAATTAAAACTCTAAAACTAAACATAGAGTTTTAATTGAATTGGATTTCCTTTTTTTAAGGGAATTAATATATATATATAAATACATATATATATATATATTTATATATGTATTTATATGTATATATATATATATATATATATATATATATATGTATTTATATGTATATATATAAACATATATATATATATTTGGGATTTGCAAAAATATTCCCAATTTTTTTTGTTTTTATCAAATTATTTGAAATAAAAGAATATTTATTTCTTTATAAACAAATAATAGAGAATTAGAACTGTAAACTTAGCAATTATTGGAATTTCTTTTTTATTCATTATTAAAAAATTGTCTTTTTTGTTATTTACATACTTGTTTCAGACACCAATTTTAGGAATTGTTGGAATACCTTTTTATTTTCTTTATTCAAATTCTCTTTTTTAGATATAATTTTTGCTCAATTTCATTTTTGCAAATGACAAAATTAGGTATGAAAAGAATTGATTTTTCATTTAGTGAATTGTAGAAACCACATCCGTCTCTGTTGCATGTGTAATGTTTCAACACGCTCCTCCTCCTCCTCCTGCAGTGCCGTGACGGCGTCTTCCCCTCAGAGCTCTGGCTCGGCGTCAGCCGCGACGCCGTGTCGGTGTACCAGCGCGGCGAGCCGTGGCCGCTGGAGGTTTTCCCGTACGAGCAGATCCTCTCCTTTGGGGCGCCGCTCGCCAACACATACAAGATCGCCGTGGAGGGCCGAGAGCTGGTGTTCGAGACGCAGACGGTCCGTCATCTATTCAACGCTCATAAATATGATGTATTATATTAAATGTAATATCGGCTCCACGGAGACGGGCTTCCCTCTTGAGGCTTCACTGAGCGACGACATCAGAACCACTATGAAAAATACATAAATCACAGCTCAGCTGAACTTTCTATTCAAATTTATTAAATTGTTTTATTGCCATATGATGAAGATGATACATGTAATATATATGAATATATATTTAAATATTTAAATACAAGAACATTTTTATATATTTTGTCATGAAGGTTTAAATCCTCACAGATTCAGAAAAGCATTCAGATGATGAACTGAAACGCTGTTTAAAGACTCTTCTTCCTCCTCTTTCTCCTCTTCCTCCTCCTCTTCCTCCTCCTCCTCTTCCTCCTCCTCTGCAGGTCATGGACATCGCCAAGCTGATGAAGGCCTACATCAGCATGATTGTGAAGAAGCGCTACAGTAACTGTCAGTCTGTCAGCAGCCACGGCAGCCAGTGCAGCGCCTGGTGAGCTCCGCCCCCTTTGACCTTTGACCCTTTGACCTCGCGACCGCTGGAGACGAACCACGAGGCTCGGAGCTTTTGAATGTTTCATTCCAAAAAACACTTGTATGAAACGATCCGAGGCGTCCGGACCTTCAAAGCTGTGGCGCGGCGGGCCGGCCGCTGGACGCCAGCAGGTTTCCAGCTGGTTTCCAGCAGGTTTCCAGCAGGTTTCCAGCAGGTTTCCAGCAGGTTTCCAGCAGGTTTCCAGCAGGTTTCCAGCTGGTTTCCAGCTGGTTTCCAGCAGGTTTCCAGCTGGTTTCCAGCAGGTTTCCAGCAGGTTTCCAGCAGGTTTCCAGCTGGTTTCCAGCAGGTTTCCAGCAGGTTTCCAGCTGGTTTCCAGCTGGTTTCCAGCAGGTTTCCAGCAGGTTTCCAGCTGGTTTCCAGCTGGTTTCCAGCAGGTTTCCAGCTGGTTTCCAGCTGGTTTCCAGCAGGTTTCCAGCAGGTTTCCAGCTGGTTTCCAGCAGGTTTCCAGCAGGTTTCCAGCAGGTTTCCAGCTGGTTTCCAGCAGGTTTCCAGCAGGTGAGTGAAGGGAGAACGCAAAGCAACCGGACTGAAAACCATCCAGAGACTCCATGTCATCCAGGCCTCGAGGCGTCTGACACTCGACAGGTTGCAGCGACAAACAGATGATTGTTTTTCTTCCGTTTCTTTGGTTGCCGGCTTTTCAAAAGTTGCGTAACTGAACACGGACGCCGGCGCCGGCGTCACTCTGCAGAGGACTCATGAACGGTCCTCACCCTGCTTTCTTAAACTAAAGTGCCGTTCTGAAGGACTTCCAGAACCTCCAACCTCTAAAACTTTTATGATCCACAGAAACACCAAAAAGTCTGAAAGTGCAACAATCAGTCGTCCCAGAAAAACAACACAAACATAACACAATGTTGTGTTCACCCCCAAAACCACAAGTGGATCACAGACAACTATGGAAGGAAGGCATCGACAGGAAAAGAAAGAGATGATTACACAATAAGCAAAATACAAGACGCGAACAATTTATCGGTAGAAATATTAAATATTCAAATACTGAAAAAATTGCATAAATTTAACTTTTACACTGTTTCTCAGGCCGGAGATCACCAGCAAGGTTCAAATCTAACTGTTTCCTCCTGACGATGGACTGTGTGTGTGTGTGTGTGTGTGTGTGTGTGTGTGTGTGTGTGTGTGTGTGTGTGTGTGTGTGTGTGTGTGCGTGTGTGTGTGTGTGTGTGTGTGTCTACATGTAAAAACAACAACAACTACAAAGTCAGCAGCGTTTCGAGCTGCTTTAAACTCTCTGGGACTGATCGCTGTAAATATTCATGAAGTGAACTCTGCGCTTCAGAGGTCGTGGTGATCTTTGTCGTTCGTGATTTGCTGATAGTTTCAAGAAGAAGAAGAAGAAGAAGAAGAAGAAGAAGAAGAAGAAGAAGAAGAAGAAGAAGAAAGGGGGTCACACAAGTGCCTGCTCGAGACAAACCCCCAAAGCGTTTGCTTGACTTATCTCAGACAGTACATGTTCCCCGGCTGCAGGGGGCGCCACCGAGCCGTAAAGATGGAGCGACACTCCAGGATGTTCTGTTGCAAACTTTTAATATCTTTTAATATCTTGCGTTGTGTTGAGAATAATTTCGCTGAACAATCAATCTAGAATGTACATTTATTTGAATTTGACATGATTTTTCCTCCCGATGTGAAGAAGTACACATTATTTAGTCCCCTAATTGATTCTCCAGAACTCGTATGAATATGACGTATAAAAGCTCATTTCCTTCATGAACCAGCAGCGTTTCAATCAGCCTCTGAAACCTCTCGCTTCTGTCAGGACTCATGTGACTGCAGGTCGACTGTAAGATATGGATCAATATCCGTCTCTTACTTCCAGTAAATATCAACATTTGGTTTATTGGTTTCATGCAAAGTAAAAACAGATAAAACACAACGCTCTTTCTTTTGTGCTTTTGCCGTCGCGCTCTTACAAAATGCAGCAAAGCCAGATCATCGTTTCCATGAAGCTGCAGACGTGGACCACGGCCCCGCTGAAGCGACCCCGGCTGCGGTTGTTCAACGTTACCGCCATGACAAGAAGTTGCGTGTTTGGGTTGCGTGTTTGGGTTGCGTGGCGTCGTGTTGTAGTCTGCGTGACGCGCTCAGCTGCTCGTTGGTGCCGTGAGACTTTCCTCCAACATTTCCTGGAGCTCCGCAGGCGGCAGATCCATCCAAAGACGCGTGCAGGTTTTCTCCCACGGTGCCTTGTTGTATATTGTGTACACTTGTTTGTGGTTTCATTTTTATATATGTATTTTTTTGGTATAATGTGCAATACACATTATTATATTATATATATTATAATCACATGGCTGTACATTTTTTACTGCGAGACTTTGCCTTCTATTTTTTCTCTTGAATGATGACGATGTGATTTTCTTAAGATGGAAATCTTTGTTGTATTTTTCTCTGACAGTGGACCTTTGATACAGTACTGGTATCTTTTTGTATTTGTATGAGCTGTGTTATTAAATGAACGGATGATTCTAACAATAAATGATTACATATTTGATCTGAAGTCTGAAGTTTTATGTTGTAAGTACTTCATAATTGTCAGGTTGTGTGTTCATTCAGCTCTGGTTGAGATGTGAGTTGTGTGTCTAAATATTTCTTTAAAATGTAAAAATCAGACAAACTTTGGTTCAGTTAATCTCACACAGCTGAGGCTGAACTCAGAAGAATCATTCAGGAGACAAGGACAGGGTTAAAGATTCAAAGTACAAGTTTAACAAGACAATGAGAGAAACCAAACGACTGTACTCTAAAAACAACTCCAGCAGTTCTCAGTCAACGACTCTGCTTCTGTCTGAAAAGGTTTCTGATTGATCAACTGCATTCCTGAAGCTCCTCAGTCCACGAAGGACTTCTGCATAAATAACCATCTGAATGAATCCTCCTGTGTTTGTGGAAGACAAAGGAACAGTCCTGACACCAACGAGGACTCTCTCCATCCTGGAGAGGGACGTTAGCAGCTGTTCAAGAGAAGCCCTGCAGACTTCCTGCTCAGCAGCAAACAACAGACACTAATCAAGAAGCACATGAAGAACCAGATCAGCTGATTCTGCTGTTTGCTGGTGACTGATGTGTAAATACAATCCAGTAGCATTGATTAACTTTATTTAATTCAAAGAATCCTTCTATCTCTTCACAACTAATCAACAGAGGTCACACGCGAACGTTTTAATTTCATCAAACCCTTAAAAGGATTTAGGTTTCATTGACGAATACGATTGATATTAAACGTCACTTTAAAATATAACTTTGAATGTTCAGTAGGTGGAAGCACCAGAATGATGGCTGCTTTTAAGTTGAAGGACAAAAGTTCGACCTCCAGTCAGTGTTTATCATAAGACAAACAACTACTAACAAAGGAAATAATTCATTTTAAAGGATGAAATCCTACAATGTCTGTAACGTAACGGAGTAGTTTTGCTGAGTACATTAGTTTGAATCTTGTGCTGGATGTTCAGAACCAAAAGGAAGGAGATACATGCAGAAGTTATCTTCTTGTAATGTCATGAATTTTGTTTTAGTTCATGAGCAAACTGCAAATCATCTTGAGGTAGAATATTTAATAAATGTCCTTCAAGGCACAAAGTTAAGAAGTGATCAAAAAACAGGAACCTTTTGAAAATGTGAATAATAAAATCATAAGATCATTGAAGTAAACATCTAAATTTTACAGAAGATAAAAGTAAACACAAACAGTCATTTCATCTCACAAACAGCTTTGCCAAGTATGAAAGTGACGACAATGACACAATTATTCAATGCAAACGTTTAGAGCTGTGTCTGTATCTTCCTCTGAGGAAACACATGACGTTGTTGTGGGAGTTAAACAAAACACGAGTTTAAAATACATTTTATATAAGTTTTACTTATTTATTTTTTACTTATTTTTTGAAGTTTGATTCTGAAATCTCTTCATCCATGTTTGACACACAATCTGAAAAAGGGGACAATAAACATTGAATAAAAACTTATGTTGAATAAAATATACAACTATATAATCAAAACCTTTGGTTTTACTGTTAATCTGACACAACCAGCGAGACGATGGGAGAAACCAAACGACTGTACTCTGGGAAACTCCAACTGCAGTTCTGTAGCATTGATCAACTGCACATTGCTGTTGCTGTTGCATGTTAACGTTCCTCTCGTTGGTGTCAGGACTGTCCCACAAACACAGGAGGATTCATTCAGATGGTTATTTATGATGAGTCGTTGGTGGAGAATGAAACTCCACCAACGACTCATGACTCGTTGGTGGAGTTTCATACTTCACCAACGACTCATGCGTCGTTGGTGAGGTTGAAGGTTCCTCGTTGGTTCCTCGTTGGTTCCTCGTTGATCAATCAGAAACCTTTTCAGACAGAAGCAGAGTCGTTTGCTGAGAACTGCTGTTGGAGTTTCTCTGAGTACAGTCGTTTGGTTTCTCTCATTGTCTTGTTAAACTTGTACTTTGAATCTTTAACCCTGTCCTTGTCTCCTGAATGATTCTTCTGAGTTCAGCCTCAGCTGTGTGAGCTTAACTGTGAACCAAAGTTTTATTGATATAGTTATATATTTTAAACAAATATTCCGGCAATCAATATGTTTTTTTAAATGATATAAAAAATCATTGACAATGCTGTTTATTTAGATAAAAGCACTACCTAAATTGTGTTTTATCTTCTATAAAGTATAAATGGTTATTTAAATCATCAAACGTGTGCTTTGAAGTACAGACATTGTATATTCTGCTTAATATTGATTGAGCATCTTTTAATAGTAGCATCAATAATGTCATCATTATTAATTAAATATATACAAAACAAACAAGTTACAGTAATGGAAGAAAAAAAATGTGACATCAAATGCAAAACTCAAAACTAAGTTTTAATAATATGACGTCACCAACGTTATCATGCTACAGTTTGTTAATCTGGATTACTGTTTCACTCCATGATGATTTCATCTCAGACCAGGTTTTCTGTGCTGGAGCTTTGTTTGGAGAAACAGACAATTTGTTTCGACAAAGTGGATCAGCTGACTGATCAAAGGGGACAAAACCCAAAACCAACTAAAACAGGCCCATTCATTTTGAAATAGCAACAGCCAATGAGGGAGCTCCGACCGAACCGACCAATGGTGGAGCTTCATTGCTCTCACAGGGCTGCCCCCCCCCTCTCTTGTTCCTTTAAAACACGGGCAGTGCCACTCTGAACACATGTTGTCTTCTTGGGAGCAGAAATCTCATTCAGTGCAACGAGGAGAGAAAATGGCGCAGAAAAGAATGAAGCTGGACGAGGAGGCCTTCTTTTGTTGCATCTGTCTGGAGCTACTGAAGGATCCGTTGACTTCCGCCGATGGACAAAGCTACTGCCTGGACTGTGTTGAAGCCCTCTGGGATGAAGAGGATGAGGAGGAACACCACGGATGCCCTGAGTGCACGAAGACCTTCACACCAAAGCCTGACCTGCTGGAAAACACCACGTCAGCAGATTTCGGGGAGCAACTGAAGAAGAGATACTTTGCGGACGTGACGACGGCTGTTTTACAAGTCAGAGATGAACTGCAGGACTTCCTGGGAGACGAATGGACTGAAGTGGATGTTTTACTGCCAGAACCAGAACCAGAGCCAGAGCCCAAGACCCGAGCAGGATTTTTAGAGTATTCCCGTGGAATCACTCTGGATCCAAACACACCCAACAGACTGCTGACCGTGTCCGACGGGGACAGAAAAGCGACATTGATGAACCAACACCAGTGTTATTCGAGTCACCCCGACAGGTTCACTGGATGTGAGCAGGTCCTGAGCCGAGAGCGTCTGACCGGACGCTGTTACTGGGAGGTGGAGTGGAGCGGAGGAGGAGGAATCGTAGCCGTCGCGTACAAGAACATCAGCAGAGAAGAGGGCTGGGATGTGTCTGGATTTGGATACAACAACAAATCTTGGGCATTAACATGTCACAATAACAGTTATAACTTTTGGTACAACAGTGTCAGGACTCCCGTCTCTGGTCCTCAGTCCTCCAGGATTGGAGTGTACCTGGATCACAGAGCAGGTGTCCTGTCCTTCTACAGCGTCTCTGACACCATGACTCTCCTCCACAGAGTCCAGACCACATTCACTCAGCCTCTCTATGCCGGACTGTCGTTTTATTTCAATTTTGGAGACACCGCTGAGTTCTGTAATCTGAAATAGAGAGAAGTCATTCAGGGTTGAACTTAAAAGCACGTTTTGATGTTTTTATATTGTTGTTTCTCTTTCACTGCATGCTCCAGCCCTTCATCAGCAAAGATATTTTAGTTATCTTCACTTGTAAACTTGTAAAGAAATGTGTATTTGCATGTATTCGTTTTGGCAGACTTTGGAGCTTTTGTATAACTTCTCTGCATGAACATTTAAACTTCTCTGAGCTCTAAATGTCTGGTCAAATTTGGTGTTGTAGAGAGAAAGACCATTATTATCTTTAACATTCTGGTCAAACTGATTGATTGTGTGGATAAAGTGTATGTTTACATAATGAATAAACAAACATGAACAAAATATTTTCTTCTTGACTTCATTTCAGGGTTTTATACGAAGCTGATGGAGAAATTGTAAAACTGACTCGAGGTTGAACTTTAGTTTGTCCTTCAACTTAAAATCATCTTTCTAACGCTTCCAACCTTTTCTTTCCAACCTCCAGTGAAACTTGAATCCTTTCAATCGTTTGATAAAAATAATAAGTGCTGCTTCTCTTGAACAGCCTGTTAGTTTTACTATCACTCTACTAGTTATTAATAATAATAATAACAATACATTTTATTTGTAAGGCACTCTTCATCCGAGAATCTCAGACGTCTGGTTAGACCGTACATTCAACAGCATTGATCATTTCATCCTATTACATAGACCAAATCAGTCAATTGGCATTAAAAGTATCCCAGTTTGTATTTGTAAACAGTGAATTTATAAACGTTAGTCCCGGCGTTCCACAAGGTTTTTAGCTTAGACCATTTTTATTCACCTTACATATGCTTCCTTTAGGCAATATTCTCAGAAAACAATCCATACACTTTCATTGTTATGCAGATGATGCTCAACTCTATCTATTGATCAAGAACTTGAAGTTTCTCACAGTGCAGCCATTTGGTTTCTGTCATCGTCTCACTAAACCTGTACTTTGATGCTTTAAACCTGTCCGTGTCAGCAAAACTACTCCGTTACGTTACAGACATTGTAGATTTTCATCATTTAAAATGAATTCTTTCCTTTGTTAGTAGTTGTTTGTCTTATGACAAACAACACTGACTGGAGGTCGAACTTTTGTCCTTCAACTTAAAAGCAGCCATCATTCTGGTGCTTCACCTACTGAACATTCAAAGTTATATTTTAAAGTGACGTTTTAATATCGATCGTATTCGCCAATGAAACTTAAATCCTTTTAAGAGTTTGATGGAAGTAAAACATTTGAGTGTGACCTCTGTTGATTAGTTGTGAAGAGATAAAATTATGCTTTTAATTAAATTATAACAACGTAAAGTTAATCAATGCTACAGATTTATATTTTCATATAAATGACCAATAAACAGCAGAATCAGCTGATCTGGTTCTTCATGTGCTTCTTGATTAGTGTCTGTTGTTTGCTGCTGAGCAGGAAGTCTGCAGGGCTTCTCTTGAACAGCTGCTAACGTCCCTCTCCAGGATGGAGAGAGTCCTCGTTGGTGTCAGGACTGTTCCTTTGTCTTCCACAAACACAGGAGGATTCATTCAGATGGTTATTTATGCAGAAGTCCTTCGTGGACTGAGGAGCTTCAGGAATGCAGTTGATCAATCAGAAACCTTTTCAGACAGAAGCAGAGTCGTTGACTGAGAACTGCTGGAGTTGTTTTTAGAGTACAGTCGTTTGGTTTCTCTCATTGTCTTGTTAAACTTGTACTTTGAATCTTTAACCCTGTCCTTGTCTCCTGAATGATTCTTCTGAGTTCAGCCTCAGCTGTGTGAGATTAACTGAACCAAAGTTTTATTTATATAGTTGTGTATTAAAAACAAACATTTATATATTAAGGTGTTTATTTACATTTAGTATCTCCATTTTTTTAGATTTTGTGTCAAAAACAAGTCGACTTCATGCGGATCAGAATCAACCTTCAAAAACTCAGATTTTAAACTCCTACTTACGTTTTTGTTTTTTTGAACTCCCACAACAAGACTGTGGGAATGTCCTCAGTTCCTTTAGTGGAAGGTACCAATACAAAAGTAACAGGGAACACATTGAAGATAAAAGCGTTTGCATTAATATTTAATTCATATTTCTCTCTGTGTTTTATCTGTGGGTTACGGTTCAGCTCATTGCTGACATGCAGATGTTCACGTCACATGACCACGAAGAAAAACTAAACGCTTTCCACCATCTTAAACCCGATTTCTACAGTTTGCTTACTAACTCAAAAACTGCATGAAACATCACACAATGATAACATCTTTGTGCGTCTTCTTCCCTTTGGTTCTGGACGCTTAGCACGAGATTCATTTACTCAACTTTTTATATTTATTTCGTACGTATTTTGAAAGTCTTCTTTTCCTTCATATATTCAGCTACAGGAACCATTCAGCTATCAAAATATTCAGCTCCTGTAAGAGAGGGGTGCTATGACTTTTTATATTTCAAACTTTTCAACTTTTTGAATTATCAAGCTTTTTTATGAAGAAAAAAAATAATGTGATCCTCTGGAGAAAATATTCAAATCCGCTTAAACTTCTTCAAATTAAAAAACGAAGAAGTTTGGCATACTTTTATCTACATACACTAATTCACCTTTAAAATGTTGACAAAACCTTCTAGTATAACTGTATAGTTCAGAATTTTTGATAGCATTTATATTTTTTAAACTGTCAACGTTTATGTTTTATGCTTTATTCAGACCATTTTTGAAAAAATATTTGTATTTTGCCATTCATTAATCACTCTTCAGGCATCATTTATATATTAAAACATAGGAAATATTGTGTTTTGTTGTAGACGTAGGTCAAAGGAATCCACAGATTCACAAATTTGGCTGAAGCTGCCTGAACGTGAATGGACGTAAACCTCTCTGCTCCAGAGAGCGCCATCTTGATCCTGACTCCAAAAAGATCTCCCATCGCACCTGACTTATACATCGCCATGAAGACACATCTTTTACACTACAGACACCTCATTCAGAGTATCTGTTTATCAAGTTATCCTTCCTCTTAACGAACGATAGCGAAGTAATAGGAGCTACCGTTGTCTGTGTTTTGAGATAGTTTGTTAGGTGTTGCTCAGCATTAACGCCATTTTAAGATATGGAACTTCAGTCCCTTTAATGCATCACTGTGACAACATTTGATGTTGGCAGCACACAGGTGACTCATATGACCTCATTAGTGCCGTTTATCACACAGACAGGAACAGACAATTTTATTCTCTTTTTCCATCTCTCTTCTGACCTTTAACACTTTTCAGCATGTAATTTTCCTTTTCTCTATTTTCAGCTACGTTCAGCTATATTCAGCTATATTCAGAAATGTTTTCAAATATTTCAGCTTCAAGCTTTTCAGCATTCCAACACATTTTCAGCAGGAAATGCATTTTCTAGTTTCCTTTGTTAGAAGTTGGATTTCTTTTTTTCAAAGTCTCCAGGAGCTCCATCAGAGGGCCAAAGAGCCTCCTGGCTGTCCCAACTCAAACATCCCTATTCCGTTTGTATGAGCAGCAGCCAATGAGAGAGCTCTAATTCGACAGACCAGCAGAGAAGTGAAGTGAGTCGAGTTGAGCAGAGAGAGTCTGACTGGACGTTGTTACTGGGAGGTGGAGTGGAGAGGAGGAGGAGTTCATGTAGCAGTCGCATACAAGGACATCAAGAAATATGATGAATCTTGGACATTCGATTGTGAAAAGAACAGTTACAACAGTGTCAATACTCCCGTCTCTGGTCCTCAGTCCTCCAGGATTGGAGTGTACCTGGATCACACTGCAGGTGTTCTGTCCTTCTACAGCGTCTCTGACACCATGACTCTCCTCCACAGAGTCCAGACCACATTCACTCAGCCGCTCTATGCTGGACTTTCATTTTGTTGCTATGCATCCACTGCTGAGTTGTGTAAACTGAAATTGACAGAAATCATGTGAGGGTTAAACTCTTGAACTCATTCAGTCTCCATGTTTGTTGCTGAGAGTTGATTGTTGAGGCGTTTCTTCACTGCCCAGAGATCAGCTGTCAATCAAACATTGTGGGCGGTGCTTTGACCTCTTCTCATGAGTTGTTGTGTAGATGTTTGAGTTCCTGTAGGTGGCGCTCCTTCCTGTGTGTGTTTAGTCATGGAGGCTCTCACTGTCTGAATATTTCTATTGATGCTTTTATGTTGTTTCTCTTCCACTGCATGTTTCTGAAGAGAGAAAGCAGCAGACCTTCATTTATTCTACAAACTTGTTCTATTTATGTTTTTACATCTTTCTGTTTGGCAGACCTATGATGAATAAACAAACACAAACAAAGTATTGTCTTCTTGTCTTCATTTCAGGCTTTCACACAAAGCTGATGTATAAAATATGAAAGATGAGAGAATAACAGACTTCATGTTTAGAGCAGAAGAGTGTTGATCATTCAGCTATCAAACACCTTGTTGATAGAACACAGAAAATATTCTCCCCAAGAAACTTCCACAAGGTTTTTTAACACTTGTAAAATCCTACTAGTTTTATATGATATTTTATATATACTTTTCCTTATATTTTATATATATAGTATATCTGATATTTTATGTATGTCATATGTTTTATATATTTTTACACATTTTATATATGATATATATATGTTATATTTGATATCTTATATAACATATATGCACATTTTATATTTTTAATTATATATATTTAATTTTATATTTTACACTCTATATTTTATATTTTAAACATTTTTCATATTTATATATTTTATATATTAGATTGTATACATCTTCAATTGTATAGATTATGTGTTGTATATTTAATTGTATTTTATATATTTTATATTTTATATTCATGCTGACCGCCTGGGGGACCCGGAAGCCGCTGCTCCATCTTATGCACTTCATATCCCAGAGTCCTTCGCGACCGATGTTTTCCTTTCCGGTCCACGCGGTCCCTCTCTTCATATTCCGGCTGCCAACATCCGGTCCGGAGCTCGCGGAAGGGAAGCGGACGTCTCGCCTGCTGCGTTGAGGTTGAAGCCCGCAGACTGAACCCCCAGAAGCGGCCCGCGGCTCAGCGGCCACTGGAAGCCGAGGAGGAGCGACTCTGAGCGGCGAGACGAGGCGAGAAGACCGCGTCGGGCTGCGCGAGCTGGTGGTGACGTCACGCGTGGAGCCGCTGGGTAAACTCCGCCATTGTGGCGTCTCACAGCTGATCGGTGGTGTTGTTGGACACGTTCCTTCGCGTCGTGGGTCCGTGTGTGCTAATGAACTGTTGTGTAGCTGTTGTGTTGTTGTGTAGCTGTTGTGTCGTTGTGTAGCTGTTGTGTCGTTGTGTAGCTGTTGTGTTGTTGTGTAGCTGTTGTGTTGTTGTTGTTGGCCTCCTCTCCGCCTCAAGGCACTTTGCGTTTCAAATCAGAAATTTTTTAAGCTCTGACGTAATAATGTAGTCTCGCTCACCCGCAGAGACATTAGCATGAAGTACATTTACAAGTACTATCTCAAATATCGAGGTACTTTATGCTATAGTATATTCTCCTGATAAATGATTATATATGATTATTATTATTGTTATTATTGTTATAGGTCAGTGATCAGCTGATCAACATGTAAGTGGTGAAAACATGAACGCATACTTCTGTTTTATGATTTTGAATGAGTACTTTTACTTCTGGTATTCTAACCTCTGGTATTTATTTGAATGCTTTTGTACTTTTACTCAACTCATAGCAGTATTTTTAGCTGTAGTACCACTTGAGTGAAATATCTGAATACTTCGTGCTTTCACTTTCTTCAGCACGCTTTCGATTTATTACACAACTTCCTGTTTTCTCGGCGGTGACCCGTGTTGACCTCTGAAGGAATCTCATGATTTATGTTATGTGTTCATGTTATTGTGGGTCTGCACCTCAATTTGTCTTGTTGTCCAGAGACAATAACACGGGTCTTTATTAAATATAGTTTCTATAACTCAGTGACATCACTACAGGACTCACTCTCCGCTCCTGCAGCAGAAATGTTCTGTTTTGCTTCTTTGTCGTTCAGTTTGTCGTGTGTGAAGCGTCTTTCAGTGTTCAGAAAAGAGCCGAGTCCCTGAAACCACGACAGCGTCTCAATGTTTTCCTGGTGGAAGGTCAAAGGTCACTCTGATCCCTCTCGCCCCTCCCTCCCCCCTGCAGATGCAGTGATGTCATCGACCTCCACAGAGCGAGTCCCCATTCTCTAAAGCCGTCCCGCGCCGATGACCCGCCTCCTCTGACGCCACCTTCTGTTGACCGGCGGGGCGGGGCTGGCTTGGGAAAGGCGGAGCTTCAGCTCGTGGCGTTAGTGGTGTTACTGGTGTTACTGGTGTTACTGGTGGTGGCCAGAGATGGACAGCCGATGCAGCAGCAGTGCTGACTCCCGGCTGGCGGGCCGGGGGCGGGGCTCCGTCAACAGCATGCCGCTCTACGCGAGGGTGGAGTCGTGCGACGCCGGGGAGAAGAAGTGCATCTCGGACGTGAGGAGGACCTTCTGCCTCTTCGTCACCTTCGACTTCCTGTTCATCACCTTGCTCTGGATCATAGAGCTCAACGTGAGTTTACCTGCGCTCGGGTGTCGCCTGACCACGCGATCACATGACCATGTGACCATGTGACCATGTGACCATGTGACCACGCGATCACGTGACCATGTGACCATGTGACCACGCGGCGCCGCGTGAGAACAAAGGTTTCAGTTGGCGTGTCGACGCTCAACAGGAAACGAGTGACGTCGAGGTCATTGTAAAACTTTGAGCCCTGAAGGAGGAAGTGGTTTATTTACTGCAGCACACATTCCCAGAACACTCCAGCTTCAGAGCACACACACACACACACACACACACACACACACACACACACACACACACACAAACTGTATTTGCAGGAACACTATGTGTTGAACTTTTGCTCCATTTTGGAAACTTCCTCTTTTAACTGTAACGTTGACCACGACAGCTGACCAGGTCCTAGCTTTGTGTATATATATAAATATATATATAAATATATATATATATATATATATATATATATATATATATATATATATATATATATATATATATATATATATATATATATTCCCGTTGTGTGCAGGTGAACGGTGGCATCCAGAAGCAGCTGGACATTGAAGTCCTGCACTACGACTACCGCGCCTCCTTCTTCGATATCTTTGTAAGTTGTTTATATTTTACAGGAGAGAGAAACAAACGAGACGATACTTTATCGTAATGTTTACACACATAAAATAAGCTCATTAATTTACTCCCCCTCCAGCTGCTGGCTGTCTTCAGGTTCTCCTCCCTCATCCTGTGTTACGCCGTCTGTAAGCTGCGTCACTGGTGGGCCATCGCAGTGAGTTCATCTGGTCTCTGCTGTTCTCTGGGCTGCCAGCGGAGGGCGCTGCAGAGCGATAGTCATACTTTATGTACTTTATGTACTTTGTATGAGCGTCTGTGAGTTTGTTGTTGTTTACCTGGATGTGAATGTTGTGTTTCAGGTCACGACAGCGGTCAGCTGTGCGTTCTTGATCGTTAAAGTCATTTTATCAAAGGTGAGTCATTAAATATGTGATATGAAAATATATATTATTATTATTATTATTTTATAACAATATAAAATTCTGAATTGTTGTTATTTATGATCATTTCATCTTTAAATGTAAAAGTTGTATAAACAAAATGATCAGAGATATATTTTGATTTATTTATTTATTTACTCATGAGGCACTGCAGTGATTCTACTGTGTGTGTGTGTGTGTGTGTGTGTGTGTGTGTGTGTGTGTGTGTGTGTGTGTGTGTGTGTGTGTAGCTGCTCTCTCAGGGCGCGTTCGGGTACCTCCTCCCCATCATCTCCTTCGTGTTGGCGTGGATCGAGACCTGGCTGCTGGACTTCAAGGTTCTGCCTCAGGAGGCCGAGGACGAGAACCGTGAGTACTGAGAGTACTGAGAGTACTGCGAGTACTGCGAGTACTGAGAGTACTGAGAGTACTGAGAGTACTGAGAGTACTGAGAGTACTGAGAGTACTGAGAGTACTGCGAGTACTGAGAGTACTGCGAGTACTGCGAGTACTGAGAGTACTGAGAGTACTGCTAATAGTGAGAGTACTGAGAGTACTTCTGCACTGCTAGAACTGCAAGTACTGCTGTACTCCGAGTATCCAGGAGGAGAAGTATTTAAGTTGTTCTTTAATTCAACAAAAAGAACTGTAAAGCGGCAGAAAAGTGAAGTATTAGTACCTCAAAGATTATTACTTGATATGGAAGGAAAAATATTAATATACAAGTATTTTATGCTTAAAGCTGTTTTCACTACAGAAGTCCTTAGAACACATTTCAGACCCTCATAAATAAATAATAATCATATTTCCTGGGGAGTGCAGTCAGTGGCGTTGTGCGCTCCAGGGGGCGGGGCTTAGCCGAGGGTCAATCACTGCTGTGACGACTATTCCCTTTTTTATTTTCCTTCTGCTCGTCAGAGATCTCGTTGTTGTCTGCCACCGTTTAAAGCTCGCGTGGCTCCGCCCCCTCGTGTGTTTCAGGGTATCAGTGCATCGCCGACGCCGCCGAGCGAGCGCCGCTCATGTGCCCGGGTCCTCTTCTGTCTGACGGACAGTTCTACTCGCCGCCGGAGTCCGTGGCAGGTCCGTGAACTCTCTCTCTCTCTCGCTAACGTGCTTTTCCTAGAGGCGACGTGTTCGTTGCGTCCGTCCAGCTGCTCGGATATGAGATCTGGTGATGAGAACCGTGATGAATGAATGGCGAGGAGAAACCAAACGATTGTCTTCTCGCCGCTTGTGTTTCCGTCTCTTGTTCAGACTCCGACGAGGACCTGGACGACAAACACGACCCGGAGGTCGGCCTCATCCAGCAGGTGATGTGACAGGTGAGGCGTCAGCGTCACAGGTTTTATTTAGGATGGTGTTCAGCCGCAGGCGTATGGAAGCCAATTCACGCCAGTAAAATATATAAATAAAATTAAAATCTAGCTGTGATAATCAAAATATCCCCACGGTGAGTCATATTTATGAGATGAAAAGTCATTATTATTAGATAGGAAGTCAAAATTATGAAATAGTAAGTAGGCATGTTCTTCAGTGACACTCTGTTTTTTATGGGTTTTTTTATGTCGTCTTCCATACAATAAAGCAGAAATAACAGGAAGAAGAAAAAAGTTACAAATTAATAGACTAAGCTAAAAAAAAATTTTTTTTAAATGTATGTTATTATTACAGAAAAATCTTTTCTTGTAATGTAAAAAAATGGCCTTTCATATTAATAGTAAATGTGCATGTGCTTAAGTGTTTATCTTCCATACAATACAGCGCAGATAATAATAATAATAATAATAATAATAATAATAATAATAATAATAAGAAAAGCTACAAATAAATAGACTAAGCTAAAAAATAGGAGAAAATAAATGAATCTTTTATTCTAACATCTGAAATGTTATTTTTTACTGTCGGGAACGAGCTTCCATAAATCCTCATCATGGTCTTTTCTCTTGTTTCCTCCTCAGCAGCTCCTCTGACCAGGTTTCCCTCCGGCTCCCGTCGAGCTGCTGAGGAGGAGGAGGAGGAGGAGGAGGAAGAGTCTTTGTGTTCGTTCATCGCCTCCAACGCGTCCGCTGAGTCAGAGCCGGCGTCCTGCAGCAGGCGGGGCTTCAAGAGCAACGTCCGTACCGCGACCTGTTGACGTTCTGGGTTCATTTCCTTTCTTTTCCTCACGTTTAATAAACTCTGGAGCGAAATGATCCACTGAGAAGAATTTTGATTCGTTGTATTTCAGTGCAAAATGTTTTTAAAAAAACCTTTATTTTGTTTTCCTGATGGAATCGCTGATGGTTGTTTCACACGCTGTGAGGTCAAAGGGATGAAGAGGAGCTCGTGTTTCCTCGATGTTCGGCCAGTATCGAGCGTTTCAAACTAAAATAATGTTTATAATAACTGAGAAATGCACGTTTGACGGCTTGAGAAGCGACGTGCATGAAAACCTGCTGCCTTGAAAAGAGAGAAGAAGAAGAAGGAGAAGAAGAAGAAGAAGAGAAGCTGCTGGTGTGAGTTAACATGGTTGTTGTGCGTTTATCTTCCTGCATGCCTTGCAAGTTTTGTTTTTATGGAAAAGCTTTGTCTAAAATAGATTCATTAAAATGTGAAATCTTGTTTGTTTTTTCTTCCATATTTAGTGTAAAGTTCTCAAGCAGAAATATGAAAACTAGAATAATAACTGATGTTGCTGCTTTAGTTTTATTACTAGAACTGGTTTCAACACAATTTTTGAATATCTACACTAGTTTATCTGACTTTTCAACATAACATGAGATTGAATTAAAATGCATAAAACAATTAATATTGATTAGTATAATAATGATTATTATGCATATAATTAATATGCATGCAATAATATGAATATAATCATTATACCACATATAATAATTAAGATGCATATAATAATATGCATATAACAATTAATATGCATACAATAGTTAATACACAATGCATAGAATTAAGATGCATATAATAATTAAGATGCAGAGAATCAAACCCACAACCAGCAGCTTCTGGAACAACGCTTTATTATTATTTTCACATTTCTTTATTGACAGAAGTCGCTCGTCCACACATCTTCAAATAAATACAATACTGATGGTTCTTTGCATTTGTTCTTTTTTGAAAGAAAAGAAGTCAAACAGAGTATTCTAGAAGCTCGTCTGCTGCAGACGCTGTGAACGAGGAGGATGAAGACGTTCAGACGAGGAAGAAACACGAGGAAGAAACACTGGACTCCAGCTGCAGGACGGGCCGAGCCGCGGCTGCAGGACGGGCCGAGCCGCGGCTGCAGGACGGGCCGAGCCGCGGCTGCAGGACGGGCCGAGCCGCGGCTGCAGGACGGGCCGAGCCGCGGCTGCAGGACGGGCCGAGCTGCGGAGCCGCCGCTCTGAGTTCAAACCATTAAATGTCCAAATTCTCTCTTTTTTCAGCTTAATGTTGCAAAAGAAACCATGAAGTCAAAAAACACTGGTTTGTTTGTTCTGAGGAGCAAATGGACACGAAGCAGCTCTGTTTACAGCAGTGACACAAACAGGATGCAGACGTTGTTGTTGTTGTCGTTCATGTCACTGAACGAGGCCTCAAAGGGTTAAAATGATGTTCTATGTTCCCCTTAATGTCCACACATCCGATTAAAAGCATCAATCAACGCTTTAACGGAGCTTCAACCCGCCGACAACCGTGGAACCGAGTACGACGATGTTCATCTGATCATAACTATGAACATCCAGCATGATGTGAACCAGATTCCCCATAAAGCCTCCTGGAGCGTCAATAAGACCTTTATGAAAGATTAGGACCTAAAGAATCAGAACCTGCAACTAAAATCACAATAAAACAAAGTCTTGTCCTGTTAGGAAGGAGTTTCAGTCAAAACACTGTCGTTCGGTGTAAAAATGGAAAGGTTATGTATTTTATGCCAAAAGATTGTCTGAATGGGGCATGCTGGGTATTAAAATGGGCGTGGTTTCCAGAAGGTGAAACCTTGTGACTCACTGCTGCGTGTGAAGAATGAAGGAAACATAAGAAACATAAAACCAGATCAAATGTTTCAGAAATGAAACAAAAAAAAACTTTTAACAGAAAAACAAAAAGATCTTTTGATTGAACAGGAAAATAATACAAAACCATAAATTAATATTGAGATGTAAATGCACATTACAGTCGTTTTAGAGGAACATTAATGTAGTTATAGATTATCCTGTTTTCCAGATCAGGAACAATTTGTTTGAATCAAACAGTAAAAAACTGTCTCCAGCACTCAGCTGGTTTCATCTTCTATCATCACTTCATAAACATAAAATAAATAAACGTTAGCTTTGAGACGCTGCAGCGCGCTTCCTCTTCTCTCTCTTTGCAAGTTGTTCTCTAAACAAAGACATCAGGAAGTGATCAGCACATGACCCCAAAGGAAAAGGTCCAAACGTCTCAAATGTAAATAATAATACTGATAATAATAATAATAATACTGATTGTCTGAGACACAAAGGGACTCGTGTCTCCTTAACGTCGTTCTGCTGCTTGTTGTTGGTTTAATGTCACATTGATCCTCTCGTTTGTTCCATTCAGAGCCAAATACAAACAAATAAACAAACAAACACCCTTATAGAGTCTAGAGGGCGATGCTGCGTGATGCCTCTAGAGGGCGATGCTGCGTCACGCCTCTAGAGGGCGATGCTGCGTCGTGACGCCTCTGGAGGGCGATGCTGCGTGATGCCTCTAGAGGGCGATGCTGCGTGATGCCTCTAGAGGGCGATGCTGCGTCACGCCTCTAGAGGGCGATGCTGCGTGATGCCTTTAGAGGGCAATGCTGCGTCACGCCTCTAGAGGGCGATGCTGCGTCGTGACGCCTCTGGAGGGCGATGCTGCGTGATGCCTCTAGAGCGCGATGCTGCGTCACGCCTCTAGAGGGCGATGCTGCGTCACGCCTCTAGAGGGCGATGCTGCGTCACGCCTCTAGAGGGCGATGCTGCGTCACGCCTCTAGAGGGCGATGCTGCGTGATGCCTCCAGAGCGCGATGCTGCGTCACGCCTCTAGAGCGCGATGCTGCGTCACGCCTCTAGAGGGCGATGCTGCGTGATGCCTCTAGAGCGCGATGCTGCGTCACGCCTCTAGAGCGCGATGCTGCGTCACGCCTCTAGAGGGCGATGCTGCGTGATGCCTTTAGAGGACGATGCTGCGTCACGCCTCTAGAGGGCGATGCTGCGTGATGCCTCTAGAGGGCGATGCTGCGTGATGCCTCTAGAGCGCGATGCTGCGTGATGCCTCTAGAGGGCGATGCTGCGTCACGCCTCTAGAGGGCGATGCTGCGTCACGCCTCTAGAGGGCGATGCTGCGTGATGCCTCTAGAGCGCGATGCTGCGTCACGCCTCTAGAGGGCGATGCTGCGTCACGCCTCTAGAGGGCGATGCTGCGTGATGCCTCTAGAGGGCGATGCTGCGTCACGCCTCTAGAGGGCGATGCTGCGTGATGCCACTAGAGCGCGATGCTGCGTCACGCCTCTAGAGGGCGATGCTGCGTCACGCCTCTAGAGGGCGATGCTGCGTGACGCCTCTAGAGGGCGATGCTGCGCGATGCCTCAAGAGGGCGATGCTGCGCGATGCCTCAAGAGGGCGATGCTGCGTCACGCCTCTAGAGGGCGATGCTGCGTCACGCCTCTAGAGGGCGATGCTGCGTGATGCCTCAAGAGGGCGATGCTGCGTGATGCCTCTAGAGGGCGATGCTGCGTGATGCCTCTAGAGGGCAATGCTGCGTCACGCCTCTAGAGGGCGATGCTGCGTCACGCCTCTAGAGGGCGATGCTGCGTGATGCCTCAAGAGGGCGATGCTGCGTGATGCCTCTAGAGCGCGATGCTGCGTCACGCCTCTAGAGGGCGATGCTGCGTGATGCCTCTAGAGCGCGATGCTGCGTCACACCTCTAGAGGGCGATGCTGCGTCACGCCTCTAGATCGCGATGCTGCGTCACGCCTCTAGAGGGCGATGCTGCGTCACGCCTCTAGAGGGCGATGCTGTGTCACGCCTCTAGAGGGCGATGCTGCGTCACGCCTATAGAGGGCGATGCTGCGTCACGCCTCTAGAGGGCGATGCTGCGTGATGCCTCTAGAGGGCGATGCTGCGTCACGCCTCTAGAGCGAGATGCTGCGTCACGCCTCTAGAGGGCGATGCTGCGTCACGCCTCTAGAGCGAGATGCTGCGTCACGCCTCTAGAGGGCGATGCTGCGTGATGCCTCTAGAGCGCGATGCTGCGTGATGCCTCTAGAGGGCGATGCTGCGTCACGCCTCTAGAGGGCGATGCTGCGTCACGCCTCTAGAGGGCGATGCTGCGTGATGCCTCTAGAGGGCGATGCTGCGTCACGCCTCTAGAGGGCGATGCTGCGTCACGCCTCTAGAGGGCGATGCTGCGTCACGCCTCTAGAGGGCGATGCTGCGTCACGCCTCTAGAGGGCGATGCTGCGTGATGCCTCTAGAGGGCGATGCTGCGTGATGCCTCTAGAGCGCGATGCTGCGTGATGCCTCTAGAGCGCGATGCTGCGTCACGCCTCTAGAGGGCGATGCTGCGTCACGCCTCTAGAGGGCGATGCTGCGTCACACCTCTAGAGGGCGATGCTGCGTGATGCCTCTAGAGGGCGCTGCTGCGTCACGCCTCTAGAGGGCGATGCTGCGTCACACCTCTAGAGGGCGATGCTGCGTCACACCTCTAGAGGGCGATGCTGCGTGATGCCTCTAGAGCGCGATGCTGCGTCACGCCTCTAGAGGGCGATGCTGCGTGATGCCTCTAGAGCGAGATGCTGCGTCACGCCTCTAGAGGGCGATGCTGCGTGATGCCTCTAGAGCGCGATGCTGCGTGATGCCTCTAGAGGGCGATGCTGCGTCACGCCTCTAGAGGGCGATGCTGCGTCACGCCTCTAGAGGGCGATGCTGCGTCACGCCTCTAGAGGGCGATGCTGCGTCACGCCTCTAGAGGGCGATGCTGCGTGATGCCTCTAGAGGGCGATGCTGCGTCACGCCTATAGAGCGAGATGCTGCGTCACGCCTCTAGAGGGCGATGCTGCGTGATGCCTCTAGAGCGAGATGCTGCGTCACGCCTCTAGAGGGCGATGCTGCGTGATGCCTCTAGAGGGCGATGCTGCGTGATGCCTCTAGAGGGCGATGCTGCGTCACGCCTATAGAGGGCGATGCTGCGTCGTGATGCCTCTAGAGGGCGATGCTGCGTCACGCCTCTAGAGGGCGATGCTGCGTGATGCCTCTAGAGGGCGATGCTGCGTGATGCCTCTAGAGGGCGATGCTGCGTCACGCCTATAGAGGGCGATGCTGCGTCGTGATGCCTCTAGAGGGCGATGCTGCGTCGTGATGCCTCTAGAGGGCGATGCTGCGTGATGCCTCTAGAGGGCGATGCTGCGTCACGCCTCTAGAGGGCGATGCTGCGTCACGCCTCTAGAGGGCGATGCTGCGTCACGCCTCTAGAGGGCGATGCTGCGTGATGCCTCTAGAGGGCGATGCTGCGTCACGCCTATAGAGGGCGATGCTGCGTCACGCCTCTAGAGCGCGATGCTGCGTCACGCCTCTAGAGGGCGATGCTGCGTGATGCCTCTAGAGCGCGATGCTGCGTGATGCCTCTAGAGGGCGATGCTGCGTCACGCCTCTAGAGGGCGATGCTGCGTCACGCCTCTAGAGGGCGATGCTGCGTCACGCCTCTAGAGGGCGATGCTGCGTGATGCCTCTAGAGGGCGATGCTGCGTCACGCCTATAGAGCGAGATGCTGCGTCACGCCTCTAGAGGGCGATGCTGCGTGATGCCTCTAGAGCGAGATGCTGCGTCACGCCTCTAGAGGGCGATGCTGCGTGATGCCTCTAGAGGGCGATGCTGCGTGATGCTGCGTGATGCCTCTAGAGGGCGATGCTGCGTCACGCCTATAGAGGGCGATGCTGCGTCGTGATGCCTCTAGAGGGCGATGCTGCGTCGTGATGCCTCTAGAGGGCGATGCTGCGTCGTGATGCCTCTAGAGGGCGATGCTGCGTGATGCCTCTAGAGGGCGATGCTGCGTCACGCCTCTAGAGGGCGATGCTGCGTCACGCCTCTAGAGGGCGATGCTGCGTCACGCCTCTAGAGGGCGATGCTGCGTGATGCCTCTAGAGGGCGATGCTGCGTCACGCCTATAGAGGGCGATGCTGCGTCACGCCTCTAGAGCGCGATGCTGCGTCACGCCTCTAGAGGGCGATGCTGCGTCACGCCTCTAGAGGGCGATGCTGCGTCACGCCTCTAGAGGGCGATGCTGCGTCACGCCTCTAGAGGGCGATGCTGCGTCACGCCTCTAGAGCGAGATGCTGCGTCACGCCTCTAGAGGGCGATGCTGCGTGATGCCTCTAGAGCGAGATGCTGCGTCACGCCTCTAGAGGGCGATGCTGCGTGATGCCTATAGAGGGCGATGCTGCGTCGTGCCTCTAGAGGGCGATGCTGCGTCGTGATGCCTCTAGAGGACGATGCTGCGTCGTGATGCCTCTAGAGGGCGATGCTGCGTCGTGATGCCTCTAGAGGGCGATGCTGCATCGTGATGCCTCTAGAGGGCGGTACCGCTCCACCCCCTGACCGCTGGCTTCCAGTCGGGGTTCTAACCCTAAAACAGACCCTACCGACCTGTCGTAGCACCGGGTCATCGGTTCACAGCTCAACGCGCAGAAGAGATTCACGTTTCCATGAAGTCTGTTTTCATTTTGTCTCCTTGAGAAAACTCTAAAGATGAAGAACGAACAGACGGAGGCGGAGCTGAGGGATCTGACTCCTCCTCCTACAGGTGTGTGTGTGTGTGTGTGTGTGTGTGTGTGCGGGGGGGAGGGGAGGGGCTCCAGTGTGTTTGCAGGGATACTATACATGTGAGGACCGCGGTGACAGAAGGCACATATAGCCGAGGGGGGGAGGGGTTAAGCGGTGACACCCGGTCGCTTTTCAACATTTTCACCAAGCTAAAAAAGAAGCGTGTCGTTCACGTGTTCAGAGGGTTCGGATCCCCGGACCCGTCCCACCGCCGCAGAGCCGGAAGGTTTCTGAATCTTATATTTTTTCCTTCGCTGCAGACGGGAAGCGACGGGACGAGAGCCGGACGCCAGCGGGCGAGACCGCGTCGTCGCTCCTCTTCCTCGTCCTCTTCCTCCTTTAGACTTTGACTGAAACGTGTTCCAGCGAGCGCGCCGCTGCCGGTGGCGGCGCGGCCGCAGGCGGCGGCGGCGTTATTGCTTTCATCTCGTTGCCGGGGCAACTCTGGGTGCTGACGCCGCGGTTGAGCGGGCCGGCGCGCGGCGGCGCGTTAGCGTGCTGCGCGCCGCCGCCAACGCCAGCGTGGTCGGCCCGCGGGATGTTGACCGGGCAGGAGCGCGTGCGGGCGTGGCCCTTGTGGCCGCCCGGGTGGCACACCAGGCCGCCCACGGTGTCCACGGGCGACAGGTGGCGCTTCAGCCAGCGCTCCACCCGCTGCTCCTTGTACTTGATGGAGTACCAGGTGAGGAAGATGAAGAGGAAGCCCACGCACTTCAGGCTGGCGGCGAGGCCGAAGTACACGAAGCGCAGCGAGGTGACGTCGTACTCCCAGCAGGAGCCGTGCACGCCGCAGTCCTGCTGCCACAGCATGCAGGTGGTGTCGATGACGGCGCCGAAGTAGATGGGCGTCGGGATGTAGGCTGAGAGGAGAGGAGACGAGGAGAGGAGGCGAGGAGACAGAGGAAAGAAGAGCGAGAAGAGAAATGCATTTCCATGACTTTGAATACATTTTTTATGATATTTAACCAAATTTCATAAATTTCAAACCACATTTTCATAACTTTTAATCATATTTCCAGGACTTAGACTTTTCAAGGCCTGGAAATAACCATGTTAAACTCCATGACTCTTCCAGGTTCTCCATGAATCCTGCGATGTGACCTCAGAGCATCAGAACTAAACGCCGTCTGCATCTACTTCCTGTTTCTCACCCAGCGTCCTGAGGAGGACGAACTGCATCCCCAGAGCGAACGGCCTCTCCGGCTCCGCGACAGACCTGCAGACGCCACAAGAGCATGAAGGTCACGAAGGTCAAATAAGGTCATGAAGGTCACATAAGGTCATAAAGGTCGGCGGGCGGAGGAACTCCACGTCGACGGCTTCTCAGACGTACCGCAGCGTGACGATGATGGCGGAGGGCTGGGCGCAGGCGGTGATGAGCGTGACGATGAAGAGGAAGATGAGGAAGGGCACCAGGGTGCTGCAGCCGCGGTTGCACTTCCCCGCCACGGCGTGGCCGTTCTCGTTCAGGTACGTCTTGACGATGACGAGCTGCAGCTGGTTGCCGCCCTGACCGCCGGACGACGGCGTGATGACCTGGCGGCTCTGGACGCAGGCGCAGTCCGAGTAGTTACGGATCTGGAGGAGGGGGCGGAGTCAAGAGGAGGGGGCGGAGTTAAGAAGACAAAAAAAGCTTTCTTTGCTTTCTCACATTTCTTATGAAACCACGTTTCAGCCAGTGGAGTAAAAAATATGATGAATAAATATAAAAATTGAGCTGTGATAATATAATTTGTCATCTGTGCTGTATGGTGTGGAAGATAATAAAAAGAAGAAGAAAAATTTGAAAATTTGTTGAGTTATTCAAAATAATTGCTTTAAATGTTTTTCTTCTTTCTCATAATTATGACTTTTTATCTTATATATTATAACTTATTATGGGGAGATTTATTTTTAATATATATATATATATATATATATATATATATATATATATATATATATATATATATATATATATATATATATATACCAAATTTAGTTTCCCTGCTTTCTCTTTATGGAAGCACATTTTTTCTGCCAGTGGAGTAAAAAATATGAATAGAAATAAAAAATTGAGCTGTGATAATAGAAATAGAAAAATATTTTCCCTAGCTTAGTTTTGGGGTATGGTATGGAAGATAATAGAAGAAACATTTTTTAACTTTTTATCTATTTCAAGAGAATTTTTTTTTTAAAAATCAAGGTTTTTTTAAAAAAAATTTAAAAATTATTTCAACATTTTTCTCATAATTGTGACTTAAATGGTGAGATGTAATGATCAAGCTAAATATATATAATTGTTACTGGAGGAAAAGGGCTTCCACAGCTTCTGGCACCAGCACTGAAACTTGAAGCTTGACGTTCTTGATCAGAATCAGAACCTTTTATTCAGGTTTGTTTACGCTAACGAGGATGTTTCCTTGCACAACATTAGACGAGACCATCATCATCAACAACAACAACAACAACAACACCAGTGCAGTAGATGCTGAACGTGACGCGCTGCCTCTCACCCCGCTGCTGTCGTTGGCCACGCTGCTGCAGCCGGCCAGGCAGGGGTTAAAGTACGTGATGCCGTCGGAGCCGCACACCGGCGCGTACTCGTGGATCTTACAGCCGCAGTTGACGTTGCATCCTCCAGTCAGGTTCCTCTGCGTCATGGTGAGCGTCGGCCTGCACACAGGAAGAAGCTCTTATAGCGTTCGTCATTTTAAAAGCTGCAGGATGTGAAGATCACCAGCAGCCAGAGAACAAAGAGTCTTTACTTTGTCTAGACGACTACAACTCCCAGGGTGCATCTCTGCAGAGAAACCTGATAAAACATTCAGCGCTCGCTCTTCACGGAAACAAAGGAAGCAAAAGAATTGGTGATAAAGAAAAGTGTTGGAAGGATGAAAGATACAAGAGGAAATGAGGAGAGGAGAGAGGGATGTGGAGGAAGAGAGAGACAAGAACGAGGGATTAGAGGGCAAAGAGAAGAAAGAATAAAAGAAGAAGATGGAGGAAGAGAAAAAGAGGATATTGAAAGGAACAAACAGATGAATCAACAAAATAACAAAGAGAGAATTAGAGCCACAGAACTAAAGATCAAGAGAGGCGGGCAGACTGAAAGAGGAAACAACAACAACAACAACAACAACAACAAAAAGACCGGAGGGAGAAACACGAGAGGCGCTCGGCCAAAAGGAGTTCTCTTCCAAGCTGTTCTTGGACATTTTCCATCGATGCCGTGCGATCGCTCTCGGGGACACGGCGTCCCAAAAAGAAGAGAAACGCCTGACATACTTCTATACAACCAGAGGAGTCGCCCCCTGCTGGTCAGGAGAGAGAACCCCCTCCTCCCTCACCCGGTGGTGTAGGGGATGTTGATGCCTCCCAGGTTGATGCTCTCGCAGCCCACGATGAACAGCGTGGAGAAGCAGAGCAGCGAGACGCCGCTGCAGATCATGGCGAGCTTGGCCGACTCGCGAGCGCCCAGCTTCAGCTTCTTGATGATGTAGCCGCCCAGGACGATGCCCACGCCGGCGCTCGGCACGATGATCACACCTGGGGGGGAGAAAGGTGCATATTGGGGATTCAGAGAACATCTTATATTAGCGTCTTACAGCTAGTGGTGTATGCTAACACCAGAAGGAAACGCACACCGACACAATTTGCATATGTTCAATTCCAAGAGGAAACCTTGATAACACGCCGTGAGGTTGCATGCTCCTTTAGCATTTACGCTCCTTTAGCATGCATGCTCCTTTAGCATTTATGTTCTTTTAGCATGCATGCTAAAGGAGCATGCATGTTCCTTTAGCATGCATGCTCCTTTAGCATTTATGTTCTTTTAGCATGCATGCTAAAGGAGCATGCATGTTCCTTTAGCGTGCATGCTCCTTTAGCATTTATGTTCTTTTAGCATGCATGTTCCTTTAGCATGTATGCTCCTTAAGCATGCGTGCTCCTGTAGCATGCATGCTCCTTTAGCATTTATGTTCTTTTAGCATTTATGCTCCTTTAGCATGCGTGCTCCTTTAGCATGCGTGCTCCTTTAGCATGCGTGCTCCTTTAGCATGGGTGTGCATGCAGAGTGATGCACTCAGTCCTCCGGCTCCCAGGTGACTTTCTTCATTATTAATGTGTGTCTGGGTCGGCTGCTCTAAGATTAAATAAATAAATAATTTTAAAAACAGCAGAGCGGTGCTGAACAGACAGAAAATAAAAGTCCTGGTCGCTGCAGAGACATTCAGGCAGCTTTTTGTCTCACATTGCTCCTCATTGAATCAGCTCCTGAATGTAAGCGCTTTGTGAAAAGGAGGACAGGAAGTGATGCGCTGCGGCGGCTCACCGGTGTAGATGCTGGCGCTGGAGGCCGGGATGCCGAACTGGGACTCGATGAACTTTGGGATGAAGGTGATGAACGCCGTGACGATGGCGCTCTCCGCCGTGTAGGAGAGGCTGACGAAGAGGAAGGTCACGTTGCTGAGGATCCTCATGGCTGCTTTGGGCATGTCTGGAGGAGGAAGAGGAGGAGGAAGAAGAGGAGTGTGACAAACGTTAAGAGAGACGTCGGCCAGCTGGCCTCGTATACTGTCGTTTAAAGAGAAAAGAGACGGTGATGTCATCGCCCCGCGTACCTTTGATGTCCCTCCCGAAGCCCATGGACGAGGACACCGCCTGGCTCTTGCCGTTGCTGCTCTTCTCCTTGAGGACGTCGTCGTCGCCGGACAGCTCGTCCAGGCTCACCTTTTTCCTCCTCTTCTTCTTCTTGTGTCGGGGCGGCAGCTTCTTGGGGAAGGTGAACATGGGGAAGATGACCAGCAGCATGGCCACGGCACACAGCAGGAAGCCGCTCCACCTGGACGGAGGAGCCACCAGACACTCGTTAGATAACCAACCGGCCTCTTCAGCCTCGTGTGGAACCACCGGTTCACTCATTCACCGTCACCGAGGACTCATGTGGGCTCGCGAGTGAGTCACTGCTCCGCCGTCAGCTCAGAGCTGCAAATAGACGAGCAGCCGTCTGGTACGGACGCCAGATACCAGGTGCAAGGACCAGGAGACCAGAACATGCATCCTGTGCATTGAAATGAGCTGGATGAATTCTATAATCACACTTCCATCACACGAATAAAATAATAAAAGAGCATATTCTGCATGAGGCTGTTTTAACGAGGTTTAATGATTTTAGTTACAACTCAAAAAAAAGAGGAAAAGAGGACATCGTGCATTCCTTGGGGACTATTTTTCGTGGCGGATGAATCTCCAAACTGTTCTCACCAGTTGCCGATGAAGCGGGGGTCGCTTTGATCGATGGTGACGGCGGTCTCGGGGTCGACGTAGAAGCCGATGAGGACGCCGCCCAGCAGGTAACCAGCAGCCGGACCCAGAGCTCCCATCACATACATGATGGCTGAGGAGAGAGAGCAGCTTTAACATGAAGCATGGGCTTCTATACAACCAGAGGAGTCGCCCCCTGGTGGTCAGGAGAGAGAATGCAGCTTTAACACATGAAGCATAGACTTCTATACAACCAGAGGAGTCGCCCCCTGGTGGTCAGGAGAGAGAACGCAGCTTTAACATGAAGCATAGACTTCTATACAACCAGAGGAGTCGCCCCCTGGTGGTCAGGAGAGAGAATGCAGCTTTAACATGAAGCATGGGCTTCTATACAACCAGAGGAGTCGCCCCCTGGTGGTCAAGAGAGAGAACGCAGCTTCCTGGACTGTCTGCGTCTTATGAACATGATTTCATCAACATTTGTCTTCTCGTCAGCCTCCATGTCTTTAACAAACTCAACGCCTAACTTTAACCCTCAAATCTACTAACTAATCTAGCTTTACGTGTGTGTGTGTGTGTGTGTGTGTGTGTGTGTGTGTGTGTGTGTGTGTGTGTGTGTCATGTGTGCAAATCATATGACCGTGTAATAAGCGCCCTGCTTCAGGCTGAGAATACCGTTTCTCCAATTAGAGGGAATTATCATCTTAAAGTTCTTGGCTCGGGTTGAAAGAAGAGAGAATCGGTGGCGTGACTTCACCCTCAGAGCCAGATGAACGTCCAGCTGTCAGAGAGCCGGGGCTCATGGGTTCATGGCAGCAGGAGGTTTCAACAACGCCTCATTCACAAATTATAATCACCAATGTTTTGCTTTTCAAAATAAAACGACAAATTGCAAGTGATGCATCAACAGCTCTCGTTGCCGACTGAGAGAACAATCACATCTTCTGCTATTTATGGAAATAACACACGCTCATCTGGTTTAGGAACTGTATTAATTATAACGCAGGGAGGATAAAGCATGACAGGTCATAACACCTCTCTGACAGGTCATAACACCTCTCTGACAGGTCATAACACCTCTCTGACAGGTCATAACACCTCTCTGACAGGTCATAACACCTCTCTGACAGGTCATAACACCTCTGTGAGGTCATAACACCTCTCTGACAGGTCATAACACCTCTCTGACAGGTCATAACACCTCTCTGACAGGTCATAACACCTCTCTGACAGGTCATAACACCTCTCTGACAGGTCATAACACCTCTGTGAGGTCATAACACCTCTCTGACAGGTCATAACACCTCTCTGACAGGTCATAACACCTCTCTGACAGGTCATAACACCTCTCTGACAGGTCATAACACCTCTCTGACAGGTCATAACACCTCTGTGAGGTCATAACACCTCTCTGACAGGTCATAACACCTCTCTGACAGGTCATAACACCTCTCTGACAGGTCATAACACCTCTCTGACAGGTCATAACACCTCTCTGACAGGTCATAACACCTCTGTGAGGTCATAACACCTCTCTGACAGGTCATAACACCTCTCTGACAGGTCATAACACCTCTCTGACAGGTCATAATGACTGCGTGGCTTCAAGAGCTTAAAATCAACAAGCAAAACGCTCGTAAGCTTTCAATCAATTCAACATAAATCAAAAGCATGAATCAGGATCAGGAGGCTCGTCAGATCTTTTACACAAACACAAACTGCAGCTGCACCTTGTTCATCCAATAGAGAGAGAGAGAGAGAGAGAGAGAGAGAGAGAGAGAGAGAGACACAGAGAGAGAGAGAGAGAGAGAGAGAGAGAGAGAGAGAGAGAGAGAGAGAGAGAGAGAGAGAGAGAGACAGAGAGAGAGAGAGAGAGGTGGGGGAGGGGAGTCACATGACTTGGTGTTTGGGGAGACAGACGGGCAGCTGAGGTCAGGCCGGGCGAGATGGAGACACAATGAACGGCGATGGGATGTTTTTATGGGATGTTTTCATATTTAATCTCACTTCCTGTCCGGTCGTCTGCGTTTCACGTAGCGGCCAACGACTCGACCGCCGGCCGCAGATCAACGTTTACCTTATTTATTTCACACATTAACCGAGCGCAGCTTTTGTGGCGTTTTCTCTTTTCTTTGAGTCACATTGTTCAGTCTGTGAACTGGTTTCTTCATCAGAGAACCTGAGACCTCTGGGAGCAGGACCAGAAGCATGAAGACCAGACTGCTGAGCGGAGCTAAGCTACAGTCATGTAAACTATTCCAATCAAGAGTTTATTCATCAATTACTTGACAAACACTGGACTCTACATACCCAACAGTCTGGATACAGTCGGCTATGTAGGAACTATATTTGGGGAAAAAAACTATTTCTTTGTCACGTGAATTCATAATTTCATACTTTGTACAAGATCTGGTTCAAGCAAACGGTTTATTCAAGGATTTAAAAATAATACATTTGGGATTTTTGTTTTATTTGACGATGATGATGAACAGTAAAGTTGTGACGGGTATTTATTTTAAAAAGGTTAAAGGGATTCCTCAGAGCAAAGAGACTCACGAGAAGACGATTTAAAATAAAGGAATAGTTGAACAGTGGCTGAGAGCAGGACACTCTGTTCTGCTGCAGATTAAGCTCCATTTCCCACAATGCAACGCGAGGGCTTCTCTTCGCCCTCTAAAAAGACGCGACCTTCAAACTCCACGACCCCGATTTGTAACGGAGGCTTTCCATGGAGGAAATAAACCGAGGAGCCGATTCCCAAAGCGGCTTCATTACGCAACACCACTTCATGGCGCTCAGTCTGGACCCGACGCTCACAGAATGAACACAAACGATGACTCAGACGAGTGAATACACATCTTCAAAACAAACGAGGAAAGAAATGAGAGGAAATAACACAAGTAGTAAACTCATTGGGTCTACGGGGTTAAAACGGTTCAAAACAAGCGGTGACCTCCAGAAAGACCACGTTGAGGGCTGGTTGTTTGCGGTTGTGTTAATAGTCTCAACAAATGTTAAATAACTAGAATCACAGTCTTGGGCAACGCATGCCGAACACAAACTGCCCCGTTGAGCAACATATTGCCTCCAAAACGAAATATGTCGCTCTGACGGCGGCCAAACAGAGCGACTCTTATAGAGGTCACAGAGCAACCATGAGCCCAATTATTCTAATGGAGGGCTGGTCTCCTTCAGGCCAAACCTCATGTATAACCTCATGAATACATTCATATATAACCTCATGTATAACCTCATAAATACATTCATATATAACCTCATAAATACATTCATATATAACCTCATGTATAACCTCATAAATACATTTATATATAACCTCATGTATAACCTCATAGATACATTTATATATAACCTCATAAATACATTTATATATAACCTCATAAATACATTTATATATAACCTCATGTATAACCTCATAAATACATTCATATATAACCTCATAAATACATTTATATATATAACCTCATCTATAACCTCATAAATAAATGTATATATAACCTCATACCTCATATAAAACCTGATGTATAACCTCATGTATAACCTGATTTATAAACTTATATATAACCTCATATATAACCTCATACCTCATGTATAACCTCATGTATATTCCCTCATATAACCTCATATAAAACCTGATATATAAGCTCATATAAAACCTAATATAACCTCATGTATAACCTCATGTATAACCTCATATAAAGCCTCGTATAACCTCATATATAACCTCATGTATAACCTCATACATAACCTCATACATAACCTCATGTATAACCTCATGTATAACCTCATATATATAACCTCATATAACCTCATACATAACCTCATATATAACCTCATGTATAACCTCATGTATAACCTCATGTATAACCTCATGTATAACCTCATGTATAACCTCATGTATAACCTCATATAACCTCATACATAACCTCATATATAACCTCATGTATAACCTCATGTATAACCTCATGTATAACCTCATGTATAACCTCATATATAACCTCATATAACCTCATGTATAACCTCATGTATAACCTCATGTATAACCTCATATATAACCTCATATAACCTCATATAACCTCATACATAACCTCATGTATAACCTCATGTATAACCTCATGTATAACCTCATGTATAACCTCATATATAACCTCATATAACCTCATGTATAACCTCATGTATAACCTCATGTATAACCTCATGTATAACCTCATACATAACCTCATGTATAACCTCATACATAACCTCATGTATAACCTCATACATAACCTCATGTATAACCTCACATAACCTCATGTATAACCTCATATATAACCTCATGTATAACCTCATGTATAACCTCATGTATAACCTCATGTATAACCTCATGTATAACCTCATGTATAACCTCATGTATAACCTCATATAACCTCATGTATAACCTCATACATAACCTCATGTATAACCTCATGTATAACCTCATATAACCTCATATATAACCTCACATAACCTCATATATAACCTCATATATAACCTCACATAACCTCATGTATAACCTCATGTATAACCTCATATATAACCTCATATATAACCTCATATAACCTCATGTATAACCTCATATATAACCTCATATAACCTCATGTATAACCTCATATATAACCTCATGTAACCTCATGTAAAGCCTCTCATGTCGGCTACGGTGAAGCAAAGGGCCGAGACGCGAGTGGGCCGTGGTACAAATACTTAACACCACTTTTATCTTCTAAAAAGAGGAGAAATGCAGTTCTTTGTGCGCTCTAGATTCGGGCTCGTCGTGGTAAATAACGGGATGAAGCACTTCTTTGTCCCCCCGTGTTCTCTGAGGCGAGGCGGCAGACAGACACAACAACTTGTGTTGTTCACTGAAAGAGTCGCGTTTGAACCTCCCACTGCGTTTGCCTTGTGTTCATGTTCCACCTCCACCAGAGGAACCAGACGAGGCCTTTACGGGGAAGAGATGACCAGACCAACGCATCGGTTGCTTTGGCGCGCTGCAGGTCTCCCTGCAGGCCGGAGTCACACCGGCAAACAAACACCACGCTGCAAAGCATTCCTTTAAAGAAAAGCACCTGAGAGGAACTTTGAGCTCGTTGCAAACTAAAGATCTTCAGAGGAAAAGACAGACATGCTGCTTCAATGGAGCCAGACGGGTGGAAGCGAGCAGCAGTTGGATGGATGTGGCTAAAAGATAAAAGGCTCTGCTCGCCCCGCCGTTGTGTCCTCGAGCAAGGCACGAGACACAAAGCGGATTTATGTCAAATTTATATGTTCGCCTCGTGCATTTACGACCCGGAGGTGTGCGGTCGACCCCGTGACCTGCAGGCTCCTGGAAGGCGACATCGTACCACCAGCCGGCTGCTCCACAGATCAACCCCCCCCCCCTCCCACCTCCACCCACACCTCCACCAGGAATGCACATAAGACCCCCTCCCTCCTCCCTCCCTCTCTTTCATAACCTTCGCTCTCATTTCTTGGTTTAATTCGGCTTTTCCTTGTTTGAGTCCACTGGGGCGAGAACTGAGAACCTCAGGGGGAGCATGTGGAAGAGGAGGGGGTGGGGGGAAGGGGTTAAAGGTCACACCGTCGACATGGAGGCCAAACAACGGGCATTCATCCTGACGTGCCTTTGAGCAAGGCACTGCAGCGGGCCGTGACTTCAGACGCATCGTCAAGCTGCAGAAACGCTTTCCAGGGGCTCGACCCACCAGACACCTGGAGGAGGCGCTGGAGAGCCGAGCGACATGTTTTATAAGAAATCTGATTTCCTTTATTTGTCGAGGCATAAATAAATATCTAAATATCTCTGATCGTCGTGGACGCCTGACCTCTGACCTCTTGGTTGTCACACTTCATTCAAACATGTTTGATGTGATACACAAAGCACGTCAACATGGAGCTCTATGGAGAGCGCCTCAAGTGGACATGAGAGGAACTGCAGTATTTGTAACACTTCCGCACCGGCTTCAATTCTCAACACCTGAGGGCGACGCCGCTAGCTCCCTGCTGCAGCCAGCTAGCTCCCTGCTGCAGCCAGCTAGCTCCCTGCTGCAGCCAGCTAGCGCTGCTGGTGCTGCTAGCTTCCCAGTCAGTGACTTCAGATGCGGCGGCGCTAGCTGGCTACAGCGGGGAGCTAGCGGCGTCACCCACTGAAGGTATTCGCGGCTTGTAAGCCGACTTTTCACGGTAATTGAACCTAAACTTGACGGTAAAGCATCACTCGCCCTTCTTACCGAGGTACAGCGAGGCGTTCTCCTTCTTCACGTTGTCGTCCAGGTAGGTGGGTCCCAGCGTGTAGATGGGCGTGGACCCCATGCCCACCAGGATCTGCGCGATCACGAACAGCGCCACGTACAGGTTGTGCTCGTTGCCCTCCTGGTCGCGGGGGCAGGAGGCGGCGTCGGCGCGGCCGCTGGCGTTGCCGCTCATGCAGAGGCCCTCGTTGCCGAAGGACGCGTTGACCTCCTGGATCTGGTAGGGCGGCGAGATGAAGTGGGGGAGGGAGAAGAGGGCAGCGCCCGCCGCGATGAAGACGCCGCCCACCGCCAGCCAGCGAGGCCTCTGGCCCCGCCCACCGAAGTAGCTGATGAAGACGACCACCAGGAGGCTGCCGATGTCGAAGCAGCTGACGAGCAGGCCCGACTCGGAGCTCCTCAGGCTGTACCGCTTCTCGATGGTGGTGATGACGCTGCTGAGGTAGCCGGACACCATGAGCGACTGGATGAAGGTCAGGTAGCACATGCAGAACAGGAAGCAGCGGGAGTCCCGGACGAAGCCGCTCAGGTACCTCCGGCCGGGCGCGCGTATCCTCGCCAGCCCCGAGGCGAAGACCCCCGTCCCCGGCGGCGCCGGCGGCTTCCTCCTCGCCGTGTTCTTGCTCCGGCGGATCTGCGTGTTCTCCATGTACGAGCTCGGCCCGTTCAGCGCCGACTTCCCCGCCTTGGCCCTCGCCCGCTGGGACTCCTCGGCCTCGGCGGAGAGCCGGATGAACTCGGCGCTCTCCTCCGCCGTGATGGAGGCGGCGGAGGAGCCGGCCAGCGGCGTCTCCTCCTGGGGCGCCTCCTCGCTCAGAGCGGGCAGACTCTTGGATTTGAAGTCGCCGCCGGCCGTCTCCTCCGGGTCCTCGCTGGAGAAGCCGTCCTCCTTCCGGAGGGACTCGGACAACTCCGCTTCCTCGAGGTCAGCCATCGCCTTCCAGTCGAAACCTTCCTTCCTTTCTTTTTTTTTTTTTGAAGGCGTCAGAAAGAAAAAACCCTGCCCCAGTTCCAAGCGCACATTCACAGTTCAGGGGCTGCTGCCCGGGACATGTATTATTAATACGTACATGGACTCCCACTAAACACAGTCTGGCACACGGAGAGAAGAAGAAGAAGCAACAACCCGAACGGAGAGTCGACTCACACGGCTTCTGCTTATCTTAGCTGGACAGCCTCGTGTTTATCTGAAGCGTGCAGGCTTCTCCTCCTGCCACCGTCGGACCCGGAGGGAGAGAGAGAGAGAGGAAGAGAGAAAGAGAGAGAGAGAGAGTCTCAGGCCTCCTCAGCTGGACCCGTGGAGCTCCGGGTCCGGGGATCCCTGCAGAGGCTCAGCATCCCCCCCTCGGTGGCTCGTCTCTGCAGGACGCTTGCAGAGCATGCGCCGCACCGCCGACGCTCCTGCCAACAAGATCACACGGTTACAACGGCACTGCTCTCGGGTACAATACATGATGATGCTCCCAATTTTCCTCCCAGCTCCTCCTCTTCCTCCTCCTCCTCCTCCTCCTCCTCCTCCTCTCCCCAAGTCAAGGGCACCCCCCCCCCTTACCCCCCTGTGTCCCAGTATATTATCACCGCACCAGCTGTCCTCTCAGCGGGCCAGCGAGGCTGTCATGTAGTGATTATATGTCGGTGTAAATCCCTGGATATGGGCATCAAAAACAAAACAAAAATGGGAAGAAATTTTTTTTGAAGCAAATTTGTTTTGAGAGTTGTCGAGGAAAAAAGAGAGAAAGAGAGATGGAGAGGGAGAGCTGGAGAGAGAGAGATGGAGAGGGAGTCTGGTGACGGGCTGCTCAGGAAAACACCGCAGTGCTCAGCTGCTCCATGTTTTGAAAAAAACAATCGCGTCAAGCTGCAGAGAAGAAAGCAGACACCGGAACCAGGGCGCACTTCAAAATAAAAGCGCAAAACACAACGATTGGTGCCAGAATTGTGTGCGCATTTGTAAAAAATAATTATAATAAATAAATCAAGACCAAAAAAAAACAAAAAATATACACCGGTTTTGTTGCAAAACCAATGGAAATTACAATATGTAGTAACGTTAATGAATTAGAAGAAAGAAGAGAAAAACTGCGGGGACTGTGTCGCCGAATCCTATTCATAATATATTGATTTGTGGTTGTTTCCCCTGTAGATCAATACATCTAAAACATTTCATCACATAAACACAAACTGCTTAACCGCCGATGTCTACTGGTAAATTCGGCTTGGGTTGTATTCCATTTAAGTCAATTAATTCAGGCAGAACTGGGCTCAAACCCGTGCGGGCGCCCGCTTCTGTAGCTAGCCGGCTAGGTGAGTTAGCTCCCCCCCCTGATGGATAAACCATCACCATCAATGCCGAGTCTGGGCTTCACGAGCCGGACACTGCGAGGCGGCGACACGGGCCTCGACACCTCCACGTCCGGGTCACACCGGCTGCTCCGCGGAGGAACCGGCGGTTAAAACCGACACGAAAAACATTAACAGTAAAATGTCTCACCTAAAAAACATCTTCTCCCGGAGCTGCGTCAAGGCGCAGGAAGTTAGCCAGAGCAGACCGGAAACACTTCAAAATAAAAGCATAACGCGCGTCACTCAAAGAAAGAAAAGGATGAGAAGTAATACGTTTTGTTTTTGTTTATTTGACGAGCATCTTTTAACAACTTGGCAAAGTAAAACATTACATTTAAAAGCAGAAGAGAGTACGATTAAATAATAATAATTTAATAAAAAGTATAAATGCAAAACAATTCAATTTGTTTTAATGTATTTCCTTATTTTGCTTTTATAGAGTTTTCTATGTAGGGTTAGGGTTAGTTCTAACCCTAACCCTAACCCTATGCTTCTGCTCATCATATTGTGTACTAGATTACATTATTAAGACAATATTATTGATCATACCTTCACTCGCTGTGTGACGTCTGCAGCGCTTGTACCGCTGGCGGCCACCTGGTGGCGCTACAGCTCCAAGTCCTGTAAAGCAACTTGTTTCAGCTGATTCAACACAATTTTAACAATATTTTGTCTAAAGAAAGGCAACCATATCCTTCCTAGAACATAATTAAATTATCATATAATAATTATATCTGTAACATGTAAATCATCTTTATTTCAACAGCTCATTTTATACAGATTATGGAGCTCAAAACGCTGCATATTTAAAAATAAATAACCTTAAATAACAGATACAGTTATTAAAAGTGTGAGGAAGAAATCATAAAAGTGTTTAAACAAAACATAAAACATGAGAAAAAAATGTAAAAATACAACACAATAAGGAAACCGCACAGTACTCATGTAATATATTATAATATATATCATAACATATAATATATCCTAATATATATCCTAAGATATGATAATACATGATGATATAGAGTAATATATCATGATCATATATCATAATATATCAGTCAAAAAAATTGTGAAAACATGAGTTATACTGTTAGTTATAATATTAGTTATAATTTTACTTCACAGATTAATGCATCAGTGATTTATTGTTACGTAATTTAAATATTTGTGTGTGTTTCCTCTTTTTAATGATCATCGCAGTTTTAAACTACAATAAAAGCACAAGGTCTTTAACTTCCACTACATGTCATTCAAACTGATATTAATTAACCTGATTAACTGCTAATATTCTTCTGGGAGCATCGATACGATCTGAAGGAAACAGAAGCAGAAAATATTTAATCAGCAGTTTGTTTTTGCTTTCAGATATTCATGAAATCTAATCAACTTCATCACAGCACGATCCGCATGTCACGGAGGAAGAAACCCAACGCTGGAGCGTGACCAGGGGGCGTCACACACACACACACACACACACACACACACACACACACACACACACACACACACACACACACACACACACACACACACACAGGATGACAAGGTGGGTGAAAAGAAGCAGACGAGGAAGTAAAGTGGAAGGAAAGAAAGAAAGAAAGTAAAGGAATTAACGCAGGAAAGACATTTTATGTAGAATAAGAAAAGGAGAGAGGAAAGAAGATAGAAGGAAGGATGGAAGGAGGCGAGGAAAGGAAAGGAACTCTTGTTTCTAATAATCTAATAATACTGTGTGATACATGAGGATGGAGACTCCTCTGGTTGTATAGAAGTTAAGTTAAGAAACATCTCCATCGATTAAAATGCTCTACAAAGTTAAACAAAGTTAAATATAAATTCACTTTGACAGCAACAGATTTAAATGAGTGAAATCTACTCAGTGAAGTTCTGTGTTCTCCCTCCTCTCCCTCCTCTCCCTCCTCTCCCTCCTCTCCCTCCTCTCCCTCCTCTCCTTCATCTCCTTCCTCTCCCTCCTCTCCTTCCTCTCCCTCTTCTCCTTCCTCTCCTTCCTCTCCTTCATCTCCCTCCTCTCCTTCCTCTCCCTCCTCTCCCTCCTCTCCCTCCTCTCCTTCCTCTCCCTCCTCTCCCTCCTCTCTTTCCTCTCCTTCCTCTCCCTCCTCTCCTTCCTCTCCCTCCTCTCCCTCCTCTCCCTCCTCTCCCTCCTCTTCCTCCTCTTCCTCCTCTCCACTCCGCTGCGCTCAGGTTTCCTGCCGACAGCCGATAAGAAACAAAAGAGGAAGCAGCATCCCATAATCCTCTGGGAGTCATGGAAACGTGATGTAGAGACAATACAGATTGTGATCTTCATCGTGAGGAAGAAGAGTGACGGGGATTAAACTGTGAGATGAGACGTGGAGCCAGATTATGCAAAGTGATGCTGAACGGCGGTTTGTTTTTATTGATCGTTCTCATCAATATCAGCTGATGGATATGATCCATATCTCACCTCTCCAGGTGTCCACTGAAGGAAGCGCTTATTAATCTGATATTCACATCATTTAATATTTACATTAGAAAGATTCATCTGGACATGTCTGCTGCTTCTGGGAGCGTCTTTGGGTTTAAAATGTTTTAATCTAATTTAATCTCTGCTCATAAAGCACAACATACAACACAAAACTGTTCATGTGTTTGTTGACTGAAACTTCAGCTTCTTCATGACGACGTTCAGGCTTTGAAGCAGAATAAAAGTGTGTAAAGTACATAATGAAACACAAACGATGGCAGTATTCATGAAGTACAACAGATATCATAACTCAGTGAAGATGTGTGTACTTCAGGAGGCGTTTGACGTATATTTACTTTACTTTTCGTGTATTTTCTACTCCTCAGAGGAACTCATTGTTCTCTGAACATCTTCAGATACTTTAAGATGTTTTCACTACAAGAAGAAATAAAACTGATTAATAATCAAACAGTTTGATTATTAATCAGTTTATTGACAGAACAGATTGAGTTTTAGTTCAGTTTGTGTTGAAGTATTTTAAACGTTGTACACAGTACATGTATCTCTGCTTTGAGTACTTTTGATACTTCAAGTACGTGTTCCTGATACTTTTAACTGAGTAGTATTTTCAATGAGTATTTTTATTAGACATTTTACTGAAGTATCTGAATATTCAGATATTTCCTGTGAAACAGACGCGTTTAAACATCTCAGTGATGCTGCAACACAGCTGAGCTTCCTGTGATGTCACAGTGTGGACAGCTGGGGGGGAGGAGGGGGGAGGGGGGGGGGGGAGTCACTGTGGAGCTGCTCTCTCTCCTGAACACTTTGCTTCAGACAGGAAGGAGAAGAAGAGAGAGGACAGACTGCTGGAGGCAGCAGGACTCTACTGGAGGCAGCAGGACTCTACTGGAGGCAGCAGGACTCTACTGGAGGCAGCAGGACTCTACTGGAGGCAGCAGGACTCTCTTAGAGGCATCAGGACTCTCTTAGAGGCAGCAGGACTCTCTTAGAGGCAGCAGGACTCTCCTGGAGGCAGCAGGACTCTACTGGAGGCAGCAGGACTCTCTTAGAGGCAGCAGGACTCTACTGGAGGCAGCAGGACTCTACTGGAGGCAGCAGGACTCTCTTAGAGGCAGCAGGACTCTCCTGGAGGCAGCAGGACTCTACTGGAGGCAGCAGGACTCTCTAAGAGGCAGCAGGACTCTCTTAGAGGCAGCAGGACTCTCCTGGAGGCAGCAGGACTCTACTGGAGGCAGCAGGACTCTCTTAGAGGCAGCAGGACTCTACTGGAGGCAGCAGGACTCTACTGGAGGCAGCAGGACTCTCTTAGAGGCAGCAGGACTCTTCTGGAGGCAGCAGGACTCTCTTAGAGGCAGCAGGACTCTACTGGAGGCAGCAGGACTCTACTGGAGGCAGCAGGACTCTCTTAGAGGCAGCAGGACTCTCTTAGAGGCAGCAGGACTCTTCTGGAGGCAGCAGGACTCTACTGGAGGCAGCAGGACTCTTCTGGAGGCAGCAGGACTCTCTTAGAGGCAGCAGGACTCTCCTGGAGGCAGCAGGACTCTCCTGGAGGCAGCAGGACTCTCCTGGAGGCAGCAGGACTCTGCTGGAGGCAGCAGGACTCTACTGGAGGCAGCAGGACTCTCTTAGAGGCAGCAGGACTCTTCTGGAGGCAGCAGGACTCTCTTAGAGGCAGCAGGACTCTCCTGGAGGCAGCAGGACTCTGCTGGAGGCAGCAGGACTCTCCTGGAGGCAGCAGGACTCTCTTAGAGGCAGCAGGACTCTTCTGGAGGCAGCAGGACTCTCTTAGAGGCAGCAGGACTCTCCTGGAGGCAGCAGGACTCTCCTGGAGGCAGCAGGACTCTGCTGGAGGCAGCAGGACTCTCCTGGAGGCAGCAGGACTCTCTTAGAGGCAGCAGGACTCTCCTGGAGGCAGCAGGACTCTCCTGGAGGCATCAGGACTCTCTTAGAGGCAGCAGGACTCTCCTGGAGGCAGCAGGACTCTCTTAGAGGCAGCAGGACTCTCCTGGAGGCAGCAGGACTCTGCTGGAGGCAGCAGGACTCTCTTAGAGGCAGCAGGACTCTCTTAGAGGCAGCAGGACTCTCCTGGAGGCAGCAGGACTCTGCTGGAGGCAGCAGGACTCTCCTGGAGGCATCAGGACTCTCTTAGAGGCAGCAGGACTCTCCTGGAGGCAGCAGGACTCTCTTAGAGGCAGCAGGACTCTCCTGGAGGCAGCAGGACTCTGCTGGAGGCAGCAGGACTCTCTTAGAGGCAGCAGGACTCTCTTAGAGGCAGCAGGACTCTCCTGGAGGCAGCAGGACTCTCTTAGAGGCAGCAGGACTCTCTTAGAGGCAGCAGGACTCTCTTAGAGGCAGCAGGACTCTCTTAGAGGCAGCAGGACTCTCTTAGAGGCAGCAGGACTCTCCTGGAGGCAGCAGGACTCTCTTAGAGGCAGCAGGACTCTCCTGGAGGCAGCAGGACTCTGCTGGAGGCAGCAGGACTCTCTTAGAGGCAGCAGGACTCTCCTGGAGGCAGCAGGACTCTCCTGGAGGCAGCAGGACTCTCTTAGAGGCAGCAGGACTCTACTGGAGGCAGCAGTGCATGCTGGGACGCGCAGCAGCAACATGGAGCGGTCAGACGTGAAGGGAGCGTCCAAGAGGAAGAGGAGGAGGAGGAGTAAAGGCAAAGGTCAGTACGAAGTTCAGGTTGTGCCGATATGATGCTTAATATTCATGAAGTTATTATTATTATTATTATTATTATTATTATTATTGTTATTATTATTATTATCATGTTTTAATTAAATTCTCAATGATGATGATGATCAAGTGATGTACAAATACCTCATAATCATACTGAAGTAAAGTACTTCATAGATATTAAAATTATGGATCAGAAGCAACAGAGTTCTGATGTTCAGAGACGACTTCACACATAGTGTGTGTGTGTGTGTGTGTGTGTGTGTGTGTGTGTGTGTGTGTGTGTGTGTGTGTGTGTGTGTGTGTGTGTGTGTGTGTGTGTGTGTGTCTGGTAATCATAATTACAGTCGTCTAGGCAACAGGTCAGCGTTTTAGGATTACGGCCTCGTTGTTCTCCGCATGCTAATCCTCAGATTACCGCGCGCTGCTTTTGTTATTCAAAGTGCTGTAAAGCTCGTTCCATTAGCGCGCCGCCGCCGGCCGCCGCTTTTTTTGAGTGGAAACTGTGGCCTCTTTGGAAAAAATCATAAGTCAAATCCCACAATTGTTGGGGCCAGAAAGCACTTAGCTAATGCTCCGCCGCGAGCGTCCGCTAGCTGCTGCTAGCGCCTGCTGCTAGCGCTTAGCGCCAGCTGTCCCGACAGACGGCCGCGCGTCTTTTCTCAAACTCCAGCGTTCGTCTTCAGACGGGTTTAAAGTTCTGAGTCGAGTCGTACAAACGTGAAGCCGGTCGAGTTCAGAGGATGAAAATATATATTTAGTAGATATTTAGTGAGGAAACATTTACATTCTGCACTTTCTTTTCTTTTTTGTATTATTTTAGTATTTTTCAAGAATCTTTTTAGTGCATTTTTGTATTTTCTGTAAGTCATTTTTTAATTTATTTAATTTATTTATTGTATATTTCTTCTTATTTATTTTTAATTAATTTTAAAAAAATGTTGAATTATTTTTTTTTAATTTAATTTAAAAAAAAATATATTAGTATTGTTTTTGTTTGTTTTGTTTTTGTGTTTCGTATTATTGGCTACGCTTAACAAATCACAAGAAAAAAAAAGTTTTATTTACAAAAAGTTCGAGCCTTTATGCTAAGCTAGGCTAACCAGGTCCTGACCTTTGCGTAACAAAGGAACCCGTGAGGCGAGACGCAACGTGAAGCATTGAAGTCAAAGAAAACAAAACATTCATGTTTTTCTGAGGAAACTCTTTCAAACAGTGACGTCATTGAAACGTTCTTTGTGGCAGGAAATTAAACTTCTTCCTGTTTGCTGCACAAAGTCTCCAGACTGTTGAATGAGGTCTGCAGCAGGACGACAGGAGGAGTTATTGCAGCTTTTCACCACAAACTAATCACCATTTGGCTGTAAAATCCCTTCTGCTGCTTTCAGACTAAAATGAACAAACCGTCATTTGTTGGCTGCAAAATCCAGACAGAGGAAAACATTTGATTGTGTTGCTTTCAGTGAGGATTAAGTTGCTGCAACCAACAAACAGCTGCTGTCAGTCTGTGCTGGTTGTCTCTGCATGAGAGAGCTGCAATTCCACTGATGCATTCTGGGATGTCTCTTCTCTCTTCTGGCTCCGCTAGCAGCAGCAACGTGCTGCGTTGCTCCGCTAGCAGCAGCAACGTGCTGCGTTGCTCCGCTAGCAGCAGCAACGTGCTGTGTTGCTCCGCTAGCAGCGGCAACAAACTATATACAGTTTTAAAAGAGTTTTCTTACATTTTGGTTTCATGATTAAAGTTTAAAAGAAAACTACAACAATGACGCAAACCATCCCAGTCAGAGACGAATGAAGCGCTGAAAGAGGCGAAGCGGCAGCGAAGCGGCAGGCGGCTGAAAGCACCAACAGCCTGCCTCAGATTACTGCTGCCACTGTTATTATCTCTCATTGCAATTTCATTGCACATTGCCATATGTCTCCATGCAATAATGTCATCACTCATTTCCCAAATAACGATCATCAGTTGATTTGAAAGCAGACGTTAAGCTTCAGCCGCTTCTCTGGGATTTGATGGAGTTGCTGCACTGAACTACATTAAGAGTTAGACATCCAAAAAAACAGAGGCTTTGTCGTCTGTTCTCACTGTGCAGGAGAGACAATGATGTGGAGCGAGATTATTTTGGGATTTTCCAGCTTTATTTGACAGATGAGAGAAGAGAACATCACCAGTAGCGAGCTGAGAAGTCATTGAAGGACGTTGGAGTAGATTTCTGTGTGTTTTAGTAGATCTACTGATCTTTTACGGCCTCGGCTTTGAGTGCAACACCTTCAGGAAGGTTCCTCACTGAGTGAAACGACCTGGAAGAACCTCAGTGGCCACCATGAAAAGTGCTGCTTGAACTATCTAAATGAAAAGGATCTTAACCTTGCAAGTGAAGACAGAGTGAAGATCTGTTTTTATGATGGAGTCTCCAGATTTGCATCAGTTAAAGTATAAAGTTGAACATGTTGAGTCTCCACCTGCTGCGCTGTGAGTAGGGTTTGAACCTACGAGGGGAAACCCCACTGGGTTTCAAGTCCAGCGCCTTAACCACTCGGCCATCACAGCTGCTGATCCATGTCAGTACCACAGTCGTCCACAGGGGCCGCCAAAGTCAACACAAACTTAAAGGTCGTAGTTGGAGCTTTAAGTGTAATTGAGTAAGTAAAACACAGATAACTTGGCTCATTGCGTCAAAGCTTAAGTCTTCATATTATTGTGAGCAAGATTCAAACATCTGTAGGAAGACAACGAATACCTGGTCCAATGCTTTTAATGATGAAGGTCTCCATACTCGCGTCTGATAAGTTAAAGTATAAAGTTGACACATTGAGTCTTCACCTGCTGCGCTGTGAGTAGGGTTTGAACCTACGAGGGGAAACCACACTGGGTTTCAAGTCCAGCACCTTAACCACTCGGCCATCACAACTGCTCAGATGAGTCTGTGCCAAAGTCAACACAAACTTGAAGGCCATGGTTGTAGTTTTAAGTATGATTGAGTAGGTAAGACAGGTTGTAAACACAGATAATCCGGCTCATTGCATCAAAGCTTTAGTGTTTGAATGCACGAGAAGACCCAACGAATACCTGGTCCAATGCTTTTAATGATGAAGGTCTCCGTACTTCATCTGATGTCTAAGTATAAAGGAAGACAACCTGATAGATGAACCTGACACGCTGTGAGTAGGGTTTGAACCTATGAGGGGAAACCCCACTGGGTTTCGAGTCCAACACCTTAACCACTCAGCCATCACAGCTGCTGGTAGCTTCTGTTTCCACTGTCGTCCAGACGAGTCAACACAAACTGTGTCTTCGTCGTTGGAGGACGCTCCATGCTTGGTGCTGTTGTAACCACTCGTTCCTACGCAGTGACACACACAGTGACACACACACAACTGACAGAGCAGCTATTGTCATGTGAGCAAGATTCAAACACGTGTGGAAAGACCCAGTGAATATCTGGTCCAATGCATTCTCACGGTGAAGGTCTCCATATCTGCTCTGATATCTACTTAGAAGTATAAAGGTGGACCACATCGAGTCTTTACCTGCTAATCCACTTAGATTCCTCAAGATAAAACACTTTTGATGGCGACGTCTTCTCATCTAACCACCCAGAGAGTAAACGATGTAAAGAGAAAGGGTTCAGGAAATCTAATTAAAGAGGAAAATAATGAACCAAACATCTGCTGTGACAGTTTCCTCACAGCGAAGCCGTCGGTCGAGAACATTTCAAAAAGTTTCCTGATTTCTTTGCCCTTGAGGAAAGACGGTCCACATTACGAGTAAATGGAACTGCTAGCCATTAATTACGCTTAGCAAATGAGATTATCCACAGCTGTCAAACCACACACACACACACACACACACACACACACACACACACACACACACACACACACACCGGGCAGCGTGCGGGTGCTTCTGGCTTGCCATGCCTAATTTCATTATTCTATTAAAAAGGTTCATTAGCGGCTGGATGGAGAAACGTTGCTTGTGAGGTTTGATGAACACGATGGTGAAGATGAAGCTCTGCAAACCGAAGCAATCAGCGGAGGATCCCGCCGACGCCGAGGGGGTTCTGCAGGGCGCCGGACCGGCTGCCGAGCGCCGGCCCGGTGAAGTCAGGCCGAGCCCCGAGATCCCCCTGACACGCCCGGTGAGGCCCGGGGCCAACGCTGAGAGCAGAGCATGAATTTATACTTTATTTATACACCGTTCATTAACGCAAGAAAAAAACACAACGTCTAGTGTTCTGGTGTTACATCACACCACTAAACTACTGTCACTCCTTACTAGAATACTCATAAAGGAAGAGGGAAGAGGGGAGGAGGAAGAGGGAAGAAGGAAGAGGGGAGGAGGGAAGAAGGAAGAGGGGAGGAGGAAGAGGGAAGAGGGAAGAGGGGAGGAGGGAAGAAGGAAGAGGGGAGGAGGAAGAGGGAAGAGGGAAGAGGGGAGGAGGAAGAGGGAAGAGGGGAGGAGGAAGAGGGAAGAGGGAAGAGGGGAGGAGGAAGAGGGAAGAGGGAAGAAGGAAGAGGGAAGAGGGAAGAAGGAAGAGGGAAGAAGGAAGAGGGAAGAGGAAAGAGGGAAGAGGGAAGAGGAAAAGAGGAAAAGAGGAAAAGAGGAAAAGAGGGAAGAGGGAAGAGGAAAAGAGGGAAGAGGGAAGAGGGAAGAGGAAAAGAGGAAAAGAGGAAAAGAGGAAAAGAGGGAAGAGGGAAGAGGAAAGAGGGAAGAGGGAAGAGGAAAAGAGGGAAGAGGGAAGAAGGAAGAGGAAAGAGGAAAGAGGGAAGAGGGAAGAGGGGAGAGGGAAAGAGGAAAAGAGGGAAGAGGGAAGAGGAAAAGAGGGAAGAGGGAAGAAGGAAGAGGAAAGAGGGAAGAGGAAAGAGGGAAGAGGAAAAGAGGGAAGAGGGAAGAAGGAAGAGGAAAGAGGGAAGATGGAAGAGGGAAGAGGAAAGAGGGAAGAGGGAAGAGGGAAGAGGAAAGAGGGAAGAGGGAAGAGGAAAAGAGGGAAGAGGGAAGAAGGAAGAGGAAAGAGGGAAGATGGAAGAGGGAAGAGGAAAGAGGGAAGAGGGAAGAGGAAAGAGGGAAGAGGAAAGAGGAAAGAGGGAAGAGGAAAGAGGGAAGAAGGAAGAGACGTCGCAGCGAGGTGGGAGGTTCACGCTGTCTCTCTCTTCATTATGTGATGACGCGCTGACGCGTCGCCTTCAGGATCAACATAAACAAAATGATAGAAAAATGAGCTAAACGGCAGTAAAACGACCAGAAGAGCTTCTCACAGTGACTGTTTCACAAGGACAACTTATTAACACATGTTCATTTCAATCAAAAGCAATATCAGTGGTGTGTTTTTACAGTTTCAGTGAGACTCATCAGAAGTCGATTAATAGATTTTTACGACTTTATGTGAAAATAAAATGAATAAATGCTCCAGATTGTGTCCACAAAGACACGTTGTAATGATGCCAGCTGGCTCCTTTTGGTCTGTTTTCACTTGTGTTGAAGTGGAGACGCTTCTGGCCTCACACTGCGCCGTCACCTCCGACCACCTGGGTCTGAATGTGGAGCGACGCAGGGAAAAGGTTGAGAACCTCCACTGTACCTGGGATCATTTCACAAAGACACACATGTGGAGATGAGCTTTTATTATGTATAAACATGTCAGTAAACATTAGTGAAACACTGCATCTCTCTGCGTCACATGGTTTCATGTTGTTGTTGCTGTTTTTCAGAAGGAGTGTTGTCGATCGGTCCCGTGAGCCTCTGGGACGCTGGAGCGTCTTCAGCTGAGGACGCAGACAACTCAAGTAAATGTTGTTCCTCTTTGTAAGAGAGAGAGGTCAAGTAGCAGCGCGCCCTGTTCAAGAAGGTCAGTTGTGTCTTGGTTTTGATCCGCCGACAGGTACGAGCAGTCTGGAGGTGAAGGAGAACCGGGATGATGGCAGCCAGCTGGATGGAGACCGGCTCCGGAAGTACCACCCGTCTGCGTTTTGCACGACTTCCCTGAAAAGGAAGCGGCCGCCTGCGGAGGGAAAAGACCGGCTGCCCTGCCGGAGCCGGCCGGCCTGCGGACGCGCCTGCTGGGCCGCGGCGGCCCGGAAGAACGCGCTGGTGCGGCTGAACGAGCTGCGGCCCGGGCTGCGCTACGAGGTCCTGCCGAGGACCGGCCCGCCGCACGCCCCGGTGTTCTCCGCCGGCGTCGAGGTCAACGGCTTCCGCTTCGAGGGCCGAGGGCCGACGAAGAAGAGGGCCAAGATGAGGGTGGCGGAGCTGGCGCTGCGCTCCTTCGTCCAGTTCCCGGACGCGTCGCAGGCGCGCGCCGCGACGGGGAGCCGCGCCGCCGCCGCGGACTTCACATCGGACTTCACATCGGACTTCACATCGGACTTCACATCGGACTTCACATCGGACTTCACATCGGACTCTCTCCTCGGAGAGTTTGAGCTGCGTAAAAGCTGCGACCTCCTTCACTGCACCGCGGGGAGGAAGGAGATGTTTTCCAGCGTCTACAACCACCGGCGGCTCGTCCGGCTGGACTTCTCCTCTTGTGGCCCGAAGAGGCTTCTGGAGCCGCTCGGCCCGGTGGCGCTGCTGGACGAGCTGCGTCCGGGACTCAGGTACACCTGCCTGACGGAGCGGGTGCACGGCCGGCCCGCGAGGAGCTTCGTCATGGTGGTCCGGGTGGAGGGGAGGGTGTTTGAGGGGTGCGGGCCCAGTAAGAGGTCGGCCAAGGCCCAGGCGGCCGGCGCCGCCCTGCAGGCGGTTTACAGCCTGAGTCTGAGGGAGAGGAAGGTCACCGGCCTCCAGCATCAGCTGCCTCAGGTCAGTCTTCTTCTGCCTCCTCCATTCAGAGATGGCTTTTTGATTGACAGCCGATAGCTATGTGTACATATATTGCTCCTTTATGGATTCTCTCTTGTCAGAAAAAGTCGCTCAGCTGCAGATGAAAACACCTCCATGTGCGGTGTGGATACTGGAAAGATGCTGTGGCCGTGATTGTAAAGGCTCCTGTGTTCCCCGAGCTCATTATCCTCCTAAAATACAATAATCCCGAAATGCAAGTTAATGGTTTCATGTCCTGATTCTTTGTGTTGCTTTTTAATTACGATTTTTATTTGTTGGTTACGTTAAAAAACTAAAGTTAGGTTTTGGCAACAAAAAAACGTCAGATTTAGGCAACAAAACCTGTCAGGTTACGACAACTAAATAACGATAAGTTGAGGCAACACAACCACAACGAGAAACAAACTGTGTTGAACAAAGGCCAGTTTGTTGTCATCCTTTTTCATTGTCACTGTTTTCGTCCTGAGCAACACAAAAATAACAACAACAGGCAATTTGTGTTCAAGTCCCAGAAACTAATAGATTACCTTTTGGGACATTGATCCTCAACCTGCCATCATACTGAGGTGAAGAGGAGGTGAAAGAGGACATTAAAGGTCTTCATAGGTCAGCAGCTGGTAAACTGCTGATGTCATATTCCATAAAACCAGTGCGGTTAGTCGTTGACACCTCCACAGTGTTGTCACCTTTCAAACGTACTAAAGTATTTGAAGACAAACGTCTGCTCAGCAGTAGGAGGACACACAGCTGGCACATCAGGAAATGCTCTTGGTTTGTAAAGACAGAGTTCCTTCACTGAGTTCCCTCCTCGTCTCTGGCGCTTCGGGCCGGTCCTCAGAACGTCGTGGGTAAACGGGTCTGAACCCATCAACGCATCATCCAGCCTCGTGTCCTGAGGCCAGGGAGCCGGATGGCGTCTTGTGAGCGTCGTCCGCAGCATCCAAACAACTCCATTACGTCGCTGCGCCTCGGAGAAGAGTCGCGCCACGTCTTTCGTCTTTCGTCTGTCGCGCTTCATGAACGCGAGAAGCGGCTAATGCAGAACCGTTATGCCAAACACGCGGAGTCTTTATTGAACCCTGGAGGGGTTACGATGGAGAGAAAACAAACATGTCGACGCTCTGAATGGGAACAAAAAGGTGATTTGGCCTCTCGTGTCCGCCGACACGACCAAACCTCTCCAGTACGAACGGGCCGCCGGGCGGCGTGACGCGCTAACGAGCGTCTTTACGGCACATTAGCGATGGAGGAGGAGCGGCAGCCGACCGAAGAGATGGAGGTGGAGCGGGAAGCCGGTGTGAAGAGCATAATAATCCCACAGATAATTGTTTAACACACTCATTACACACGACCTTGTGCCGCCGTCAGTCCACAGCAACGTGGAGTCAGAGAGTCTCGCCACCAAGAAACGCCGGCTCTCCAAAGACCGGTTGAAATATTTAAAGTACAATAATAGTTAATGATCGTTAATCACATGAAGACTTTAAACTCTATACAGACAAACAGTCGTTTAAGGCAACTAAATAAATGATACTTCCTGTTGACATCCACCGACGGACAATATAGATGACAGAGAACGATAGCCGGTGCAAAAGAGTCTTGTTTCAGATTGAGATTAATCCAGTCAGAATAGTAATGAGTACATCTCGTGATAAGATCAGTAAGAATCCAGAGCGATAAAGAAAGAGGACCCTCCAGCCTGAGGAACTCTGTGATCAACGTTTCTTCTTCTGCAGTTCTTCGCCGAGTCGATCTTCCACCTGGTCGGAGAGAAATACTCCGAGCTGACGGACGGCTGCTCCTCTTCCTCCTCTTCCTCTTCTTCCTCCCGTCACAAAGTCCTGGCAGCGGTCGTGATGACCAGAGGTGAGTGGTGGAGACGCACAGACAGACAATTGTATAGAAAGTCAAAACCAGTCAAAAGGTATTTAATCTTCAGTCAAATAAACCAGCAGCCTCAAATCACCCAGAGAGGTCATCCTCTTCCTCGTCCCGAGGATCTTTGGCGAGGCGTTGGACACTTCCCATCTCGGCGTCTCGTTTGAATCTCACCGAACGTCTCGTCACGTCTCCAGAAATCTGAGCCGATTTAAATAAAATCTTTTCTCAACCTCTTCGTTTGCTCCAGGGCTGGAGCTCGGGTCGGCGCAGGTCGTGTCTCTGGCCACGGGCACCAAGAGTCTGGACTCGGACATCGCCGGCGACCGCGGCGCTGCGCTCAGCGACTGCCACGCCGAAGTCCTCAGCCGGAGGGCGCTGGTTCGATTCCTGTACGCCCAGCTGGAGCTGCTGCTCTGGTACCCAACAAGCCGCTCCTTATTGTCTTGTTGGGAACTTGAATGTTGTTGTTTTTTAAAGAGCTTAAAGTTGAAGCACAAGGCTGACGTAATTCAGTTTTTCTCTTATTGTCCACAAATCCTGAATTTCTAACTTCCTTCCTTGTTTGTTTTGGAATTAGCCAGAATTAGCAATGAGCTAATTTACATCTGGAGTCTCTGAATATTGACTATTGGCACAAGTCAGGTCACAGTTACTTCTGATGTTTAGAGCTTCGAGCTATTGAACTCGTTGTATAAGATGGTTTTTTGGGGGTCCCAATGGTTTCAAACTGACAAGTGATGACTAATTAACAATTGAAAAGATGCATTTTCACCACAGGGATCAATAGTTTCATCTACGTTGCAGTCAGATTTTTGTCAGAAGTTGTTCTTGTTTCTTTCTTCTCTGTCTCATGTTGGACTTCCTGTTTCTTCTCTCCTAAGTGAGTCAGCAGACGGTGAGGATCAATCCATCTTTGTACCAAATAAAGGCGCTGGCGTTGGCGTTGGCGCTGGCGTTGGCGTTGGCGCTGGCGTTGGCGTTGGCGTTGGCGTTGGCGGCGGTTTCCGCCTGCAAGACGGCGTCCTCTTCCACATGTACGTCAGCTCGTCGCCGTGTGGAGACGCTCGACTCAACTGCCCCTACGAGACCACGGCTGCATGTGAGAGCAACACGTTCAGACGACACCGACTCACAACGTTGTGTTGACGAAATCTAACATTTCTGCTTTTAAAGCGTTGCAGCTTTGCGTTTTTTGTACGACGGACAGTCCATTCGTACGTTGCTGTCGACACACTTTGCTCCCTTTAGTAATGTATTTGTTCTGCAGCCATTTTTATTCTGCACAAACCACCTTTTAATTTATTAAAAGTCATAAACTTCTGGCTTCATTAAGCAGCATCGTCTTCGTTGAATGACTGAATAAAATGTCATCTACGTCAACATAAGTAGGCGTCTATGTTTCCATCAGAATCTTTGTAAAAGCATTTTGATCTGTCTTAAATTCATGTGGGCGGGGTTATTGTGGACAATTATGTGTAATTATCAAATATTAGTAGTGGTAATAGATGAGTGAAAGTGACTAAATAAAACAAAAAGAGCTCTGTGAGGCGGTGCAGGTATGTCAGCATGATCAAAGTATCAGACACAATGATATTCTGACCTGATGGTGGCGCTACGACGAAGAGTCGGATGGTCACCAAATTTTGCACAATTAATCGTGTGAAGGCCATCGAGAACTGCACCAAATTTCATTCCAATACATGCAATGGTTGTGCAGATATTTCACTCAGCAACGGCAGAAGTGAAAGCTGTGGTGCTGGGGGCCAAAAGTCAGTCATTCATCCTCTGGGGAACATGAATGCATGCCGTGACTGTTGACGTAATCTATCCGTTAATTATCTGGATCAAAGCGTCCAACGTTGTCATCGATAGAAAACATTATGAGTCACCTTCTCTCTCTGTTCAGATCCCAGCAGGAGGTTCCACTGCCACCTCCGGGTGAAGGTGGACGGCGGCGAGGGGACGCTGCCCGTCACGCCGCGGAGAGCCAATCAGAACCGGGGCGGTGTGTCGCCGGGCAAACCTCTCGTCACCATGTCCTGCACTGACAAGCTGGCAAAGTGAGTTTATAATCAGCCCTGGAGGTGTGTTCTGATATTTAATGACGTAGGATGGGTTGAGTTTTGGAGGCATTTCAGGTGATAGTTTAATAAAATGTGCATTTATTATTTTTTCTCTAAAAAACTCTTTCATACTCTTTCATTCCTACATATATCTTAAGTGTTTGTTCACAGCGCATTCAGAGCTGGGTTTATTTAATCATTTGATTACAGAAGATATCCTGTTTATCTTGTAATATCGTCAACTAGCCGACACTTTTACCCAAACAACAAGAATCAAGAAAGTAGAAACTTCTTCAAGAAAGCCAAACTACAAAGTGCCATCAGTGAAAGCGCTTCTAAAGTATTTTTGATGGTTTGTCTCGACAGGTGGAGCGTCGTGGGCCTCCAGGGCGCTCTCCTGTCTCACCTGGTGGAGCCGGTTTACCTGCACAGCCTGACGGTGGGGACGCTCAGCCACACGGGTCACCTGGGCCGGGCCGTGGCACGCCGCCTGGCGCCCGTCAGGCGCCTGCCCTTCCCGTACCGACGGCAGCAGCTGCTGCTCGGCTGTAGGTCAAAAATGATTTGACCCCAGGACACGAACGATGAAAAATATCCCCGCCCTCTTCTCACGACGCGGTCTTCTCTCAGGTCTGAGCGGCGGCGAGGTTCGGCCGGCCGGCAAGGCGCCGAGCGTCAGCGTGAACTGGAGCCGGGGCGACGGCGGCCTGGAGGAGGTCAGCACCTCCACGGGGAGGAGGAAGGACTCGGGGACGCCGTCGCGGCTCTGCAGGCGCTCCATGTTCGCCCGATGGCAAAAGCTGCAGCAGCAGGTGAGCCAGAGGCGCCGAAACCTCGTCACGAGGCCAAGAAACAAGAAGCAACGCAGCAAAACACAGTGATGAAGAAATGAAGTGATGAAACAGAGGAGGAGGTGGACTTAGAGGCTGAATAGACCTTTCTCCTTGCCGATACTTTGATTTGTGAAACTCGGGTGTGACCAATAACATCATTGACCATTTAGATGCAGCAGCTCCGGGTCACCGGCGAGGTCTACAGGGACACCGAATGTGATTAGTTACGCCTTTGCTTTTCGCGCATTGGCAAGTCAAAATGTCTGCCGTGTAAAATGGCGATTTTCATGGGACAGGTGTCATTTTGAGGAGGCTGAGAAGTACGACACATGATTGATCGATGTTATTTTTAGGCATTGGCCAAGTCGAGCTGTGACAGTGACTCATGTTTCTGTCTTCTACCTTCTCAGTTGAACGGCGCAGGAGCAACACCGGGGACATATTCCGGATCCAAGATGGCCGCCGGACGCTACCAACGGGCCATGCTGCAGTTCACCAGCGCTCTGCAGGGCGCAGGGCTGGGAACGTGGGTCAGGAAACCAGCAGAATTGGGTCACTTCAACGTCAATGTATGAATAACATGTTTGTTGAAAAAGAGTGATTATGAAGATGCGAAGAGTTTTTGTTTTTGTTTGCGAGTGCGTGGACGAGGTACAGAGGATGTGATGCTAGATTGAGAAGAAAGTTGGTCATTTCACCCTTTATTCATCTCCCATGAGAAATGATGAGCTGATTGGAGGGACAAGTGAAGCATTTCAGAAAAGAAAATCAAATTTAGACAAACGTTAGAGTAGATTTGTCGGTGTGTAACGTTAGCTTCAGTTGCCTCAAAGCTGCTAACTTCAGACCAGCTCGTCTGGCCACCGTGATGCTGAAACTACTTTCATATTGAAGACATGTCATGCAAGTTTAACAGTGTTTGAGTCAAATTCAACAAAACGCTTATTGTTAACTTGCAAAGAAATAGCAACATAGCTGCACAAGTAAATGTGTAAAGCATATTATATAGACCGTAATACTTATTATCATCTGATATCTGGAACTTCTATAGCTAGTATTAATGAAATACAATTTTTTGGGGGACAAAACTGCTAAAAATTTGCAACCAAATTCTCTTGGACCCTTCTGATTTGTTGTGTTAAACGTGACTGTTTGCTGCCCCCGTGTGGACAGCGTTAGATACCCAAAGATAATCCAGCTGGAACCATTTACCTAATTTATCTTGTGCTTATGATTTTTGTTTTATTAAACGTGTAAAGCTCCCGCTGACCTCACGTTCCAACCTGCGGTCCCCACAAACACCTAAATACAGAATGACACACACACACACACAACTTTTCTTTTGCTTATCCAAACCATAACCACTACATTAATAACTCAAACCAATACTCTACATATATTGGTTTACCTTGAGGGGACTAGCTTTGTGTGCATGTGAGTTCCCACAATGCACCTGCAACATTTTAATTTAATTTATATTTGTGTTGTGTTTTGTTTTAGGAGATGTGTGTTTTGTTGTTGCATAATGTATATTTGATGAATATGTCTCACCTGTTTAATTCTGTAGGTTTTCATGCTCCTTGATCAGTGTTGAGACTCAGCATGAGACTCAGCAGTGGAGGCACGACGCCCCCTACAGGCAGACTGTGTGCATTACAAGATGCAGAGTCCAGGTTTTACTGAAGAGAGAAATGTTGTCATTATAATTTAAGCTTTTCCTCGTTAATTTGTCTTTAAGATGTATTACTTTATCTCTTTGAAGCATTGATGCATTTCTTGGTTCAGAACAAACATCCGTGTAGTGTATCGTGTACTTTGGGTTAAATTACAGAAAGTTTTCGGAGGTAAAGAAAACAGCTGGTGTTGAATGCTTTATCAACTTTTATATATTATATATTAGGATGGCTGTCGTCTATATTGGTCATGAATGTTTTATATTACCAGAAATAAAAGTCTTATTTGTGTTCGTTCTTGCATTTGTATCAAATTAAACATGTGAAACTTTTCACTTCCAGAGCGCTTCATATCGTCCACATTAATACTTTATCATTAATAAGATGTGAGATGCACAAAGTTAACAGGTTCATACGCATTGTGACCAGTGGATTGTCATGAATATTTCATGACTTCACCACATTTCCATGACTTTAAACCAAATTTCATGACTTTAAACCAAATGTCCATGAGCAAACATTGTGTGAAATGTGTGTGTAACCAGTACAAAGTGATAAAATGTAGTATTTAAACTAACAATGAGGATTCAAAGCATACAGTAAACCTTAAATGACTCAAATGAATGAGAGACAATAGTTTGATTAAGAGAATAAACATTTATATAGATGCCTGTATGTATGCTGCTGATATTTTGAGCCTCTTTCTTTTAAAAGCAGATTCATTATTTATAACTGAATGAACGTCATGAACACATGAATATAACACTTTCACAGGACTTTTACTCCACTTTGGAGACTTTTTTTCTGGCAATAACCATTTCTAAACTCCATGACTTTTCCAGGTTTTCCGCTATTAACCACAAACACAAAAACACACTTAATAACTAGGAAACGTTCAAACAGCACAAACTGGTTTATTTTGGTTCATTATTACACAGTTTACACCCACAAAACTGCCGTCGAGTCGACCAACAGGTCGCATTTGTTTTTCCTTCTACGTGGAACCACGTTGACCACACAACGGCGTGAACACAGAGCAGCAGCTCCACGCGGCGGCTCGCAGGCGGATGTCGGGCGAGAACATTTCAACAGCGTTACAGACGGTTATAAAACAGTGTGAACCAGAGACCCAACATCCTGTTACATTCCCTCCACACCAAATGTTTTGTCGGTTAAACCAGAGACGACGATTCTGCAGAACGGATTCATATTTTTTTTTAAAATATTTTTGCTCACAAATCTGCAGCTATGAGGAATATGAGCTATAAATAACTACTACTCACAAATAAACAATGCAGAATACAACAAAAAATAGTTTTTATGGAAGTTTAGTCTGCAGCTGACATTTACGAGGCTAATTTTTAATTTGCCATCTCTGGTCTAAAATTACAAAAAAATAACAATCTGGAATCTGAATGAGAAATATAAATAAAAAATAAATGAAATGCAAGGTCACGTAAACAACTTATAAAGCCTAATAAAAAACAACTGCTGCAGCTGAAATACACTAACACGCTCATTTCTTTATATTTTACAGTTTACACAATACAAATGTTGTGGTTTTAAAGTAGGAGGAGCTTAACACTTTACGCTTCACTTTAGTTTGTTATTGGGACATTTATTTCATCTTAAATGTAAACGCTGCTGTTTTTTTACACAATATTTACTTCAACAGATATGATAAGTCTTAGAGTGTTTAATTGTACTGAGACACACTTCACTGGGTTGAAAAGGCAGCTGTAACGTGAACACACACACACACACACACACACAGATTTAGTGGCAGTGGGAAAGCAAAGCAGCTGACAGCGAACGCCTCTCATGACATCATCACATCCTCTCAGGAGAACTCACTCGCTTCAAAGAACCAGAACAGAAGTGAGGGAACAACAGCGTGGAACACCGGAGGAGATAAAGAACAAACCTTTCTTCTTCTTCTTCTTCTTCTTCTTCTTCTTCTTCTTCTTCTTCTTCTTCTTCTACAATCATGTCACGTTTTGGTCCGACAGCGAGGCCGAGCGGCTTGGAAACATCTGTTGAATTTGGTTGTCGGGTTGAATGAAATCAGATTTCACGAGATGATGAAAGAGAACTCTGCTGTCGTACTTTCACTACTTTTAGTAGCAAGACGCATCTCTCTTTCCATCCGCCGCCTTTTTGTTTTTATTATGAAACTTCTTTTAAACCTTCTGGTCAAATCACAGCCAGAGCTCCTAAAAAATGGTTTTAGTTGATGGAAAAGAGTCAATTTAGTTCTTCAAACTAAACCAACACCATGAATAACATTAGATTATATATATATATATATATATATATATAGTCATACATATACATATAAATATATATATATTATACTAATGGTAGTATGTCTCGCCGCCCAGCCCCGCCATACAACCATTTTAACAGGTGTGGACTACAGATTTAACCCTTTCCTGATGGAGCACTGAGCCGCTCTACGTCTACACATTTAAACATCGGCCTCTAACAATAAAACCGGCAGGAAGGTGACACACAAGCGGCCGGCTCGAGGCTTTACAGAAGCAACCGACTCAAGCGTCGCGGTGGAGGAGCACCGGCCCGGCGGCGGCGGTCATTTCTCCTGCAGCAGCGCGGGGATGTTGATGTTCCAGCCGATGGCCTGCCGGTCGAAGCCGCAGGTGAACAGGTTGCAGGCGGCGTTGTCTTCACACCAGGCGGAGCAGCACACCATCCGCCGGTGACCCTGAACCGCAACCGAGAGACATTATCAGACGCCGGTGTCTCGTTTCAGAGTCACGCTGGACGGGCAGGTGTGCGTATGGAAGCTGTGAAGGGGGCGGGGCCAACCGGAGGCCCCTCCCCTTTCCCCCCTCCTCACCTGTCGGTTGCTTCGTGGGAGTCGAGCCAACCGCACGCCGGCCATGTCGAACAGCCGGACCTGCCGATTGTCGTGAGGAAGAGCGATGATCTTCTGGGTCACCGACACGCTGATCCTGAACACGACAACAACAACAACAACGACAAGAACAACAACGGGATTTATGACCAAAACTATTTCAAACAAGAGAAGAAGGAAATCTCTTTTGCTGCGACGCGACGGCTACTGACACATGTAATTATGTTTCATATTAAATAAAATGTGTGTGTGTGTGTGTGTGTGTGTGTGTGTGTGTGTGTGTGGACCTGTTGACGGCGGAGTCGGTGCGGATGGTGGCGATGGGCGACCTCATGTTCTTCAGGTCCCACACTTTGACGGTCCGGTCGTCGCTCCCTGACACCACGTTGTCGCCCACCGTGAACACGGCCGACGTCACCGTGCTGCGCAGCATGAGGGAGGCGGTTTGTTTAGACGAGAGGACAACAACAACAACAACAACAAGGACTGTAACAGCCGATCATTACGACGCTTTGTTGATGACAGTCTTCCTCATTTATTACTCGTCGACCCTAAACATTTAATATAAGTGTAGCTGTGACAACAAGCGTCTCATCGCCCCCTTGTGGCAGAAATAAAACATATATAAGTGTGTGTGTGTGTGTGTGTGACTGACTCGGTGTGTCCCTGGAACACGTTGACAGAGTGGATGGACGGGTCTCTGAAGTCCCAGAGTCTGAAGGTGGTGTCTCTGGACGAGGTGACCACCAGACGCTGGGTGGGGTGTGTGCAGCAGTGGGTCAGCTCCTGGTCATGGCCTGGAACACACACACACACACACACACACACACACACACACACACACAATTAAAGCTCTGGGTCAATATATTTTGAGGCGTTATTCAGCTCTAAAATAAACATATTTATTGAGCCCGGCGTCAGTGTACCGTTTCTTTAAATCGTACTGTTCCTTTAAGTCATACTGTGCCTTTAAGTCGTACTGTGCCTTTAAGTCGTACTGTCCCTTTAAGTCGTACTGTTCCTTTAAGTCGTACTGTGCCTTTAAGTCGTACTGTCCCTTTAAGTCGTACTGTTCCTTTAAGTCGTACTGTTCCTTTAAGTCGTACCGGTGAGCGAGTGGACCAGCTCCGAGGTCTCCACGTCGTACAGGTTGGCGGCTCGGTCCCAGGAGGCGGTGACCACCTGCTTGCCGCCCACCAGCCAGTCGGCGGCGATCACCACCCCCTGGTGGCTGCGCAGGGTGGTGGCGGCCACGCGGACGGAGGGGCAGTCGTTCGGACCCTCGGCGTCGCCGTCGGCCTCGTCCTTGTCCGAGAAGTCCACGTCGTCCTCGCAGGGCGTCTGCTGCCGTAGACAAAAACACAAGGACCGATAAGAAAAGAGTTCAAACAGGAAGTCAATCTGGAGACAGACAGACAGCTAACTAGCTAGCTAGCTAACGAGCTTACGCTAACATCAGCCACCGGCTGAGGAGTCGGCAGCTGCACCATGTATCTCCAGATGTGAGCCGTCTGGTCTCCCGAGGCTGAAGAAGACGAAGATGAAGATGAAGCAGAAACATTTATTTTTTTTAAATAGATAAAATAACAATTCATGATTTCCTCATCATTGGATTTGTGTGTTTTTATACACAAAATAAACATGAGAAAAGAGCCTGTCATAACAAAACAAAATGTACGGATCATCAATGATCGGCAACGAGTATCGGTGTAAAAAACAAGTCATATTATATTCAGATTATGTAGATTATATTCAGATTCACGAGGGTCTGCAGGACGTTACCCGTCAGAGCCATCTGTTCAGTCGGGTGGAACTTGATGGAGTTGACTGTGGAGACACAAAACATTCGCTTCTTAAGACTTCAAACGTTTCTTTAGAGTAGATTCCCTCATAAATACGCTTAACATATAAAACCACAACAACTTCATTTCTCTGTCTCTGCTCATGAACGGAGGTCTCTTTGCTCACCTGACCCCTGGTGGCCGACGTACTTGAGGAGGCACTTCCCCGTCTCGATGCTCCACAGCATCGCACAGTGATCTGAGGACGGGAGGGAAGAGTTCAAACAGGTGCTATAGTACGTGGGAAAAAAGGATTTAAAAAATAATAGTAAAAAAAAATCTAAAAAAGTCATAGCATGTCAAAAAATAAGTAAAAACAAAGTCATAGCAAAGAGATTTGAAAAAAGTACTAAAAACTCCTAGTATGTCGAAAAAATTAAAATAAAAAGTCAATACGTCAAAAAACGGAAGAAATGTAGTATAAATAGTATATCAAAAGTAAAAAAAATGTATTTTGAAAAGTATAAATAAGTATAAATTTCAGACAAAAATTTTAAAAGTCATAGTATGTCAAGAAAAAGAAAAGTCATAGCAAAACTATTTTGAAAAATGTACAAAAAACTCGTAGTTCGTCGAAAAAAGTAAGAAAAAGTGTTTACAAAGTCATAGTACGTAGTATAAATTGTATATCAAAAGTAAAATAAATAGTATTTAAAAAGAAAAATATTTGGGCCAAACCATTTTAAAAAGTCATAGCATGTCAAAAAAAGTAAAGAAAAGTCAATATGTTGAAAAAAGTTTGAAAAAATTCAAACTATGTCGAAAAAAGTAAAAGTAAAAAAACTCACAGTATGTCAAAAAAACAAGTATTTAGTATAAATAGTATATCAAAAGCAAAACATTTCGGACAAATTTAGAAAAAGTCATAGTACGTCAAGAAAAGCCAATATGTTGAAAAAAGTAAAGTGAAGTTGTTCGCGACCGATCGGGGGAAGAACAGAACAGGAAGGACCTGCGGACGCAGTGCCGAGCACCACCGGCTGAGTCCGGCAGACGCCGAGGTCCCAGATGCCGTCTCTGTGGCCGACGTACTCGCGGACCAGCTGGCACACGGCTCTGGACGTGGTGGCTTTGAAACTGGACACGATCTGACAGCGAGAAGCAAACACGGCGTTAACACGGAGCCACGGCTCAGAAAACAGAACCGGGTTCCTACACACCTCTTCACTGCTGCGACCGTTTGTTGGGTCAGGAATTTAAGGAAACATTGGTATGCCATGTGTACCTTCTGGTCTAATTAAATGAATAGGAATGTTCTAACATTTTCCCACAATTCTTCCTCATTTCACACAAAAAAAGGGACATATCATGAAACCGCTTTAGCAAAGCTGCCAATGCTGCATGTGTTCAAGCTGCATTCTCTCTCCTGACCACCAGGGGGCGACTCCTCGGGTTGTATAGAAGTCTATGCTGCATGTGTTCAAGCTGCATTCTCTCTCCTGACCACCAGGGGGCGACTCCTCTGGTTGTATAGAAGTCTATGCTTCATGTGTTCAAGCTGCATTCTCTCTCCTGACCACCAGGAGGCGACTCCTCGGGTTGTATAGAAGTCTATGCTTCATGTGTTAGAGCTGCATTCTCTCTCCTGACCACCAGGGGGCGACTCCTCTGGTTGTATAGAAGTCTATGCTGCATGTGTTCAAGCTGCATTCTCTCTCCTGACCACCAGGGGGCGACTCCTCTGGTTGTATAGAAGTCTATGCTGCATGTGTTCAAGCTGCATTCTCTCTCCTGACCACCAGGGGGCGACTCCTCTGGTTGTATAGAAGTCTAAGCTGCATGTGTTAAAGCTGCATTCTCTCTCCTGACCACCAGGGGCCGACTCCTCTGGTTGTATAGAAGTCTATGCTTCATGTGTTAAAGCTGCATTCTCTCTCCTGACCACCAGGGGTCGACTCCTCTGGTTGTATAGAAGTCTATGCTATATGTGTCAAAGCTGCATTCTCTCTCCTGACCACCTGGGGGCGACTCCTCTGGTTGTATAGAAGTCTATGCTATATGTGTCAAAGCTGCATTCTCTCTCCTGACCACCTGGGGGCGACTCCTGAGACCATAATAAGGGGACGCTTTAGGGGCGGGGCTACAAGGTGATTGACAAGTCGCCACCAGAGACGTATACAGCGCCTCTACTTCGCCTCGGTCCACAAAGCGATGGGTGACGTTTCATATGCAGTTTGTGATTAAAGCAAATTAAAGATGCTCTGCTGCTTCTGATATGTCCCCTTTAAGATCTGGAAATGATCCTCTTTAATCTCCCCGAGGCTTCAGAGCTGTGTAGGAACCGCGGTCCGATGCAGGCAGCAGGAAGCGGGTCAGCAGAACTGAGGAGCTTGCTCAGCAGTAGTATGCCAGTGCTAAGAAGCTTCAGTCCACAACAGTGTTGTTCATATCAGTCCTGGGTTCAACGTCTCAGCCAAACAAAAACAAAACAAATCTTTTACAGCATTTGTTTTGAGCTTGTTTTGTTAAAACATGCTCGGTGGAGTCGCCACCCATGACCCAGATCTGGTACCAACACAAATGCGGACACGTTACGCATCAGTACTGTATGCTGCATTTATCATTCCAGGATTACTGTAAATGCAAAACAGAAAGATAACTCTGGAAAGGTGAAGAAAAACAGGGCAAAATATAATTTAAAAAACACTGTTAAGGCGAGACAGTCAATATGATCAGTAATTATTATCAGTCGTATCGAGGTTCTGGTCGAGGGTGTTTACGTTAAAGATGGGGATGATGCAAACCGGACTCTCGGTTCTTTTTGGAAACAGACCACTACATAAGTCCCAACTGGAAGGAAGCAGGAGAGCGACAGGAAGAGCGTCAATCATCTGAAATATAGATCACCCCGAGCTCTCTATCGGGTGAACAAGATATTAAGATCAGAAGGAATGTGATGATGAAAAATACCGTTAAGCGTGGTGAGAACCAGCGGCTGCCGGTTGTTAGCAAGCAGCGGCTGGTGGTTGTTAGCAAGCAGCGGCTGGTGGTTGTTAGCAAGCAGCGGCTGGTGGTTGTTAGCAAGCAGCGGCTGCCAGTTGTTAGCAAGCAGCGGCTTCTGGTTGTTAGCAAGCAGCGGCTGGTGGTTGTTAGCAAGCAGCGGCTTCTGGTTGTTAGCAAGCAGCGGCTTCTGGTTGTTAGCAAGCAGCGGCTGCCAGTTGTTAGCAAGCAGCGGCTGCCAGTTGTTAGCAAGCAGCGGCTTCTGGTTGATAGCAAGCAGCGGCTGCCAGTTGTTAGCAAGCAGCGGCTGCCAGTTGTTAGCAAGCAGCGGCTGGTGGTTGTTAGCAAGCAGCGGCTTCTGGTTGTTAGCCAGCAGCGGCTTCTGGTTGTTAGCAAGCAGCGGCTTCTGGTTGTTAGCCAGCAGCGGCTTCTGGTTGTTAGCAAGCAGCGGCTGCCAGTTGTTAGCCAGCAGCGGCTTCTGGTTGTTAGCCAGCAGCGTGGCAGATTCTCCTTTTTTGTTTTGGTTTATTCATATGCAACGGAACATGATTTGTTCTGTCAGATGATGCAGATGTGAAACATGAAAGCTGACGATGTGGTTTGTAATTTCTGGACTGATAATGATTGTGAATCCAGGATAAATGTAACACTGATGCATTCATGCTACATAACAAATAAAGTGATAAAAGGCAACAGGGAATGGAAGGCTGAAGAGAAGGTGAAGCATCGCAAAACAAAATGAAGTGAAAGGTGTTAAAGATGTTAAAGTGTCACTGTGTAGTTACATGAAGCTCAATGAAAACCAACTGAGGCCGTTAGTGAGATCATGAGGTCGAGTTTCATCTCACAAACTGACAGAAAAGCTCAGACTCCTACATTTGAAGGGCCAAGTCCTTTGGGGAGGGGGCATCGAACCCCCGGCCGGGCTGGACATGCATATCGGCCGACAGGGGGGTGGGGTTTGAACAGGGGATTGTGGGGGTAGGAGGGGGAGGAGGGGGCAGAAAGCAACACGTTACCCATGAGTCTCCGCCCCACAACTCCCAACTGGTTACGCTGAAGTTGCGGGCTCCGCCCACTCGGGCGTGGCACGAGTTTGAACGCGGCTACGAGCGACAAAAAAAAAAAAAAAAAACACACAAAAAAAAGTGGAAGAAGAAGAAAAAAAAAGTGGAAGACACACACAGCAGTTCTTCTCTTTAACATCCAGGAGTCATGTGACACTGAGTCATGTGACACTGAGTCATGTGACCACCAGAAGCCAGTTTACAGTCTCTCCTTACAGGCTAATCTAACACACACAGACACACACAAACACACACACACACACACTTCTACAACAATGGATTACAAGTATCCAGGTTTAAGACAACATGAACAGTGTTATTGTTGTTGTTGTTGTTGTTGTTGTTGTTACCTTGCTCGTGGAAGCCTTGTAGGTCGTCTTCAGTTTTTGTGACAGCTGACTCGTGCTGTGACTCGCTGAGGAACAAGAAATATACAAGGTATAAATATACTATATATAATTATTATATTATTATAAAATATAATTATATATATATACGATATATATTTTAGTATTAGAATATAATACATCAATGTATATATATATATATATAAATATAATAATATGCATATAGTATGTAATATATATATATACATACACATCTAGTATATAATATTATGTATAAATATAATTATAATTATTATAATACACATATTATAAATTGTATATAATAATATGCTATATATATATATATATATATATATATATATATATATATATAAATATATATATATATAAATATAAGTTCATAATTTCATAATAAAACAGAAACTGTACACCTGGTGCTCGGCCTCACTTTTGCTCGGCCTCACCTGGTGCTCGGCCTCACCTTTGCTCGGCCTCACCTGGTGCTCGGCCTCACCTTTGGTCTTCAGCGCTCCCTTAGCGAGGTCTCCTCCCTCGTACGTCTGTCCGTCTGCAGCCAGCCGCTCGTTCAGCGTCTCCATCTCTCTGCGCACTGAGAGGCAGAGAGGCGTCAGCGCCGAGGCTCACGCAGCGAGGTCACTCGCCGCGAAGAGAGGGAGCTTTGTGCCGCCGATGAAAGGGGTCGAGAACAAACAAACGCACCGCTGTGTCCCTGAAAGGACCCGGCGGCTCCTCAAGACCCAGCAAGCAGGCTCATGTGGGCTCACTGAGGCAGGGCCAGACACTCTGACCCTGTACATGACTTATGACCTCACTGCACGGCACTTTAGGGATTCTATGTTTTTCAAGGACTTTTCCAGGCCTGGAAATAACCATTTTAAAACTCCAGAGAGATGTACTGCGTGTACTGGGTGTACTGGGTGTACTGCGTGGACTCACGTTCCAGGTTTTCTATGTGCAGGTTCTCAAACTCCCTCTCGATCTGACTGAAGAGGTCCAGCAGGTTGCTCCTGAGAGACGGCGGCAGCTTGGAGTCCTGCAGGGAGACGAGAGAGCGTCCAGCGTCCAGCAACCAGCAACCAGCAACCAGCAACCATATATATTTTATATATATATGCACGAGAGAACTGTGAGATCTTTGGTCACAGGGCGGATAAGTTTGAAACTGGACACGAGTCTTTACTCTCAAACCTTCGTTCCTGATGGAAACCAGCATGTTGGTGTAAAGGGGAAAGAACACATGGAGTCACAGCAGGGGAACGCTGACTACACGCTAGGACGGCTACCTGCCGGCTATCTGGCGGCTACACCTGAGGACTCACCTCCATCCTGCTCAGGGCCTCCAGGTTCTCAGAGGACTGGGAGGGACCGCGTGGAGAAACAAGAGGTGGTTACGAGCGGACCAGAGGAAGAGTCGTTACTGGGCTGCAGGACCGTTCATCTGTTCTTCTATTATTTTATCAGTTTAATGCCGGCTGGGCAATTATTACCCACTTTCTTTCAACAACTAACAAAAGGAGGAACTTCTTTTGAACATCAGAAGAAGAAGAAGAAGAAGAAGAAGAAGAAGAAGAAGAAGAAGCCTTCATGGCATCATAAACCTCAGGGGGTTTTATAGTTACAGATAATGAACTCTCGGTCGCTGTATTTACCCAGAATCCCCGGCGTTATTCACTTCCTAAGTAGCGGGCCAGAGTGAAACTCCTCCCCCCTCCCCTCCCCCTACAGATCCTTCTGATCCACCTGAGCCCGTTCTGAGTCCTCCTGCCTCGGCATGTGGACGCCTGATTGGCTTACGGCGCGAGTGCTGACGCCGGCAGCGGCAGCAGCAGGAGGGGGCGGGCTCAAGGTGACGGACAGGTCGTGGAAGCTGCTGACTCTAAGCGCTCACCTGTCCCTCCAGCATGTCTCTCTGCAGGCCGGAGCGCTCCTGCTCCGTGCTGTTGGTCCTGCGGATGGAGAGGCTGTGGGACTTCCTCTTCTGCTTAGCCTGGCGGGCGGCGGCGCTGCTGCCGCTCTCCACCGGCATCCCGCCTCCAGAACCCGACCCGACGCACCCCGGTCTGAAGGGACGAGAGCACACGACCACAGAGGGGGAGGACATGATCATCCCACTCAGCGGGAACACACACAAAGACAGCGCCTGAAGCCTTCAAGGCGAGCGTGAGGGATTACTGGCCCGGAAACAGAGGAGAGTGCAGAGACAACAGAAGCTTTTCTTCCTGCTGCAGGAAGCTGAAACTTATGAAATATGACATAGAAAATGACAGAAATATGACCAAAAAGACCAGTTATAGGTTGGTCATGAAGCCTGTTTGGACTATTAGCTTGTTTATTTGTTAATTTAATAAATATATATTGTTTTGTCTGTAAAATGTTTTTCATGTTGTGTCCAAAAATTTTAAAAAATAACATTCAGTTTATTGACAAAGAAGACTAATATTCAGAATCAAGAAGTTATGAAATAGTGAATCATGTCATTTAAAAAAAACAAAATGTTTGAAGATACATTTCAATGTGTGGAAGCAGAAGATGCTTCAGGATTGTCTCACTTTGATTATTTACAATTTAATTAATTCAGAAAAAATCGTGGAGAAATGTAACTTCATGTTTTTTAGCAGCTACTTGTTTATCATTATTCATAATTTAAATTAGTTACAATTAAAGACGTAATCCGCTGAGTTCTGACCATATTATGGTCCACGTTTTGAGTCCTTGAATATTTTGATTTAGAAAAAGATCAAATGTGTGTATATATATATATATATATATATATATATATATATATATATATATATATATATATATATATATATATATAGCTATGTCCCTCAGCTAGCTGCAGGTCAATAATGAATTTAAAGAAACCTGCAACAAAGACAACAAGCTGAGATCTTTGTTATAACACACACCTGGCTGCAGACACACACACACACACACACACACACACACACACACACACACACACACACACACACACACACACACACACACACACACACACACACAGGCATAACGTCGCCGTGCATGTGCTCATAAACGCGGATAAAGCAGCAGCGCGAGCCGTTAGCTCCACGGAGCCGCGGGAGCGGAGCACGCCGCCGGGCCGCCGGGCCGCCGCGCCGCGGGAGACACGCACCTGAAAGCCCGCAGAACACGCGCTAGTTCCGGGCTGTGGCCTTCTCCTCCAGCATGACCTCCCCGGAGACAGAGCGAGGAGCGGCGGGTTGTTTTGGTTGAACAGTCCGGAGACAACAGCTGACGAGCCCGCGACGAGAAGGAGAACCAGATAACGAAGCCAATTTCCGGCTAGCGGGTTTTCACAATAAGAGACGACCGTAGACCAGACTCACCTCGGAACGGGGCTTTTTTTGTGTTTTCTTGGGCGTTACCACACGCCAGCACTTGAAACAATTCATTTAATCGGGTTTTAATATACAAATGGCATGTTGTGGTGTGTTCATATTTAAAAACTAACAAAAGTACTTTAAATTAGGAACTATGGTGATTTTAAGATGAGCCAACTGTCGCACGTTCAGCTCGCAGCTGTCGTTTATTGTTGTGTACTTCTGTTGTTATTGTGGAGATGAAATACTAAATAACTCATGCCGAATCAAAGAGCTGACGTTGAAATGGTTTACTGCATGTTAACACATATTTTATTACGCTTGGGTTGTTCAATAAACCAAGAAAAACGCTTAAATTGTCAAAAGTCTCAATAGAGTTCAATGTGGTTAAAAATGTTTTAAATAGGAACAACAATAGTGCATTTAATATATGTATGATTTTCTACAGTTAACCACTTTTTCATGATAAAAGCACATTATTCAGAAGAATTTGCAGAAAAACAACCTGACAGACTGCAGTTTAGTTCAGGTGGATTTTTATTAAGCCCCTTGTTTATGGATATTTCTCAAAAAGAGACACCTGCAAAGAAAGTATCATCATCATCATCACTTAATCCAAAGTAAACCCATCTTTACTGAGCCAACTTTACTGCCACGAAAAATGGAGAAAAACATGTGAAATATTCTATAAATCAGTTTACAAACTGAACAATATTCGACATGTTTTTCTCCAGGTGCAGAAACAAGACGTCATTCAGCCGGTTTATGACATTATGCTTTTACATTTACTGGAAGTTCTTCACAGTTTTTACTCTTGTAAGCAAAACATTTGAGAGCCAACAAATAAAAATACATTTATTATTATGAATAATCTTTTAAATGGGTCGGCTGGATTTTCTTCAGCTTTACAGTTGACCAGTTTCCTCACTTCCAGGAAGTGGATTTCATCTTCCTCTTTCTTTCTTTCACTGCTGGTAAACGTAGAGGATGAAGACGTGGACACCGAGCTTCTCCTCCAGACAGAGCGTCCCGGTCTCAGCGGTCCAGAGAACAATGTGTGTGTGTGTTCGTTTGTGTGTGTGTTTCTTTGTGTGTGTGTGTTTCTATCTGTAGTCGTTGGTGCCGGACGTCCTCTTCCCGGCGAAGAGGTGTTTGGGTTTGAGGTCGAACACGTGCCGGTCCGCCTCGCCCTTCTTGCCCTGCCGGTTCATGTCCTTCTGAGAGTGCTTCATCATCTTCTTCGCCTTCTTCATCATCTGAGGAAAACAACAACACAAAATGAGTTCACTTCAACGTCAGCCTCCAGACCCGGAGGATTTATTTATTTATGTATTACTGTGTGGAAACATGTTGTACTTTCAACATGCAGAACATAAATAGGACAAATGTATCCTAATATTTATATCTCAGGATCACAACAAGAGGAAATAAACCAAAATATATAAACATGTTTTTACTGGTTATGAATTAACTAGTTTTAGTATCAACAGGTTCACATTGTGATCAGTGGATTTACATGATTTTTACCCAAATTTCCATAACTTTTAACCTCATTTCCATAACTTTAAACCATATGTCCATGAGCAGACACTGTGTGAAGCAGAGCGTGAGGTCAGAGTCTCGTACCGTTGTGTCTCGGAGGCCGGACTTGTCCCTCGGTGGACGGGACGCGCTCTGGCTGCGCGTTTTGGACGTCGGCGGCACCGAAACTTCACGCTTTCGCTTCTTGGTGACGCTTCTGGAGCGCCGGGCGTTTTCAGCGTAGTGGCTCTGGAAGAGGAAGAGGAAGAGGAGGTTAATCAAGAGGACTGATTTCTACACTTTCTAAAACTCTGGCGGACTTTCACATGTGATCAGGAAGCGGGACATTTCTAGAGATCATTTCCAGTGACAAACAGGGAAGTGGGAAATGTATTTTCTGTTGTGTTTGAAGAGACGATGCTTCCAAGCTTTCAGTTTGACTTTTGTTTGACTCCCGTTCACTCTCGACAATGAACACACTTTAAACCTCTGAGTCCTAATTAACCATTTAAACATCTAACATTATGTAATCTCAGTTTCTTTGTGTGTTTTTAGAATAAAGTGTGTTCCAGGCCTCGTGTTACAGTCACAGTGTCCCGTGGGTTCAGGTCTGAACAGAACTTACATCGTCCTTGTCCTCCATGTCCAACCCGAGGCCGCTCATCTCCTTTTCCAGACGCTTCCTCTCAACCTGAGACACAAAGACAGAGGAGACTTCAGCCAACGCGTTCCTTCACGACTGAAGGAGTCACAGGAACATTCATTATTTCTGTTGCTCAGTAATTTGTCTTCGTGGTATCGATACATCTTATTGTATATCATATTGTTGTGTAGTACTGATAGATCGTGTCGTCGGTCCTCACCTTGGTGGCGGTCCTGGGCATGCGGGGTCTGTGCACGTCCTTGTCTTTGGACATGACGACCATGAGCTGCTTCTTGTCCTTGATCTGCTTGGCCAGGACGCGGATCTCCTGCATCTCCTCGTCCTCGCTCTCCTCGTCAGAGTCGTACTCCCCGGCTCGCTCCTTCAGCTCCTCCTCCTTCTCCAGCAGCTCCAGTTTCTGTGAGACAGGAAGTGGAGATGACGCTCAGAGGACAGATCTTCTATCTTTATTTAACCACATTATCCTCAGGATCAAATCAGTGAAATAACCAAACTGTGATGTTTGGATGTTCTAATGATGACCCAGTTTACCGGTCTCTGGCTCCAGTGGCTGACATTTGTCTATTCTTGTCATTCCTTCACCAGAAGCTCACCTTCATGATCTCGGGGTCGATGTAGTCGGCGATGTTGTGGCCCTCCCACACCTCGGGGATCCGGTCGTTCTTCTCGTCGTCGTTCATCAGATCCCAGTATTCTGTGTCATGAATGAACAAAAGGACATCAGCGTCTTCTCACTGTGAACGAACGCTTCAACGTCTAAAGGAGTGAAGGACTCACTCTGCAGGTCCAGGGTGTAGTCGTCTCCCAGCTCCATCTCCAGATCCCTCTCCTGTGAGAGGAACGATGGAGTGTTTTAGTAAACACACAGAGATGTTCGGTGCGTCAGATTGTTATTATTCATTTAAAAGAAGTCCTCGTTGATCACAGAGAACCGACGGAAACAAACGTACGGTTTTGCGTTTGGGCGCGTCCACCTCCATCGTCTTCCTGCGGTTCAGAGCTCCATCTGGGATGAACGGAGGCCTCGCCTGCAACACAACAACAATATAACCACCTGCCTACTAATCAACACAGAGAGTGAACAGAGATCAGGACAAAAACACTTTGTCATCATCATTATTAAAAAAAAACCTCACAATTCAAATGATTATGAAATAAATTATATTTTATTTTAAAACCTTCTCATCGAGTTAAACAGATCATAACTGCATCTTGGATCTAGTTCCACAAGATACTTTAACGGACTGCGTTAATTTAGCCGTTAGCTTCGTTATCTCGCCGTTAGCTCCGTTATCTAGCCGTTAGCTCCGTTATCTAGCCGTTAGCTCCGTTATCTAGCCGTTAGCTCCGAGTGTCTACCTTCTCGTCCCTCTTGGCGGGCATGGCCAGGTGCAGCCGGTTGAGGACGTCGTGGACCTTCTTGCCCTTCATCTTGGTGTCCACGCGATGAGCGAGGAGCCGGTCACAGGCCTGAAGAACACAAGCAACAACACAAGCAACCATGAGCAACACAAGCAACCATCATGCAACCATGAGCGACAACACAACACCCTGGAGCTCACCTCAGTCTTCACTTCCATGACTCCCTCCTCGGTCAGGGTGCTGGTCTCGATCACAATGATCCCCTCGGTGGTGAGATCTGCAAAGATTTTCTGAAGGCAAAACAATTTGCAAAGACTTTAGCACTTTAGGTAATACTTTGGTTTGTTAAGAAGAAGAAGAAGAAGAAGAAGAAGAAGAAGAAGAAGAAGAAGAAGAAGAAGAAGTCCCACCTGGTCCTCCTCCGGCAGCTCGATGATCTTCTTCACGTCACATTTGTTGGCGACGATGATGAGCGGCTGCAGGGAGCGAGACACACGAGTTACGTCTGTTAGCATCTATTAGCATCACGCTGTCAGGCGAAAGCATCCTGCAGGTTTAGCAGGATGCTAACATGCTAACAAGGGGAGGAAGTGGGACCTTGTTGGCGAACAGCGGGCGGATGCTGTTGAAGAGCTCCAGCTGCTCCGTCAGGTTGTGGCCGCACTGCTCCGACACGTCCATGACGTAGAGGACGGCCGCCCGCAGGTGAGCCAGAGCCGTGATGGCCTGCATCTCGATGGTGTTCCTGTCCTCCAGAGGGTGGTCCAGGATGCCGGGCGTGTCCACCACCTGCACAAGCACACAGTATGGATGTTTTAGCAACACAAAGGACGTGTTTTTCCATAAAAATTGAATAAAAGAAATGGAAATACTCAAAAAAATCTAAAAAATAATTAGCAACGCAATTCACGCAATTAAATATACATTTATATAAAGAAAAAAAAATATTACTAATATATTTTTCTATATTAGTAATATATATATTTTGTTATTTTTTGTAAAAAAAAAAAAGTGTGTATATATATATATATATATATATATATATATATATATATATATATATATATATATATATATATATATATATATATGTATTATTTCTTAAGGACAAAAGAAGCGAGTGTGTTTTCACCTGCCAGCGCAGGTATCTGTAGTCCATGTGACCCACGAACAGAGACTTGGTGGTGAACGCGTACGGCTGGACATCAACGTCCGCTCTGGTCACCTGACAGGAAGTCCACGTACAGCACGTTAACGCCAGCCTCCACAATGATGCCACCGAGTCATATTATTATTATTATTATTATGATGATAGAGAGACGTTTACCTTGTTGATGAAACTGGACTTGCCCACGTTGGGGTACCCGCACAGCAGCAGGGTCCTGGTGTTGGGGTCGATGCTCGGCAGACGGGACAGATGCTGACGCACTGTTGGAGGAGGACGACGCGGGTTAACAGCAACAACACCAGGAGGAGCAAAACTGCTCAGCTTTCTGACAAAAACTACCTGAAAACTGCAATTAAAGCAACCAAGAAGAGCTTTCATTTGCCCCCCTTGTGGACTGAACTGTCTTTGAGCACCAGGGTCCCTCTAGAAAACCACTCATTTTACTGCAGCAGTCTGTTCCTGTCAGGCCTGGCTCTTCTGTGACATTTAAAGCCAACAAACAGTGGTAATCTCTCGGTTACCTTGTTCCAGGTACTCCAGACTGGACTTCTGCCGCTTCAGGATGGTGCACATGCGACCCAGAGCGGCTCTCTTCAGCTGTTTGCAGCGGTACAGAGAATCTCCGTACTTCATCAGACGCACGTAGTCTTTGGCAACGCTGAAGAGAAAACAATAGTAAATAACAATAAACAGTAATAAAAACAGTAAAGAATACAAAAACAATATTTAACACAGAGACGGAATAAAAAGTATGAAAAGATATTTAAATGTATTCATATTGCACCAGTTGAACCTAATTAAAGTGATATTAAGTGTGTTGTTGTCCACCGAGAGCTCAGCTTGTTAAGCAGCCTGACGGCAGCAGGAAGGAAGGACTTCCACAAAGAAATCACAAAAAACTCTTTCCTGCCAGATTTTACCATTTGTGTTTCTTCCAAGTAGAGCAATAACATAAATATATATCAATATATACATTTTAACTTACTTGTCGATCAAGTTCTTGGCGATGTTGATCTGCCCCAGGGCCAGCTTGTAGTGGTCCTTGTCGTACAACACATTCATCAGATCGGCGTAGAACGGGTGGATGTCCTGCGGGGAGGAAAACAACACCTCGTCAAACTCCACAAAGCGATGACCTCGAGCGTGGACACGAGCTGCGGCGGCGTGGAGGCGGCGTGACGTACGGCGAGCATGGGGAAGTCGGTGAGGATCTGCGCGAGGCGGTCGTGGCAGCTCTGCTGGGTGAACTTCACCTTCCGCATGTAAAAGTGTCGGATGCGGTGGATCTGGTAGTGCTTGTGCACCACGGTGGGCGTCTTCCTCTGTGTTTTGGATAAAGTGATGTCGATGAAGTCCTGCAGAGAGAGACAGGTTGTTAGTTTACATGAGTCACTTCACCAGGAAGCAGATAAACAAGACATTCATACATATATTTACACATACACTTGAACCTCTTCTGCCATATTATCTGATAGTGTTTTAAGTCATTGCTAAATGTACTTTTCATATTAATAAACATTAGATCACACACTGGAATAGCTGTTTTCCTGTACCGCCAAACTTCATTAACAAATCTGTCTGTTTATTATATAATCGCCTGTCAATTAAAAGCAGACACTTTATAAGAAAGTTTTATATTGTCAACACATTGTACACGTCCTCTTCTCAATTCGGCATACAATTAATACAAATTGTGACTATTTTAAAATGCAAAAGCCTAACTTAATGAGTATAACTCTTACAGTAGCGACACTATATTTATATAACAGGTTTTACAATATTTCCATCAAGCAAAACCTTATGCAAGCAGTTTACCCCCACATAATTCAGCCAAACTTCATTCACAAATCCGTCCGTTTAATATATAACCGCTTCTAGTCAAAAGCAGACACATATAATAACGTTTTGTATGATATGTCTACACATTGTACACGTCCTCTAGTCACTTCGGCATACAATTAATACAAACCATAACTTTATTTTCCCTAGTGAGACTAACTTTGGTAAGTCCAATCCCCAATAGCGACACCGTATTTAAAAAGGACAGACCCGGTCTGTTGCTGTAGCCCGTTTTCCTACATTTCCTATAAGAAGAATCGTATGGAAGCAGTTTTTTTAGCGAGTCTGGCCAAAATGCGTTAACAAATATGTCAGTTTAATATACAATCGCCTGTCGATAAAAACAAACACCTTCTAATAGCGTTTGATGTTGTGTCCAAGAAAACTCCACGTCCTCTTGTCAATTCGGCATTCAATTTATTGGAGAACGTTAGCTGAATTTCTGACGTGCTGCCTTCACTGGATTGCCTCTCCACAGCAGCTCAGCACGTGTTTTCCTCGCACAGCGGAGCCCCACCATGTTTGTTTCATAACTTCGCGTATTCTTCTCTCAGAGCCCAAATATCAGAACCGGCGGAATAACGAGCGCTCAAACTGCCAAAAGACGAAGAATAAAACGTACCTTTGCGGTGGGAACCACCATAATCTTCTTGAAATTGTACAGTGCCATCTTGTCGGACACGTTGTGGTCCGTAGACGTCACGGGGAAAGGAACGCACCTCGTTCCGTTAGAACCGGAAGAGACGCTGAAAAACACCGAAGCTCTTCTGCACGTCGCCCCCTGGCGGCCAGAGACATGAATAACAAGGGAGGATAAATAAATAAAATCTGTAAAAAAAAAATAATTAAAAAAGTAAAGTAGGCTACAAGTACCTCTAAATAGTACTCGAGCAAAGGTACTTCGTCACAATGCACTGAAAAGAGGTTAATAATTTTAATTGTTTGCAAAACAAATGGTCAAACGAGAGGAAATAGCGCATTTGTTGGGGACTATTTTCAACGGCGGATTAATCCATAATGTTGTGCTCTTGTGACTATTTGGGACAGTATGGCGCATTAATGTGTTTTTATGAGATTAACAATGACGCTCGATGGCGCAGATGAATAATATATATTTCAGGCTGTAGTACATTATACTCATTGGAAGCGAATAATTGTTGTTTTGAGTTGTTACAGGGTTTTTGTTGACAGTAAGAAAAAGTACAGACTCTAACCCGGAAACGACTTCACTCCATATTTGTTGTGATTCTCGGCGATCGATAAATAACCAATCAGCCGCCGCCTGTGTGGGTAGGCCCCGCCCACTCCAGCCGATCACGAGTGGATCCGCGTGTGCCCACTGCCCGTCTCGAGCAATCAAAACGGTCTGCTGAGAGCGTCAAGGAGGGGGCGGGAGCTCGAGCTCTGTGCGACAGCTCCGGGTTCACTGCTGCACCAGAGAGAATAAAAATACAGACGTCTCACTCCGCAGAAATAATCTTAATTTAAGCACACGTTTGAGGTACTTATACTTTATTTGAGTATTGTATTTCACGTGGCACGTTTACTTCATTATTATTACACTTTTTTTTCTTCACTTAAATTTATGGCATGCAACTTTAGACACTTTTAGAAACTTTACAAATTAAGACAGGCGTAAAGAACAAAGAATCAATATATTAAATAAAGAAGTGACAACAATTTACAACTATTTTAATTGACAACTATTAGTTGTGAAATTTTATTTAGTATTCATATGGTCTGGGAAAAATGTTCTGTCGAAAAATAAAAATGACTTCAAAATACAGGGGCGGAAACAAATGAAAAGGGTACCAGCTGCATCCAGTGGGGAACCAGAGCGCAGAACATGTTGTAGCATCTCGTTTTCTCCATTGAAAGGGTATCGTAGAGGGCTCTTCGTTATGTTTTCTCTGTTAGAAGGACAGCACAGAGGGTCCTTTATCAAGTTTTAAGGAGTTGGATGTTTCACATTGAGAGTCTTATAATTATTTAAGTATACAATGGTTTGTTTATTGAGCTCTCTCATGTCTTAAATATATCTGTATCTGCTGCATATGATGAAAGACGTTTATGTTGATGACCAACAATCTGCATGTGGTGGTGATGACGACTTGTGTGACTGAGGGTGTTGGGATTTGTATGCATATTTTGATACGGAATCAAAACTATTGATCGTTTTCTTCACACGATCGTATAGTATATATTGAAATGAACTATTGTTTTTGTTAAGGCATCAATAAGGGCACTGATGATGAGATAACTGCCCCCCGCCCCCTTTGGAGTGCCCCATCAACATCTCCATAGACGATCTTTGTGCTGCACACGAAAGGGAAAGGAAACAGCCCCCCCCTCCTACCCCTCCTCGCGCATCTTTAGCTGTACCGAGTGTTCGATCGATCGGAAGCTTCAAGACGAACAACGTTTATTCCTCGGTTTCAGTTGTTTTTTTGGGGCCGTGTAACCCCTGCACCCCTCCTCCTCCCGTGGAACCTGCCGTTGACGAAGGAATACTATTTCCAGGCGCGAGATTTTTTATTATTATCGAAAAGCCCCAACCGCCACAAAAGTTGACAAGACAAGACTAGCTAGCTCACGCGCTAACTCGCTAGCTCGCTGGTGCTGCTGGTCGGAGCACGAGCCCCGTCATTTCGTAGAGACAGCGTATTTTTATTCCTCCTGCTCTTCTTCTTCTTCCTCTTATTTTTGCACCACCGCCAACCTCCCTGTACCTTTGGAAACCGAAGACTACTCTGCGGCGAGGGGGGGTGAGAGCGGAGAGCCGGTTGCCTCCTTGCTAGCAAGCTAGCTTGCTAACTAGCTAACACCCTGCGCAGCATTCAAGGCCTCAAGTCCGCCATCTGCCGCTGCCGTCTCGAGTCTTTGCGTCGCCGTACAGCGAGAGGCGACAGGTGAGTGATAACGTTGATTGTTTTCTTAACTTACTGTGCCGTCAAAAGAGGGGCACGGTGAAGCGATAAAACGCGCGGGTCAGGCACGTGTTTGGGGGAGAGTCGGGGTGCGTTAGCTTGTAAACGATGGGGGAGTGGTGGTGGGGTCGCCATCTTTTCATTGGATGCCGCTCACTACTTTTCTACTCGGGAGTGAACAACGTCGAAGGTGCGTTCACGGGCCGGGAAAACGCGCGCCCCTGCTGCACTCCACTGCTCCCGTGACGAGGGGAAAATAAGGAAGGAAGGAGTGTCGCCCCCCGTGCGCGTGCACCCCTCTCCCCCCCTCCACCTTTGCCTTAGCCTGGGCACGTGCGTGTGCGAGCTTGCAGTCCCTCTCGGCCCGTGTCGGCTGCTAAATACTTCTGCATTGCGTCTGCAGGAGGAGAACATGCAGCGTGCTCCTCGACGAGGAGGTGAAGTTGTTGCACACACACGAAAAACAACACACAAAAAACGCACGAGAGAGAAGAAGAAGTGCGCGCGGGGGCCTTTGTTTTGGGTGGAGATGAACACGGGTTCAATACCCCCCCCCCCCACACTGGGGACGTGCAAGATGCCTGGTTACTGTGTGTGTTTATTTTGGAGTTGCATTTGTTTTTTAAATCACCTCTTGTGCCTGTGCAGGGTGAAAACAAGGAAGAGGAGGAAGGAGCAGAGCTTGTTTTGGGTCAGCCTAGTCTAGACGTTATGATTGACTCCCTGCATGTGGAGTCCCTGCTTATGGGATGTATCGGGTCAAACTGCATCTCGTGATCACCCTCTGGCCTGTTGATACCAACACCCCCCTTCTCCACTTTTGTGTTGAGAGCAGGTTGATGATGATGATGACTCAAACATGTTGTTGCATTCCAGTTTAAAGTCCCTTCTCTCTTAATGGTCTGTGTGTCAGGTTTAAAGGAGCAACACGCTGGCTTTAAGACTATTTATTTGATTTAGTTCAGCAGAGTTTCTGCGATTTTGATTCAAGAGGATTTAATGTTAAATAATGGACACAAGATGAGTCTGCGCTGCTTATACATGCCTGTGGTCGTGTCGTGTTTCCCAAACGCAACAAACACCCAGTGTTGTTGTGTTTTTTTGAACTTCTCCATGTAGCTTTTTGAACGACGAAACGGAAAATCCTGCATCAAACCTGCATGTTGCTCTTTGGGAAAAACCCCACAGCGACAATGTGTTTATTTAACATGTCGTTTCAGCTCGCTGTTCTCAAAAGTTAAACGCACAACTGTAGAACACAAAAAGTCTGTCGCACAACAGCTGTTTTGATGCCCGGTTTTGACACCGAGACGTGTTTGGCCCCATTCATGTATGGGAATGGGTTATGTGGATCAAAGGTCACCAGCTTTACAGCAATGCCATTCTTTTTCTGCTTTGTATGCAAACGCAGCGAGCGCCCCGAGTTAGAGACAGGCTCCCGATTGTTGTGGCGGATTATCACCGCTTTACAAGCGGGACAGAAACGAAGGGGTTTCCAGTGGCTGGAGGGGTAGAGGGGGGTCCTGCTCACTCTCTCTACGTTATGGACGCAGCGATTAATCAGACGGCTGGTACTCAGACGGCAGCCTCTAAAAAGGTGCAATTATGTTTAAAAAACAAGAGGAGGGATTGCAGTTAAATGTCATAGTAACAAGAACACAAAACTAAGCGATTGTGTTTCAGTTGTAAAGCAATTAAACTGCTGATTGACGGAAAGTTAATTAAATTGATTGAGCGAAATTCTTACATCCAATTAAAGTCTTTTCTTAAACCTGCAAAGCCGCTTGTTGTCGGCTCTTCCTCACTACAGATGCAACTTTTTTTATTGTTGACAAATTCACAGATTACTCAAATTATTCTGTGTGTAATCTGTCAGAAAAGTTGCTTTGTAAATTATCCTCACAAGCTCCCAGTTTGAAAACCAACAAAATATTCTGTTTCCTAATGCATCCTATTGCACAGAAAGTAGATGAACAACCAATAGTGTTCTTAAAATTCATGTAGTTTACCGTCTAGACAAATCATTATTACTATAAAAACAAATCCCGGCTAACAAACCAAATGTTTAGTTGTTTTTTTAATTTCATCACAAAACTGCTATTTGATTTCCTCTTTGTGTTTCGGGAATCACCACATTGTAATTTACATGTGAGCAGCGTCCTCGGGTAACAGGAACTGCAACATATTTGAATCACTCGTGAAGATTTGTTGGTTTTATATGTTCAAAAGTGAACAAGTCTCTACAATCGATGCATTGCAGTGGAGATGTCAATCCTCCTAAGTTATTCTTTATTATTTACACGTAACATTCATTTTAACATTTAAGTCTTCTGGAAATGTTTGGCCTGAAAAAATATATTTTGTAAATCCGATTGAAACGACTATAAAAATACTAAACTAGCTTATGCTAAATTATGATGCTCGTCATCCTTTAGCACACCTGAACCAGCCGGTGCTCACGCCCAGATCCCGCAGTGAAGGCTGCTCAGGTGCGTTTAAAACATGAACGTGATTATTAAACTACTTAGTAACTCTGCTAGCAGCTGGTAGTTCTGCTAGTAACTGGTTGCTAGCAGCCAGAAATTCAGCGAGCAGCTAGTAGTGCTGCTAGCAGCCAGTAAAAAGGCTATTACGAAGCGATGGTGCACGATAGAACCACCATCACAAGATTGATAGTTGAAAATCGTGACTGAGATGTACGACACTGAGCTGTTAACTGTCAGAATAAGAGCTGAAAAGGAGCAATGTAGTGAGAAATGGTCGCTGTTTACACGCCAACGATAACAAGATAAGAACACCTGAATGTTTCTCAGGATTTATCATGTTTTCTGAGAGGACGGAGCGAACCAAACTCTTTTGTGTATTGAAATGAAGTCGGACTTGTCTTTGTTTTAAGGTCAAAGTTCACTCGTCCTCGACGGGATATTTTAAAGTAATTATCAGACACGGACTCAGATGATATTCTGCCGACATCATCCCTGAATGTTAACTTGTTTCCCCTGCAGCTTACTTGGTGACACAGAGACTTCTCCCTGAGGAGCCAAGAAGCAGACGGCTCATGACTTCTGACCAGGACACAAAAGTTGTAGCTGAACCACAGGTGCAGCAAGTTCAAGAGGCAAAGGAGAACTCTCATTTGGTGAGTTTTACACACGTTTTCCTGCTTTCTTTCCATCCTAAAGGTTTTCTGCATCTAGGATACTTATGAGTTTATTTTTTCCCCTCGTCCCAAGTAGTTTTAGTTTTTCCATTTTACCTTCATGGAAATTGTTGGCAGTACAACATTATTTAACATTTTAATTGAGGTTATATATACAAGGTTTAATTAAAGTTTTTTTTCCTCGGTCCTAAGTAGTTTCAGTTGTATAAATACACAGATGTTGAAAAACAAACATTTTTCCCCATTTTACCTTCATAGAAATAGTTTGCAATACAACTTTATTTAACATTTTCTAACCACAAACAAATGAGTAGAGTTGAACAGTTAAAAATGAAGTGATCAATATTTATTTCTCTGTGAATTGACTGTATATCTCACACTACACCTGTCTGCTATTAAGCAGCAGTACAATATGGTATGAAGTCCGGTTGAAAACCTAAATAACTAATTGAATCAGTGGCTGTTCATCCAGGTTCTTGAGCACAAGTCTTTTGTCTGTTTCTCTGAGTGACTCGAGGTGATTTCACTGGTGTTCTTACATATTTGTTGAGTCATCCGCGCTTTGCATTTCCTTACCGGACGAGCATCAGAGCTGAATATGTTGATACTCGCCGCAGGATCAATGTGTGTGTTTTATTGCAGCAATCTGCTGAACGGATGATTGTGTCTCAAACCTTTTTAATGATTCTTATATAGGTTTTTTTGCGACAACAAATTTCCCCAGTGTGGATTGAGCTTGTATACACCGACACGCAGTAGATTTATTCTCATTGACTGAAGCATCAAACTGGAATGAAACATTTGTGATTTCCAGCTGAGTAGTTTGCATGAGACTCTGCTGTAGTTGGCAGGTAAACTTCAACAGTCCGACAGTAAGTTAGCCGTGTTCTTGTCATTAGTATTTGTCGACTTGTTGTAATTAGGGCCGGGCGATACACCGGGTTTCACATTTCCATACGGTATGAATTTTTCATATACTGTCATACCGGGTGCAGAGCCATGACAACTGTTGTCGCTCTTCAGCAGGAAGCAACATGTATTGCTCACCCGGTCGGAGCTACTCCCCTTACATGTCATGGTTATAACCTTATAACACCCAATAATAACCCACAACTAACACTCTTTATCCACATATGCAACGCTGATTACTGTGTGGTATTTATGAATGTACGTTGGCACATAGAGGGCGATAAGAAGCTGAACATGGAGGGACTTAGGACCCAGGGGAATGTAGGTGAAAAAAACAAAACAGGAAGACACAACCAGAAGACAAACAGCTGTTCACAGCTAGCTCTGGCCAGAGCTAGTTGGCAGCAGTTCAGTTGGCTGGCGGTGCTTTTCAGCGCCACTAAATGAATGTGTTTACTCAAAATAAATACAGTGAAACCTCCAGAATCTTACAAAAATACTGTGACATGAATCTTCGGCCATACTGCCAAACCCTAGTTGTGATATACTGATGATAATATAGTTTCTGTCTGGTTTTACTCTTGCCCGACTTGAATATCCAGTCGCGTTACATTCCTTAACAATAAGGATCGCCTGATTGCTCGCGGCAAATAAAACGTCATGACGGGTTATGTGAGTTGTCGGTTGGGCAACTTGGTGATGGATGCAGCTTTTTATGATTGAACAGGAGTACAGATCAGACACGCGCAAGAAAATGTAAAAGAAAAGTTTATGGGGAGAAAAAAAGTTCATAAACGTAGCGTCGCACTGGCTTGTTCTTCACCAGCATTGATTTCCCACGATGATAATGCAGATACCAGAAGAGTGTTTTTGTAAAGAAGTGGGAGAAAAGAAGCGGTTGTAACTCAATAGCAGTGACCCGTTACGCTCTTTTCACGAGCTGGTAGTGACCCGATTGATCCCAGGCGTGACGTCATGTTCCTGTCAGATTGGAGGCCGGGATGCTGGGTTGTGATGACTCAGCATAATGCTTTTGTCTTCTACACGCACAAACACACACACACATGCTGTATATTTAACTGAGGCCTTGTCAGGGGAAAGAAAGTCCTCACATTTGTGAAGCTCGAACCATCAAATATGTTATTGAGTCCTAAAACCTTTTAAATGAGTCGGCGTTTGTGTGTTTTGTTATTCAGTTTCCAGATTATCTTTTTCAAAATAAAAGCGTTTAGATGGGGGGATTTTAGTGCGATGTTAGAGAAAATTGAGCTCCCACACATTCCTCAAATCAACGGCACGGGCATTACATGTCACGCTGCTAGCTTGGCGCTGCAGGGCGCTGAAGGTGTGATTGATGGTAGCACATGTGACGCACAAAGATCGTCGGGGCTTAAAGCGCTCGCTGTGGGGGTGAGGAGGGCGTGGCCTCCAGCCAAATACCGTAAATTCTGTATTTGCCTCCTCCGACCAGCAATCTAACCAACTGTCCTTTTTTTTATTTTAAATTTCTGGCCAGAAACCAGGCGCCGTCGATTGAAAATGCATAAACATTCCATTCCTGCGTGGTCGATTTCACGCCTAGCAAATATTTTAGTGTATTTGACACCAGCGCTGAAGCTGGAGGAGGAAAGGGTTCACTTCCTGTTTGCGTTGCAGTTGTGTTTCAGCAGCTCTGTCTGTCTGTCCCTTCATCTTTCTGGCTGTATTGCTGTCTGTCTGTCTCTCTTAGTGTGTGTATGTGTGTGTTGGTATTTTAAGTATCCAGCACAGAGGAGATTCATGGAAACTGAATAGATTCATATAAACTGTGTCTGAAACACACACTGTTAGAAACAGAGCTGAAATCAAACGTGACCTATTTATTGCCCCGCGTGTTGCATCAAATCTGGCTTTGGACGAAAGCCGCTCGGGATGCAGGACTCGGGACTCCGACTGGGAATCGGATCCCTGTCTCGTCCGGGAACGTCACGCTTTAACGGGCCGAGCCGAGCTTTTCAGTTTGCCGAACATTTTGCAAGTGTAAGAACTGATCTTGTCTGGGAATGCGAGGAGCAGAAAGAAGCTGGACTTCTCCCCCTCGCAGCTGCTGGCGTTAACGTGTTTAACGGCCTGACACGGCTCGTTGGCTTTAACCGCTCACGGCTCAGACGATGTGAAGCATCCAGAGCTTGTTTCTTTGCTTCTCCTCGGCTTGTCGTACCTGCAGATGAAGTAAGAAACCCCGTCTGTCAGCGTGTCTGGCGGGAACCTGATGAACGGGCGGCAGCCATCTTTTTGCGGCCTGTGAAAACAATGTATAATCTCAACGGGGATTTTGATTATTCCTGTACTTTATTAACGTACAAAATCTCTTCCGACGCGAGACGACACGACCTTCGCCGATCGTCGTAAAAACAAACTTCATTCAAACTCGTCGTCATCCAGCCGTCGCCAACGCTGGCGTTTGTGTCATTAGTAGTGTAAGGGGTGTCTTATAAGCTGCTTAGAGCTCGTGTCAGGAAGTTAAACTGCTCATAATTCCCTCAAATATCTTTTTTTATATACATACACACACGTTCTTCAAACAACTGGATTTGTTGAAGTTTCATTTCTCCACAAAATCACATTCAAACACTCCACGATGTGTTGTAATTTTAACACTTTCAGTTTCCTCTTGAAGGCGTTGTGGCTAACCCGGTGTCTGCACACCTCCCTTTCTGTCTGCCGTTACGACACGACGCACAAACCCGAAGTGACAAATAGCTCTGTAGGTGAGGTTGTTCTCTCACACGGCTCAGCTTCGGGTGAGAGATGCCGTCCTTCAATTCTCCGATCGATGTGTTTCTGCGTCTCGTGGAATCTGTCGTCAATCTCATTTACATTCAACTGAATCTGTTCTTTGAAACGCATTTGTGACCATAAATTTATATTGATACCTGTCTTGTGACGTGGGTTGATAACGAGTTTGTGTCTGTTTAATGCTCTCATTATACATTTAATACTATATGTTCGTCTTTAACGGTGCAGGAAGCTGGAGCGCTGCGGCGTATTTGTGATGCGTCTGATTGCTCATCCCTCGTTCCCTTCAGAAGAGAAAGACGAGCCTCGGGTCAGCAGACAGACGGATGCGTCCAAATTCAGCTGTTTATGTTGTTGTTTTTGTTTTCCTCCCCTGGGGGACTCTCTTCCTGCATGTCCATCTTTCTGTCACCGGCTGACACGACCATAACTCGTCTCCTGATGAGTCACAACGAACCGGACGACCTTTTCCTTCCTCTGTGAAGAAAGGGAACATTAAACTGTTGAAAGGTCAAGCTTTCGTACACATCCGGTGACGCCAGCGACCATTTCTTATGGCGGCCGGCAGTTTTTCATTAGTCAGTCTGAGATGTCTTTTTGCTTCTCGACTCGGTGTTTATCTCCTTAAATCTTTTTCCTTTTTAATCTCTGGTTCTTATTCTTGAGGGAGCAGGGAAAGGGGGGGGGGGCAGCCATTTTTTTTTTTTTTGTGCCTCAGCAACTCGTTAGCAGAAACATCTATTAAAAACCAAGTCTCAAGAGGGCCAATTTAATTTGAGCGATGCCCTCTGGGGGAGGAGAGGGGTGTTGATTTAAGACGTGGATCACTGGATCCGGCTTTCGTCTGAGCTCAGGTGTGCTACGACTCTGTGTGTATGTGTGTGTGTGAATATTTGTGTTTTTGCCGGAGAACAACAACAAAACAAACAAAAAACAGAGGCGGCTGCTCAACGGGAGCAAAGACGGCCAGTCAGCTCCTGCGACGTCAGGTGCTGTCGTCAGATTTGTTGAATCAGCTCAGGGAAGAGGAGGAGGAGGAGGAGGGGGTGCCAGACGGAGCGTGGCAGTGCACAGTCATTCAACGGGGGTTGACTTGGCGGCGGCGGCCTCGCCGTGGCTTGAGCCGCACCGTGTTGTCGGGGGAGTCTTGTATGTTTATATCATGGATTGGACGCGGTGGAGCTTTTTATCGTCGTCGGGAAGCTTCTGGCCCGCCACGCCTCGGGACTTCAATGAAACGCTGGCGCTGACCACGGCTCTGGGTTACGGCCCGGGCCGCTGCTTTGATCCCGTGAGTGCGTCCAGCGGGAGCTCGGTGTCGCCGCTGTGTGAAATGACAGGAAGTCACTTCACTCAGCTTTTTGCTCTATGGTTGTGGCCGCGCACCTCTGAATTCTTGTACTGTGCGATCACGTGACTCACAAGTAGTTCACTGATTTAAAAACACTATTTACATGTCTGGTGATCATCATTTAAGATGCTTTAGAAGGGTCAAAAAAATCTACATGTTGCAGCCAAATGTGAATGGTTTATATGATATTTAACCTTTCATTCTTTATAATGCATTTAATACTTTGCTGCTTTCTTTACAGGGCTTGTACAAGGGCAATAAAGTAGTCAATAAACATGAGCTATTAGTTTACAGACGATTGCGTTCCCTCCTCAGCGTTGTGGAGGGCGGGTTGTGGCTCAATGCCGGCTACGCCTTCATTCTACAGACCGCATCTCTGTCCGGTAACAATACGTTAAGCATCATAGATGCTTCAGCGATCCCCGTTTGACGTCACACTTAAAACAACTTTGTTCTGTCTTTTTCTACCTGTGTATAAATCAGTACCGTTCTTTTCCAGGCTATCCGCGTGCAGACATTCCTGACCCCGATTCCTGTGTTCTCTCTCCGCAGGAATCCGCCAAGGTTTCGGACCTCAACCCCAATGCGAAAGCATGGGCCAACCACATGTTTAGCCTGGACCCCAGCGGGAGCGCTGACGCCACAACTGCTGCCCTGCAGCCATGGAAGGAGGGCTGCAACAGCTCGGCCGACCCCGGCCCCGAAGGTCAGCCGCTCGTCCGAGACGCAAATGTCCTTAGTTTTATCTGGACAACCAAAAAATTTATTTAAGAGATGTGTTCTAATACCGCTCAGTGATAGTCAGGTAACACAACAAACTTGTGTTTATTTATAGGATTCTCTTGAGGTTCATAACTAAAGTTGTAGTTGGATTTCTGAAAGGAGTTGAAGTGGCAGTTGTACTTGGAACAATGAAGGTGGTTCAACTGTGTTTTTTTGGACACTGAAGTGTGGAAAGGGGTCGGTCAAGTGGGGTTGAAGTGTAGCCAGTGAAAGGAGATAAAGTGTTAAACTGCAGCGTATAAAACGTGTAGCAATGCTAAGTCGTGTGTTTCTGCCGTTATGTGATCAAACTTTGCAAGTGAACGCTGGAAGAAAAGGAAGTGTAAGAAGATTTACTTTGTGTGTGTGTGTGTGTGTGTGTGTAGCACGTAGGCACCAGTAATGTTGGCTTGTTGAAACAACAGTTGTTCGGCCTCTCGTCGCTTTTCATGCCGAGACGCCTCTTAAATCATTCATACTCGATTTAGAACGAGCTATGAATATTCCTGCCACAGGCGCCGGCCGCTCACACAAGTTGTCCGTAATCGCTCTCTAATGCGCCGAGCAGAGGCAGCAAGGATATGGTGCCGAAGCAGAGGTTATTGATTAGTGCACGTGCCACTCCCCGACGTCTAGCGAGGACATTTATGGATATTCGCAGGCTCGTTATAGTCTGGCCGTTCACGTGTTGGGAATTCACCGTCACGGGGAGGGAGACTCTTTTCCTCCTCCTAGTAACGTTAGCAGCACCGCTAACAGAGAACCAACAGGAGGAGAGCTATTGAAGTTAGCAGCACCGCTAACGGAGAACCTACAGGAGGAGAGCTATTGAAGTTAGCAGCACCGCTAACGGAGAACCTAGAGGAGGAGAGCTAGTAACGTTAGCAGCACCGCTAACAGAGAACCAACAGGAGAGCTAGTAACGTTAACAGCACCGCTAACGGAGAACCAACAGACGGATGCACCTGAGAGTTCACACAATATTTGGTTATGTAAATTGGTTTAAAGTCATGTAGATGGTCAGAATGTGTATGAACCCGCCGTCATACCTGCCTCTCTTGTTTGTTGGTCTCAGGCTATGAAGCCAGCGAGGACAAGGCTTTTAAGGAGCCCCTACTAGCCGACCCAGATGAACCTCCACCGGCGCCGGTGATGCTGGCCGAGCCGGCCCCCGCGGCGCCCGTCACGCCAGAGTGCGCCGAGCCAGCCTACCTGGAGTACCCCGAGCCGGGACAACCGGGACGCACAGGTGGGCTGGTTAGTGATTGGTTGTTTGGTCGGAGGCGTTTCGCAGACCGGCTGGTCACCACCTGTCTCTGGTGGTCCTTCACTCTCATCTCTGCAGCACGAGCTGGACCAACATTAACAAAGACACACAGTTATCACTGAGCGGAGCGGGTGTGTGTGCGTGTGTGTGAGGCACGGGAACCATTTCTACTGTTTCTATTATTTATGCCTCACTTCCGGCTGTATTTATAGATATTCTGACTGTGAAATCATTATTTAATGCCCCCGAATATGATCACGGGTGTCTTTGGGACGCTGGAGTTAACCCTGAGTCTTCAGTGGTGTTATCAGACCAATCAATGATCAGGGGGGCGTGGCTTAACGTGACGGCGTGTCCTCGCTCGTGGCTCTTTAGAGATCGCTCCTCATAACGGATATAAGAGCTTTTGGGGCGGCTGTCAAGATGGCAGACGACAATGACCTCTGGTTCGATTAGAGGAGCAAGAAGATGTTGTTGTGTTGATTAAAAGCCTCCGAAGATGGCGAGCGCTCACGAAACTCCAGAAAATACAAGAAATAAAAGCCATAAACCAACCTCCAGTTTGCCGAGGAGGGATTCTAATTATCTGTAAAGTCATGGATCATATTCATGGACTACTTTATTACTTTTTTATGTAAGCCCCGTAAAGAAATTAGTAAAGTATTAAATGCATTATTCAGAAACAAAGGTTGACTCCTGCAAGCAATATTTACTCCAATGTTTCAGGCGTGGGCCGCAAAGGTTTTATTCTACGTATTTTTATATATGAATTTTCAGTTTTTTGGTGCGTGGTACTTGAGACATCCTGCTTTAAGTTCATTCTCATTCAACAGGGTTACGTCATGTATTTATTTTGCTCCCTGGGTCATGGATTACTTAAAGTGCTCTTTTAATTTACCCAAATCTTTCCCCTCGTGTGTTTCCAGGCAGCGAGCCGCAGCAGGAGAGTCCTCAGGAGGGTCTGAGGGAGCACCTGAAGAAGACTTTGGAGTTCTGTCTTTCCCGGTGAGTCGACGTCGAGAACTTTAACATCGGCGAGGAAAGTTTGAGAGGATTTCAAGACACCGACTTCATTCAGTTCCTGTGTTGTTGTAGCTTGTAGTCCAATTTTAGAAGGAAGAGCAAAACCACAAACTGCAAAAAAAGATTATTATTGACAGGTTTTCATCTTTCCGAGGGTCCTTGAACACATCGTTTGTCAAAACGCTTCAGTTGGAAAAATTAAACGTAATGAAGCTTAACATTTTGATATTTCATGAAAAACACGTCTCGTTTGCACAAATCCTTTTCGTCTGTTTACTCTTGTGGTCGCTTCTCCAGAACTTCTAACGTGATCCAGTTTAATCCCTCGTCTGAGTGAATGTTTAACCTCTTCTCCTCCCTGCAGGGAGAACCTGGCCAGTGACATGTACCTCATCTCCCAGATGGACAGCGACCAGTACGTGCCAATCGTGACGGTGGCCAACCTGGACCACGTGAAGAAGCTCAGCACCGACGTGGAGCTCATCGTGGACATCTTACGATGTGAGTCCGAGAAATACTTTGCTTCAGAAAACCTGTGTGGTCTCCTCCTCATCCTCCTCATCCTCCTCTCCCTCTGCAGCTCTGCCGCTGGTCCAGGTGGACGAGAAGGGGGAGAAGGTGCGGCCCAATCAGAACCGCTGCATCGTGATCCTCAGAGAGGTTCCTGAGAGCACGCCCATCGAGGTGAGCGGGTTCATTCCTTCACTCCGCTGCTGCTTCCTCTTTCCTTCACCGGTCCCTACTTTACGCTGACATACAAACGTCACCACGTTGTCTGACGTTTGAGTCCAATCGATTACGTTCATATTAAAGGAAATTGGATCCATTTTGAGGTTCTGTGTTGCAGCTCAACGAGCAGAAAGTCTGCACATATCGGACCTGTAACAACTTTAAATTGTGTTGTTTTCTTGTTTCCTAATGTTTACATGTACAATTGCAGACTTAAACATGTACATTTGCTTACTTCAACATGTACATTTGCATACTTCAACATGTACATTTGCATACTTATAGAAGTACATTTGCACACTTAAACATGTACATTTGCATACTTACACATGTACGTGGTGTTCTGTTTTGCAGGAGGTCGAGGCGCTCTTTAAAGGGGACAACTTGCCCAAGTTCATCAACTGTGAATTTGCCTACAACGACAACTGGTTCATCACCTTTGAGTCAGAAGCAGACGCTCAGCAGGTAACCAGAGACCACAGGATGCTCCTTCACTCCCCTCTCAGTTAATCTTAAACACAAAGCATCCAACAACTGATTTTCTTTTCTGTTTTAAATCTACAACTTTAATCTTGGAAGTTTTGCATTTTGTTTCTACCGTGGCAAATGATTATTATAATAATGTTTGACCCTGATGTGCCGTCGTATGTGATCGAGTCCCAGTTTTCTTATCAAGTTTCTTTGATTGTTGCGTTTCTTTGTCAAGTGAAACTTCCTGTTCACACTTTCTCTTTCTGAAGGCATATCAGTATCTCCGCGAGGAGGTCAAGACCTTCCAAGGGAAGCCCATTAAGGTGAGACGCGCCATCAGAAATACAGCACACACACACACACACACACACACACACACACACACTATAAACACAATGCTGACTCGCTTTACTGCTGTATTAGCAGTTTTCACGCCTCCAATTTCCTTTAATTTTCTCCATACTTGTGCGTCATCAATGCTTGCTGATGCTAACGTGCTAACATGCTAACCCTGCTCTCCATTCTGCCTCCCACCAGGCGAGGATAAAGGCGAAGGCGATCGCCATCAACACTTTCATGCCAAAGAACGGCTACCGGCCGGTGGAGGTGAACCCGTACGCCCAGCAGCAGCAGCAGCAGCAGCAACAACAACAACAACAGCAACAGCAGCAGCAGCAACAACAGCAGCAGCAGCAGCAGCAGCAGCAGCAGCGCTACACGTCCTACTACATCCCGCCGGTCTACAGCCCGCAGCAGCAGTTCCCCCTGTACAGCCTCATCACGCCGCAGACCTGGTCGGCCACCCACAGCTTCATCGACCCCGCGCTGGTAGGACCAACGGTGATCACTCACACGCGTCTGTCCAGAAAGACGAGTCTCCTGGGACTCGTTGCAGCCAGAGGAAGTGTGTTTAGTCGGCTGGGTGGGGTTTTCTAGACATTTTTCTAGACGCAGACATTTTTTTGGGGACGTTTTTTAGACTTTTTCCTTTCCAGCTGGGACACATTTACTGCCAACGTTCATATTTCACAATAGTTGTGAGTTATTTCAGTCGACCTGCAGGTGGATGAGACACGATGCAATGCGTTTCACATTAAATGTACATTTTAAACTATTTACTTTTCTTTTAACTGGTTTTTTCTAGTTTCACACCCAGCCTTTCTAGTTGAATATTAACTAGTTGTGAAGATTGTGTCTTGTAAATGCCTTTGCGGGTCTATAAACCGTTTTCTTCACATAAAATACTTCCTTTCCACTTTCTTCTCACGCCAAACACTCGTAAACCTTTTGTGAACTTTAATTGTCTTTTTGACTTGATGCTAACGCAGCCGGTGTTCTTCCCTCGTTCTCTGCAGGTTGCACCATTTCACAACAACCAGTTCATCAATGGTTTTACCACCTCGCACAGTTTCAAACCAGCAACGTCCCCGCTCACCGTCAGACACTACTCGCCCAGGAACAGGTTCATATCTCTCATTCCTCTTTTAATCGTTACAGGAGAAAGTGCATGAAAACAGTCAATTCCTGCCGATAGAAAGTTTTCACACGCTCATGGAAAACCTGGACCAGTGATGGAGTTTTAAAATGGTTATTTCCAAGCCTGGAAAAGTCCCAAAAGTGTAGTAAAAGTCCTGTAAATGTGTTACATTCATGTGTTCATGACATTAATTTACGCTGAGTTTGAAATAATCAACATGCTATTAGAAGAAAGAGGCTCAAAATATAATGGTACATGGTGAAAAGTCATTGAAGTTTGATCAAAAGTCATGGAAATTTGGTTGAACGTCACGGAAAAATTGTTTTAGAGTCATGGAAAATGTATTTTGTTGGTATTTTCCGGCGTAATCTCATATTTTGCGTTTGTAAAGTATTTTAAAAGCTCGTAAAGAATATTCTAAGAGCTCGTCTCCTATAAAAACCCAAGGAGTCTGTTTCCTCCCGTGTGTTCAGACGTCTGAATAGTGTCGTCTTCTCCTCACCTGTCGGTGTTTCCCCCCCTGCAGGAATCACAGTAAGCCTCACCTGCGGCCGACGCTCCCGGCGGTGGACCGCAGCGCCGGCCTGCTGGACAACCCGGGTCTGTTTCCCAGCTTCCCCAGCGAGCGGCTCAACGGCGTCCGCAGCAGCCCGCCCACGCGGCTCCCCGCCAGCCAGCCCAGGACCCGCCTGCCCTCCACCGCCGCCTTCCCCCGCAGGGACACCGTGGGCACGGGCCGGGTCACCGAGCCCACGGCCCCGGACTACTCCCAGGGCCTCGGCCGAGGAAGGTAAGGGCCCCCGCTCCGACGCCGCAGTACCGCTTTGGGCCACTAGACGTGGTTCTTGTTTTGTTGTTGTTCTGAGGTGTTAGTGAGGAAAGGTGAATTAGAGACGATACTTTTTTTTAACCTGATAGATAAACGACTATTCTGCAGTTTTTGAAACAGCATGGTCTTTAAAATGTAGATGTTTTGACTGTTGACGGCTTTGGTTTCACCAAAAATGTTTCTACTTCTAGGAAAAAGAGGGACGAAAAGTTTACGGTGAGTTTTCTTCTTTTATTTGTCGTCGTCCGATGAAAGCGGGATCCAAACTCATCCTGTAATGCCACGTTTTGAGCTCGTGGTGACTTTGAGTTGCAAAGTTGTAGCTCCGCCCCCTTCTCTCTCTACACTCCCCTCCCTCTTGAGTTGCTGACTCCGTGTGTGTTGCTGACTCCGTGTGTGTTGCTGACTCCGTGTGTGTTGCTAACTCTGTGTGTGTTGCTAACTCTGTGTGTGTTGCTGACTCTGTGTGTGTTGCTGACTCTGTGTGTGTTGCTGACTCTGTGTGTGTTGCTGACTCTGTGTGTGTTGCTGACTCTGTGTGTGTTGCTGACTCTGTGTGTGTTGCTGACTCTGTGTGTGTTGCTGACTCTGTGTGTGTTGCTGACTCTGTGTGTGTTGCTGACTCTGTGTGTGTTGCTGACTCCGTGTGTGTTGCTGACTCCGTGTGTGTTGCTGACTCCGTGTGTGTTGCTGACTCTGTGTGTGTTGCTAACTCCGTGTGTGTTGCTGACTCCGTGTGTGTTCGTTGTCGTTGCGTAGAGGGCGCCGCCTCAGTCGCCGCCTCCTCCCCCCAAGCCTCCGTCTCCGAGCTTCGAGCTGGGCCTCTCCAGCTTCCCCCCGCTGCCCGGAGCGGCCGGCCAGCTGAAGACCGACGACGCGTTCGACGCCCGGCTGGCCAGCAGCGTCGTGGTCGGCAACGCCAAGGAACGGGTGAGGACCGCGAGAGCGTCTCTTGTGTTCATCGCTGGAACCTTACAAATATTTATGTTGTGTATATAAAGGTATGATGATGATGGTGGGACTAATTCCCGTTTACGTCGTCTCTGCAGACTGTAAGTGCTGATTCCAGTACCGGGGCAGCTCTCTCTCCAGCGGGCCCCAAAGAGCCCCTCCGGTCCTCCTCCCCGATGCCCACGAGCTTCCAGCCCTCGTCGACCTTGAGCCCGGCCTCCACCTTGACCCCGACCTTGACCCCGGCCGCCGGCACGCCACACAGTCCCGCTCCCGCCCTCCCTGCAGCGTAAGAACCATCAGTACAGCGGTATCTCTCTTTCAGAGGTTTCTCCGTCTCCCACACAGAGTGCCGTTATATTCACGTGTGCGTCCGGCTGTGTGTGTGTTTCAGGGAGGTGAAGGTGACGGAGGCGAAGCCGAAGGAGGTGCAGCCGTCTGTGGAGCGAGTCCCCGGCACGCTGTCCACTGCAAGCAAATCCGTGCAAGTCAACGGCGCCGCCACGGTCAGTATTGATTCCTTCTCTTCCTTTCCTTTCCCTTCTTTCACCCTCAGTCCTGCTCTTTTAACGCCCACCTCCTCTCCGACAAATCAATCTCATCGTGAACAAAAGGAAGGTTGAATTAATTCGGCGGCGTCTCGTATTGATTCAGATTACGCTCGCGTCTTCTCCTGAGGGGGAAACAAGAGTTGTGCCTTTTTTAGTGGAAAACAAATACAAGTCTGAAAAGATTTACTCTTAACCTGTGAGGACGGTTTTTATTACTGCGAATGTCGAACACAAGGCTGTTGTTTCGCAGTAAAACCAGCAGAACAAGAACCTCCAGAGAGTCTGAGACGATACAGCAGACAGAACGTTAAAACACCAGATGATAATAATAATATTGTCTCTGCTGTCTCGCTGCCAGGAGCTGAGGAAGCCCTCCTACGCTGAGATCTGCCAGCGGGTGAAGGACTCCCCGACGTCGCAGCAGCAGCCGCCGACCCTGAAGGACGCCAAGCCGGCCTGCGCTGCCCCCGCGGGCGAGGAGAGGAAGTGCGCCAACACCGCCGAGTCCAAGGCCAGAGAGACATACCCCTCCTCCTCCTCTTCCTCCTCCTCTTCCTCCTCCAAAACCAGCTCGGCGGCGGCCGTCAGACACCCGAGGGAGACCCGGCGGCCGGCCGGGCGCTGGGCCTCGCCGCCCCCCCACCCGGGGAAGCCGCCCAGCAGCAGAGATCCTCCGCACCACACCCCCCCGCCCAAGTCCCCGCAGTAGAGCGACGGTCCTCTGGCGCAACCCAACAAAGAGGAAAGACGAGTCGGGGCTCCTCGACGCCAACGAGGATAAGAGGACGCCTTCTTTTCTGGATCAGGGCTCGCAGACAAAAACGCACTTTACCGTGCACGTTCTTTTTATCCTTATTTATTTGCTTTTTTCCTGTTTTATTTCTCCCTTTTTCTTTCTTTTGCATCGCGTCGTCGCAGACGTCACTGCAGTTTAGTAATTCAGCCGTTGGAGCTGTCAGAGTGAGGGCCCATTGTTGGAAGCCCTCCGCCCTCGCCCCCCAAGTGGCTGATGGGAAAGCGTGCGTACAACAGACTCCACCTTGTTTGGCTCTCACAGCGAGGGGTTTGTCTGCATGCAGAGTGGCACCAGTTGTGCGACGCTACGTAGCTTAATTATGGGTCATAATGAGCGGATGTGTGTCTTTTTTATGATGTGTTTGAATCCATATGCAAGACTTAAAACATCATCAAACTGAATTATTGTTGGGTTTTTTTGCAGGTTAATTTTTCTCTCGATACATTTAGCTTGTTTTTGTTTGTTTCCAGCGGCTCGGCTCTCTCTCTGCTTGTTTGTTTTTGTTTACTGTTTGCTAACGCAGCTCGTGTGTGAGACGCTGGTGTTTTTTTTCATCGTCGGCACAAATAACTAACGGCTCGTTCCTGCAACCAAAAGACAGACGAGGTGGACGTGTTTTTGTTCAGTCGCTGGCTGCGTTTAATGAGGGTGAGGGGCTACATCAAGGGGGAGGGGCTACATCAAGGGGGAGGGGCTACATCAAGGGGGAGGGGCTTCATCTTAAGGGAAAAGCAGCGCTCCTCGTACTGTTAAAAGAAGACGACTCTCCTCTCGATGTTGGTGCTACACGTCTTTGATTTACATCCAACAGAACTTTGTTTGCACTGCCAGCGTTTTGTTGTTGTTGTTGTTGTTTTCAAATGTGATTACAGCAACTCAAACGGCGGAGAAAACAAACAAACAAAAAGGGAATTGGTTCTGAAAGTCAAGGGAATGGAAGTGGAGCGCCACACACAGTGTGTCACCGTGTGTGTGTGTGTGTGTGAACACACTTAAAGGACGCACGGTTTCACGTCACATGACCTTCTGTTGTTGTGGACGCTAGTTGGAAGGAGTTCTCATGTCTTGCGGTGGGTTTTTGGATCTCGGGCGAGAAGCTTTTCATTTAAGAAGTGAAGCTCGTGAAGTGTCGGGAGAGAGACGGTTGAACAGAATGTTTCACTGAAGACGATGACGGGTTGTTTGTGTTTTGTTTCTGGCGCGTGACGGAAGAGGAAGACTCTCGTTGAGGAGTCGAACCAAAACACCCGTTATACAGATTCAGGGGTGGAGCAGGAAACCCTTCCTCTGGGGGTGAAGACGCTCAGCCCCTCGTCTTCCTCAGCGGCGAGTCTTCGCTTCCCTTGTCCGCTTCTTCTAGTTCCAGTTCACACACATATACATATATACATATATATGTGTGTATACGTATGGTTCTTCTTACTGCTTCTCTGTGTTCCTGGATCAAACTGCACCTGACTTCTTAAAAAGCTCAGAGCGCGATCGCCGGGACGGAGACGCCGACGGACGTCGGGGTCGTCCGGAGGCCGGGGGATCGATTCCGTTCCCGTTTGTCAGTCGGAGCGGGAACGCCGGGAGGAGGCGCTCCGGCTCCTGTAGCAGCCTCTCGGGCGGAAAACCAGCCGGTGCTCATGTGTGTGTCTGTGAACACGCAGCCGGCGGGAGGAAAGGTTAGTGTCCTGCAATTATGAAACGTGGAAAGTTAAGTTTAGCACCAGATGTTTGTTGTTGTTGTTGTTCCCTGATCATCGGGCGAGCGCTCTGGTTTACTCTCTTTTTTAAAACGTCGTCACCTCGGATGCAAAACACCCGTAAACCCACAAACACTGAACGGCCTGCAAGTCTTCCTGCAACAAGAAGCATTCTGGGTAATCCCACTACGAGAAAAACAGCCCATCCTGAAGAGAGGGGAGCCACACACACACACACACACACACACACACACACACACACACACATGAAAGCCTTTCTCCTGCTCAAAGCTGCTTTCTGATTTGGACGCGAAATCTGGAATTTGCGAAGAAAAAAAGAAAAATTATATTTTTGGGGATTTTTTTAGTTTTTGAAGGACTGAGATGCACTTGGATGAGTCGGCTTTTATTTTGTTTTCTCATCGGTGGAAAATGGTAAAAACGATGAAAATGCACCATATCCACTTATTTATAAACCAATGCTGTTTATTACTCCATGAGAAATATCGTTAAGTTTTCTTTTTAGGGAGAAGAAAATGAAAAGAGACGCATCAAGATCTCTAAATATATATATCTATATATATTTATATATAAAGATATATATAAATATATATTAAGAAATATGAAATTCCATCCAGTGTTTGCGAAACTTGAATTTTATTTAAACTTGAAGATGACTTTGCCTTAACTTTTATACAAGACAAGCATAGAGTTTATTTCTTTTCACACACGAGGAAAACACACACAAAAAAATCCCCGAAAACCTTTGAGGCGTAGAAAACATTTAGAGCGAGGACGAGAGGAAACCTCTCGCTCCCTTTTGCTTTTGTAAAACGTACGAAAAAGACTCGTTTTGTTTTTGTTTCTTGTAGTTTCAGGTTGTTGTTTTGTTTGTTTTGGGGGCGGGGCTTAACCCTTGTACATGAGAGCTGGTGGATTCTGTCTGGAACTCGTGCACTTTGAAGTGTGTGTGTGCTTTTTGCTTGTACAGTTGTAAATACTCAGAAAAATATAAGAGGTACCTTAAAATGATTATAAAAAAATATATTGATCTTGTCGAACTGTTAATGTCGCTGTCGAGCTGGATGTAGGATATACAAACAAAAAAAACTTAATGTCGTGCTTTTTTTTTGGAAATATTTTTATTTTAACGGTTGTTTTTTTATATATATATAATTTTTTTTGTTTTAGTTTGTGTGCAGAGAATGAAATCTGCTCCTCTCTGCAGGGCAGCTTGTCTGATTGTACGTTTGTTGCCCCCCCCCCCCCCCCCTCGTGCACTAATTGGAACCAGCCGGTGCTCACTTCCTGTTCACTCACAACGCTGCGTGTCCAGCAGCGTCCTCTCGAAGCCGCTTCCTCTCCTTTCACGGTTTACACTTCTAGAGCCATCCTGAAGCGATAATAAAACGCACTACATGTTCGATCGTCGCCACTAACGCAGATTATTTTAGTTGTTTTGACATCTTTAAAATAAAGAAACCGAGACGATGACAACGCAACGTAGGAGGATTAATGTTTGCAGAGTCGTCCTCGTGTGCACCATGACACTAACGCTGAGCGGTACGGAATCAAACCGCCGAGCCCGCACGCCCTCCAGAGCTGAAGTTCCTCTTCTGGGGTTTTGTGATATTTCTTTTCTGTCCAAAGACGAACGCGTACCTTCAATAATTTACTGCGTCGTGAAGAAAATACGCTCCTTTTCTTTTTTTAAGACTAGAAGATTAGCTTAGCTTAGCATGAAGACTTTGGAACAAGAGGCTCACCATAGAAATCATAACCGCAGTTGAACGGGGAAAAACCTCGTCAGAGTGGCGGCCATGTTTTTCAGTCGCAATTTGCGGGGCGTTAGCTAGCTTCCGTTTCTTTTGAACTAAACGGCACCTCAAACACGACGGCTAACCGTGCTGCGATGAAGAAGCACGCTGCAATTCACCTGCGTAGCACTGAAGCGTGGTGGGGTTAACATGCTAGCTAGCAAGCTAACGCCACCGCGCTGCAATGTTGCGCCGGTTTTCGACTTTCGTTTCCAATAACTAGTTTGTTTTCTCGGCTCTTATTATTCTGATAGTTGAGCTTTCGTGGCGCTGGCTAACCGTTCCCACTTGCTCCCGGTCTTTTTATGCTAAGCTAAGCTAACCACGTCCAGCTCTGTGCTCAGCGTTTCTCATGGAAGATAACAATAGTTTTTCTCGGTAACACAATTTTTTAAATTTTTTTTTTTACATGTTTTTGATAATTTAAAGTCTTGTTTTCTCATTCCAAGTAAAGAAGTCGATGTTTTCTAATCAAATAATCAAAAAAAACATCAGTTTTACGCTGAAGATTTGAGTTGTTGAAACGGTTCAAATGTCCAGAACGTTTGTGGGGTTTTGTGCTTCTGGAGGGTTTTTCTTCTTCTTTCTCTTTTCCAATGTGGACAGAAAAAAAACACAAGAACTTTTTAAACCTGACAAAAGAAAAGAGACAAAACCCCCAAAACTTTATTTAAAAAGAGCGACGCCTTGATGGACACGCCCCATTGTCACTCGACACTCGAGGTGGGAGGTTTTATTTTGTATCGCTCATGAAGCTGACGACACGTTGTTGGGACCCAGTGGATTATTATTATGGTCATTTGTTTTGAAGACACTTTTTGGGAAATAAAGTGAAACGTTGTCGCGTCTCAGCAGGTTAAAGTAATATAAATATATATGTTTATATATATATTTAAGGACGAAGCTCCTCCCTCGAGTGTCGATCCTCTCGTGAGTACAAAGTGCTCGGTGTCGCCGCGTCTCTTCTTCTTCACGACTTCCTCTCCTGAGAAATAAATGTACAAATGATTTGTGTGTTTTTTTTGTTAACTGGAATCACAGTTTGTTTGTTTGTTTGTTTGTTCTCGCCGCGTCAGAGCGACGTTCTTCTTCTGGCACATACAGTCCAGTAGCGAGCGCCGCGGGCCGACTGCAGAACCCGATACCTGTGCCATGACGCGCCGTGTTTCTGTTTCCTGTTTCCTGTTTCCTGTACATAGCTGAGCGCTCTGCCGTCTCCGGCTTCTTTTTTTTTTGTTGTTTCATTTAACTTTTTTTTTTTTTGAGGATGTGATTATTATTATTTTCTTCTTCTGGTTCCGTAAAGTCCGATCAAAGATGGAGAACTCTGCGGACCGCCGGCGCCCTCAAGGACCGGAACCCTCTTTTCTTTCTTTTGGGAACGTCGAGGCGCCGGCTGCTTGAGAACTGACCGCGTGCATGTGAGGAACCGACAAAACGTTCCACCTGGAGAACAGAAGAGCAGAACCTCGATGGGTTCTCTGCCCGCTGGAGAGCGGTACCTCGGACTGGACGGTACCGCTTCTCAAAAAACAAAAAAAAGGGGGCGTGTCTGTTGGTTTTGGCGGCGACTTCATGTGATTTAATTTTTTTTCGGAGTTCCTTTTCTCTCACGGACTTCTACACGGAGCCTCATATCAGCCGGTCTCCTTTCCTTCCTTCCGTTTCCTTTCCTTCCCTCCTTCCCGCTCGCAGTGCCATGTCTCCTCCCCCCCAGCGCCGCATCTCTTCATGGTTCTCAGAAGGTTTCATCACGAGAGCAGAAGTCTCCCTGTGGTCGAACTCGTTCACTCGTTAACCGCCGTGGACAATCGTGACTCCGCCCCCTCCCGTCGGGGTCGGACCCGACGACCTTCTGCCCGACGAGGACGAGGACGCCGCCTTTACCGGACGAGGACTCTGAGGTCGTGTTCAAGAGGGCTTCTCTGTTAGTTTAGTGTCAGTTCTTCCATGGAGACGCAGCGCAGCGGCGCGTCGGCTATAGATAATTTAAGTTTCTGTGTCATGATGTAAAATGTCTAATTTGGAGAAAAAAAATGTAGCTTACTGAAAAATAAAGATTTAGGCACTGTGGAGGATCCTGTGTGTGAGTGTGAGAGAGTGAGTGACTTCATGTGGAGCGTTCAGGTAGTTATCATATTTATGTTTTAGTTTACATGAAGATCAGTATGATTCAATGAAGATGAACATTAAATCTCAATATGTTCTCCAAAGGTTTGGACACATAAAAATAAAATATTTGAATGAGAAAATATATTCAAAATAAACAGGATAATGTCAAACGTTTAAAACAATATCCTGTTGAATATATATGTATATATTACATTTTCCTTTTTTCCTATTTTTATAAATTTCCTCTTTTCCAAATAGTTTTATATTGAAATATCTCAAAATAATTTGACAGGATAGAATCTCTTAAATGTGTAGATGTACACAGTAAGTACTGCGTTCTACATGAAGAGAAAGTATTCAGAGAGAAGCAGGAAGTACAACATGAATACATGAAGTTCAGCTGGTCGTCATGAGAGAGAACAACCACTAGAGGGCAGCGCGGTCACAGGATGCTTCACTGAGGAGAGGAGGGAGGAAGGAAGCAGGGTGTAGGAGGAGGAGAAGGAAGGAAACTGAGGGAGAAGTGAGGAGGAAGGTATGGAGGAGAAGGAAGGAGAGGGGGATGATAGGGAGGAAGTGAGAAGAAGGAAGGAGAGAGGAGAAGATGGAAGGGAAGAAGTGGGAGGAGCTGAATCCTTGGTTTGAGTTTTTCACCTGACAGCGTTACCTGATGAACTCCTAATCAAAGAGCTTCATGACGTCGAGATGGTTCAGTCCGTTGTTCTCTCTCTTTGTTTCTGATCTCAATTCTTAAAAACGTAAATCTTTATTATCTTTGTCTTTATTATCTTCATGTTGCGTTATCTTTATGTTTCACCAGCTGAGCGGGTATCGAACATGCGGCTTTTTACAGCTTTTGTTCCATAAAACCAACCTGTGAGAGTGAACATGAACATGAAGTTATAGACTCATCAACTAATTTGACAACATATTTATCTTTTAAAGGATTTAATAGAGGTTGTATAGAAGTTAAAGCTGCATTCTCTTTCCTGACCACCAGGGGGCGACTCCTCTGGTTGTATAGAAGTCTATATAAATGACTCTACTTCTCTCTTGATGTATTCCCTCAGTAAACATTGTAAACATGAGTTTATGTTTTAATCTCTAGTTCATTAAAAAAGATTAAATAAAAAAACTTCATCAGGTAATTTAAATAATGTTCAGTTTGTTTTAAAGTCACTGTAAATTCTACCTGAGCGTTGTGCATGAAGTCACAAGCAATTAATGAGCGTCACACCGGAAGACGTATTCCCTTCAAAATAAAAGCCTCAGAGCAGTTTGAGTAAAAAAAAGTGCGATGAGATTTTAAAAAAAGGTAAAATCATGTGATAAAAAGTAAAAAATGATGTTAAAAAAGTATGATATAAAAAAGTAAAGATGAGATAAAAAGTACAAATTATGTTAAAAAAAATAAAAAATCTTGAGAGAAAAAAAATGTTGAAGTAAATCAAATGTCAAAATATTGATGTAAAAGTAAAAAACATGAGATAAAAAGTACAAATTATGAGCTACAAATCCAGATTTTGACATGAAATTAGTCAAAAGTCATAATTATTAGAAGAAAAGGTTAAAATATTGAAATAAACAATTTGAAATAAGATCAAAAAGTCATAACCGTGAAATAAAACATGTAATCATGTGAGGGAGCAGATCACGTGATCATGAGATGAAACGTTTAAATTAAGAGATTAAAAGTAATAACTTCACTTTGACTGTAGTTAAAAGTACAACATGTACATCAAAGGTGGAGAGAAGTAGAAGTTTACAGTCACATGAAATGGAAATACACAAATGTGTTCTTAATATAAATCAATGTACTGAAAACAAGAAAAAAACAATCCCGGGCTCTTATTTTGTAGGGGAACCCCCGCCGGAAGCCGCGTGGTGCCGCGTGCAGCTTGACCAGCAGGAGCCGCGCCGCCGCGCGCACACACGCAGACGCGCCGCTCCGCAGACTTTGGGATTTATCTTTTTTTGCGGTGCTGTTGTTGCGGGTTTCTGAGCAGCAGAACCCGCAGACAGAGCCGCGCACGCGGGGAGGCGCCGCTCGGAAGCACGTAAAACATGGCGGACCGGGACCCGGTGCCGCTCACTGCGGAGGTGCGGGCCAGGCTGGCCGAGCTGGAGCTCGAGCTGTCCGAGGGTGAGTGCTCGAATCCCGCCGCCGGCCGCTGCTGCTGGGCGCGCGCGCGTTTGTGTGTGTGCGCGTGTGTGTGTGTGTGTAGGGGGGAGGGGGGTTCGGTTCCCGTGCGGGTCGGAACCGGCTCCCAGTGTCAGCTGCAGGGGGAAGTGTGTTAATGCCACAAGTTCGAGTCCCTTTATGTCCGTTTCTGCTGCCGCAACAGGGACTGAGCTGCTGGGACTCTACTGGTTCTGATGGGACTGTACTGGTTCTGATGGGACTGTACTGGTTCTGACTACTGGTTCTGATGACACACACACACACACACACACACACACACACACACACACACACACACACACCAGGTGTCACCCTAAAATACTCACCCCGGTGACGATGAGGATCATAGTTAGTTCATAGATATTTCTTCTTATTATCTCCAACACTTTAAGTGTGTGTGTGTGTGTGTGTGTGTGTGTGTGTGTGTGTGTGTGTGTGTGTCCTGCATGCTGCTTAGATTATTATATGTGCACATGAGCAGTGCAGCTGTTGCCAGACCCGCTTTACACACACACACACACACACACACACACACACACACACACACACACACACACACAGACGTCGTTATGTTTCAGATTCTTTCCATAACATCTGTGAGCAGATATTTGCTCCTTTGGCCAAGACGCTGAAATGCTCGGTATTGATTTCCTCATTAGCTCCCCTCCTTCCTCTTCTCCTCCTTACTCCTCTCCTTCCTCTCCTCCTCCTCCTCCTCCTCCTCCTCCTCCTCCTCCTCCTCCTCCTCCTCCTCCTCTTCTCTCAGATTGAGATGTCACATTGCTGCAGACTCGGCCTGGAGACGATCACAGTGTCATGTTTCAGCAGGATGGAGACTCACGGAGATCAGACATGTAGGGAGGAGAGGAGGGGAGGAGAAAGTGAAGGAGAGGAGGAGATGAGGAAGTGAAGGAGAGGAAGCGGCATCAACAGCTGACTGTAAATGCACACATCGCATTTTAATGTTTCCACTGCAGCTTTCAGAGGAAAGGAGAGGAGGAAGAGAGGGAGGAAGAGGAGGAGGAGGAGGAGGAGGAGGAGGAGGAGGAGGAGGGGAAGAGAAAGAAGGTGACACACATTCCTTTCTTCTTTCTTTTATATAAACTGCCAGCTCAGAGCTGCTCCAACGTAAACAAGTGTGTCCCCGCTGCATTATTCACTGTAACCCCTCCTCCTCCTCTTCCTCCTCCTCCTCCTCCTCCCCCATTCATTCCACAGACTTTGACCTAATTTTTTTAGCTTTCCACGCTCCATCCCTCCTCCTCCTCCTCCTCCTCCTCTTCCTCCTCTTCTTCCTCCTCTTCCTCAGAAGGCCGGTGTGTTTCCACTCAGGTGGACGGAGTTCCTACGTTTCCCAGCATGCCCCTGGACAGCCCCTCAGAGCGTTACCGTGGCGTTCGCAGCGTTCAGGGTTTTGTCGCGGCGTGACGAGCGACGCGGCGGTTCTCTCTGCTTTCTAGCTGCAATGCATTCTGGGATATCTGTTTGACATGTTTCATTATGTTGTTTTTACTAAATATGACAATTCCACTAAAATAATGTGTCACACACAATGTGTCACAGACACACACAGACTCACACACACACACACACACACACAGACTCACACACACACACACACACACACACACACACACACACAGACTCACACACACACACACCTGCAGTGTCTGTACTTCTGTTGTACATTTAGATTGATTTCCTTCTGCTGAGGTGACTGTACTTCTGACAGACCACCTGTCAATCAAGCGGTGTGGGCGGGGCTTGAGAGCTCATTTAGTTAATTTCTTCATGTATTGATCCGTTTGACACTAAAACTCGCCGCTGACTCCTTCATGAGTTCCTCCTGAGCTGCTGATGGATGACTGATCTCCTCCAGATCAATACAGGAAGTGACTCCAGATCAATACAGGAAGTGACTCCAGATCAATACAGGAAGTGACTCCAGATCAATACAGGAAGTGAGACGGTTTCTGCTTTTCTCGCCGTCCGTCCTGCTTCTTTATTGTTTATTTTTGTTGATTAAGAAGGAGTCACTTGTAGATTATTGATTGTTTTCATTAATGGAGCTTCCTGGAAATGAAAGCAGCGTTCAACACTTCCTGTCAGCTCGTCTTCAGCGTTCTGGTCTTCATCATGAAGCGTTACGCTTCAACTCTCTGGACCCTGAAGGCCTGTTTCTAGAGTTTACATCCTTTCTGTAATTCAGCTTTTAAAGGCTCTTTGCGTGTGAGATGCATCCTCACGTGTCACATCTCACACTGCAGAACAGTCCATGCTCTCTAGATAATGAGTCACCGCTGGACATTATCTAGAGAGATAATGAGTCTGAGGCATCAGAGTAAAGAGAAACGTGTACTTTAGAATATTTGATTGACTTTTAAAAGTTCTTCTTCTCTCTCGTTGAGTGTTGGATCAGCAGAACTCGTGAGTCTCTGAGCTCCTCAGAGCGCTTCAGCGTTGCATTCAAAGACCAGTCGGCTGCAGGGCGACGACGTCGCGGCGTCTTCATCTTCTTCGCCGTCTTCGTCACCTTCACTCCGGCGGCAGTTGCCATAGTGATGTTGTGTCCCCCCCTCCCTCTGGGAGACGGCGAGCGGTGAGGAGGGAGAGCGCCGGTTCTCTGCTGCAGACGATTCATTCTGTAAATTAATTCAGTTTGTCGACAGTCTGGAGACTAGAGACTAGAGACTAGAGTTTAAAGTCTAGAGACTGGGATCTAGAGACTAGAGACTGAGGTCTAGAGTCTAGAGACTACAGACTGAGGTCTAGAGACTAGAGTCTAGAGACTAGAGTCTAGAGACTAGAGACTAGAGACTGAGGTCTAGAGACTAGAGTCTAGAGACTAGTGACTAGTGACTAGGGTCTAGAGACTGAGGTCTAGAGTCTATAGACTAGAGTCTAGAGACTAGAGACTAGGGTCTAAAGTCTAGAGACTGGGATCTAGAGACTAGAGACTGAGGTCTAGAGTCTAGAGACTAGAGACTGAGGTCTAGAGACTAGAGTCTAGAGACTAGAGTCTAGAGACTAGAGACTAGAGACTGAGGTCTAGAGACTAGAGTCTAGAGACTAGTGACTAGTGACTAGGGTCTAGAGACTGAGGTCTAGAGTCTATAGACTAGAGTCTAGAGACTAGAGACTAGGGTCTAAAGTCTAGGGTCTAGAGTTTAAAGTCTAGAGACTGGGGTCTGGGGTCTAGAGACTAGGGTCTAAAGTCTAGTGTCTATGGTCTAGAGACTAGAGTCTAGGGTCTAGAGACTGGGGTCTAGAGACTGGGGTCTGGGGTCTAAAGTCTAGAGTCTAAGGTCTAGGGTTTAGAGTCTGGATTCTCGAGTCTGGATTCTCGAGTCTGGATTCTCGAGTCTGGATTCTCGAGTCTGGGGTCTAGAGTCTGGGGTCTAGAGTCTGGGGTCTGGGGTCTAGAGTCTAGGTCTAGGGTCTAGGGTCTAGAGTCTGGGGTCTAGGGTCTAGAGTCTAGGTCTAGGGTCTGGGGTCTGGGGTCCTCTCTTGACTCCCACAGCCGGTGAAAACAGGAGAACTTTGTGTCGTTGTTGTTGAGCGACGTCGTTCTTCTGAGGTCGAACGCTCGCTGAGGTCGCGTTGGGAGAAGATCTGTGCCGCTGAGGGGAGAGAGGAGCAGTTATTTTCTGTTTTTTATTTTCCATAAACGGTCTTTCAGGATCCCACAGGGTCCAGAAACACTTCCACTGCAGGAAGCAACGAACTGAGTGAAAGTTGTGTTTTCTTCCCGGAGCGCCGACGCCGGCTTTTACCCACAAACAGTTTTCAGCCCGAATGCAAATCTTCCTGCAGCTCTCCTCCTCGTCCCCGAGCGGCCTCTTCCTCCTCTTCCTCCTCCTCCTCTTCTTCGTCTCCTTCGCCGTCGGGCGGTGCACGAGTCCGTCGAGCGCCACAAACCGGTCACAGCGTCTTTGTTCGACGTGTCGTGGTGTAAATATCGTCCCCTAAACAACGTCAGCTGGAAGCGGATCCTGCAGTCAAAGTCTGCGCTTCTCTGTGCGAACGTAAGATGAGATAAAATAATCCTTTCTTAGTCCCGCAGTGGGGAGATTACTGGATTACAGCAGCATGCACACAAGATACACACAACAAGTGATATAAATAAACAGTAAAAACAGTAAAGAAGAATCCAGTAGAAATATTACATATACAGACGCAATAAAATAATCTTATATATTGCAACAGATGAACGTAATTAAAGTGTTAAAGTGTTAAGAAGTGTTTTGTGTCCACTGAGAGCTCAGCTTGTTACGCAGCCTGACGGCAGCAGGAAGGAAGGAAGGACCTTAAAGGACCTTAAAGGGCCTGGAAGGACCTGGAAGGACCTTGAAGGACTCGGCTGAGACCGACGGTCACGAGACGAATAAATCTATGAATGTTGGACTGAACACAAGCGATTAATAAAATGTTGTAAATATGTAAATGTTCAATGTTCACAGCACGTTGAGCCTCGGTGGACGCTTGGAAATCTTTTTAGATATTTTTAGATAATTTTTGTAGAAGAAATTATGGAATAAATGTAACTTAGACTTTCATATCTGTTTGAGTTCTCTTCCCATGTGGTTGTGCTGCCAGTATTTATATTTATTATTTTATAAAACAAGGCCACGCCCCAAAACTGCTCAGAGGGTTTAGAATTAAAATAACATCACTTTACTAGAATTAGAAAAATAAAAGCGCCTGAATCCAACACGTTAACGAGGTAATTACAGATAAAACGTGTTGCTCAGTGCATCCGGAGCGCATCGCTGGATTAACGCAGCTTAAAAAACAAAACGTCAAAACGCAGCAAAGCAGAGATATTTAAACATGAGTCTGTCCACGTGTTCCTCTGGAGGCCTGAAGATTCATAAATATTCATAAATATTCATGCTCACACTCGCTGTCACAACAAATCCGAGGGCTGGAAATGTCAGCGGGTCGAACAGCCGCCGGGTTTCAGACGGACGACGAGCTGACGGGAAGAAAACCCAAAAGCTTCTGAGTGAAAATACAGTTTCCACACGTCTGTGTTTTACGTTTGTGTTCAAGTTATCGTTTACTTTCACTTTGCACCACTCATGAATAGCAGTAAAACAAACAGAGAAACATTATTTTAATATATGTTATATAATAAAGTAGCAAAGTTGTTAAATATCAGATCAATAAAAAGACTGAAACTCAGCATTGCTTCTTATTCAAGTTCTTAAAATTCCAATTTAATCCAAAATATCACTTTTTACGAAATGCATTTTTACGAAATTTTAAAACATACATTTTACAAAAAAACAATTTTACAAAATTTTACAAGATTTGTATATTTCACTTTCTCAGGATTCGGTTGTGAACAGAAAGAAGTTGATAAGCAGAAATGTTTTTATTTCATCTTCACCACAACGTGCGCTCCTCTCAACATGTCTAAGGTGAGGGAGTGTTCCTGCTCCGCCTCCTCCTCTTCCTCCTCCTCTTCCTCCTCCTGAGCTGAACAGACATGACATTTGTGCTTGCTCAGGCGGTCCGTGAAAGAAAACCCCGTTGGATGCTGGTTGTAAAGCTCCATCTGCCATTAGAGCAACAGAAGACCCCGATCAGCATTTCCTTTGGCTCCGCCTCCCGTCTCCGTGCGATCGATGGCAGGTTTCAGAGCCGGTTTTACAAAAAGCTTCTCCATCACATAATTGGCTTCTGCCAGCGTCCGGGTGCTGATCACCACAACAAAGTTGGAGTTTCCTGCAGAATCAACACTTAGTGAGATCACAGTTGCCGGGATTGTGAGAGTTGCTTCGCGGCTCGACTGGAATGAAGTTGTTTTCTTTAAACGGCAGCTCTGTTTAGGAGTTCACACTGAGAAGGGGTTTCTGGGTAAAATGCCGGCTGTTCTTTTCCCACGTGAGAAGTCGATGCTGGTTTATTGGTCTGTTGATAATGATTCATGCTGCTGTACTGCAGCCGGCTGCTGAAGGAGAGTCGCTGAGCTCGGCCATGACAGGCCGGTCAGCTTTAATCCTCCTGAGCGGAGACTCCGCTCTGCCACAACACCCTCCATCTGTCCTCTGAGGCCGCTTGTGGACGACTACACCGTCAATACTACACCGTCTAGACTACACCGTCTAGACTACACCGTCAATACTACACCCTCTAGACTACACCGTCAATACTACACCGTCTAGACTACACCGTCAATACTACACTCTCTAGACTACACCGTCAATACTACACCGTCAATACTACACCGTCTAGACTACACCGTCTAGACTACACCGTCAATACTACACCGTCAATACTACACCGTCAATACTACACCGTCTAGACTACACCGTCAATACTACACCGTCAATACTACACCGTCAATACTACACCGTCTAGACTACACCATCTAGACTACACTGTCAATACTACACCGTCAATACTACACCGTCTAGACTACACCGTCTAGACTACACCGTCAATACTACACCATCAATAATACACCATCTAGACTACACCATCAATACTACACCGTCTAGACTACACCGTCAATACTACACCATCTATACTACACCGTCAATACTACACCGTCAATACTACACCGTCTAGACTACACCGTCAATACTACACCGTCTAGACTACACCGTCAATACTACACCATCAATACTACACCGTCAATACTACGCTGTCAATACTACACCGTCTAGACTACACTCATCACTACTACACCGTCTGGACTACACTTATCAAACTACACCGTCTGGACTACACTCGTCACTGCTTACTGACTTCTTGTATATTGTAGAAGAAAACGTTAAAATCTTTTCTGCTTGTGTTGAACTTCTTTAGTTTCTTTCATCCTGACATCAGAGGTGACGAGTTGCTCCTCGCAGAGTGAACTCTCTTCATATCATTTTCACATGTTGGACTGTGAGGTTGTTGTTGTGACGCACAATGAACCTCCATCATAAAAACAACACAACAATGTGTGCGAGCAGATTTCAGACGGGCTGTGATGAGTGTGTTTCTGTCTTCTTCTGGGGAATGACGACACATGACGTCACCGCTCTTGGAAACCGTTAGCGGCGGCTCAGAGTAACGTATCTGCTGGTGGAAATAGTTTTTTTCTGCCAACGACCGTTTCGCAGCCGCGCAACTGTTCCCTGCCATACTGCTTCTCCGGGAGGTGATGTCATCGCTGGAGGGAGGAGGGGGGAGGGAGGGAGGAGGGAGAGGGGTGTTTCTGGCAGATTGCATCATTAAGCCTCTCAGACGGGCACTTTCAGCCTCTCTCTGCCAGTTTTCTTCCCTCTCTGACACTTCCCGCCTGTCGCTGAAGCCGGCGTGCTGCGAGGGGAGAAAGTCCTGAGAGGTGAAGGAAGCGGAAAAAAAGAGCAAAAGAAACTCGCCGGCCCTTTTTGTCTGAGTAAACACATGAAACTGATGAGGAAACACTTTGAAACGCACACATGTTTGCCTTCTAGCCGACGTGTTTCCTCCCTCCATCCTGCTGATGCTCACAGCTCCAGGTTTGAACTTGTGACCCGATGGTGGTGGTTGATAAACACCACCTCCTACGCCAGATTAGACCACTAGGGGGCGACTCCTCTGGTTGTATAGAAGTCTCTGCTTCATGTGTTAAAGCTGCATTCTCTCTCCTGACCACCAGGGGGCGACTCCTCTGGTTGTATAGAAGTCTATGCTTCATGTGTTAAAGCTGCATTCTCTCTCCTGACCACCAGGGGGCGACTCCTTTGGTTGTATAGAAGTCTATGCTTCATGTGTTAAAGCTGCATTCTCTCTCCTGACCACCAGGGGGCGACTCCTCTGGTTGTATAGAAGTCTATATAAGTGGCTCTACTTCTCTCTCGATGTTTTCCCTCAGTAAACCTTTTAAACATGAGTTTATGTCTTAATCTCTGGTTTCAAGTCTTCTTTAATATACAGAGTTCCCTTGAGAACAAAGTGCTCTCACTCAATAATCCCAGCGGGTGACACAGTTCCTGTCGCCTCGGGGGGAGAGGAGGATGAACTGTGCCCCCGCATCGGGCTTAAAGGATCGGACAATGAGGCACTTAATCCGTTTAAACAGCACAGCTTTATTAGATCCACGGTGCAGGAATCCCCCAGAAGGTCGCCTGATTACACTCTTTTGTTTTTCTGCCGTCGGCGTCCGCTCTCGCTGTTTCGTTCCGTCCTCGTTGTTCGTCCATCTTTTAGTGACCGTTCTGGGCGTTTTCTTTGATGCCATCCACGCTGCAGTTCCTTTTTTATTTCTTTATTTCATCGCACCTGCACACTCTATTTTTAACCATCTGAAACCTCAGCATCGTTGGGTCAATAGAGGCTCTGTTGCCCCCCCCCCCCCACACACACACACACACACACACACACACACACACACACACACACACACACACTCACTCTCAGCCTGGTTAAACATGTTTGTCTCTCCTGAAGCTGAACACTGGAGCTTTGTCGAGAGGCATGCCGTGGACTCTCCTCTTCCTCTTCTTCAAACGTTCTGTGTGGAGCAGCTAAATGTCAAAGAAGATGTAAAAAGCTCTTTTGCGAGCGCTCCAGACGAGGTTTTGGTCTGAGCGGGAGCGAGATGGTTCCTCGTGATCTCAGGAGTATTAATAAGATGAATGAACAACCAGCGAGGCCTGCCGTAGTGCCCTGGAGCAGGACTTTGTGCTCTCCGTGTGAACGCGACAGATGAAGCCTGTTAAAGTCTAATCAGCAGGTCTGTGGCGCAGCCGGTTTATTAGGCACGCCTATCTAGATCTGATGCAAGAGATGCTGCTTCATGAAAGTTCTGACGTCCGACAAAGAAGTTGGAGCAGAGACGTAGACTCTTATGAATAACAAGAATATGAACAATAAGAAATATCCCCCAACTCTTATTGCTATACCTTTATGAAGCTAATCAACTCTTATTGCTATACCTTCATGAAGCTAATCAACTCTTATTGCTATACCTTTACAAAGCTAATCAACTCTTATTGCTATACCTTCATGAAGCTAATCAACTCTTATTGCTATACCTTTATAAAGCTAATCAACTCTTATTGCTATACCTTCATGAAGCTAATCAACTCTTATTGCTATACCTTTATAAAGCTAGTTAACGCTTATTGCTATACCTTTAGGAAGATAGTCAACTATTGCGTTAAAGACTATATATGGTCTTTTTTTTTTAAAAAGAAGAAATTTCCAGCTTCTGGCTCTCATAAACCAGCAAAACTGAAAATGCGTCTTCATTTAAAAGTACAGGTCCTCCCTCCACTGCAACTTACTTGCATTGTTACTCACATTGCTCCACTTGGACTTTGAGAGCCTCCTCTCTCCTCCCTCCTCCTCTCTCCTCCTCCCTCCTCCTTCCTCCCCCCTCCCTCCGTCCTCCCCCTTCCACCTCCGCCGGAGAGCTTCGCCCTCGGCCTCCCTCTTTGTATACAAACACCTCCATTGAGGCCGGGATCGAACCCCCGGCGCTGACTGTTGGGCGTCTGGAGCGTGGCCAAGTGTGGCTCTGCGGGGCGTTGGAGGTTTACAGCAGTCCAGATGGCGTCTTTTACATATGTAAATAAAAGTGCCTCTGAACTCGGGGAACAGGAACCGGCTCCCTGGTGGACTCCCAGGTGTCGTGTTGCGCAACAAATGCAAATAACCGCTGTAGTGAAATACAAGTACGAGTCGTTTCGGGGCAAATCTCTCATGTACTTTTACTTTTCTGGGCAAGTGAAACATTTCAGCTACTTGCCCCAAAGTATTTTTTAATGTTTGTTATTCACCCGTCAGGTTTTCTCTACGCGAGTCAAACAAAGAACGTAATTGTTCCGTTTTCCTGGTTCTTGGTGTTCTTTTCCAGGTTGTGACCTTAAAATAAGACTCAGTGGAAACGCTCCAACACCTTTTTTATTTGTTTAGAGTTTTTAAACGGAGCATGAACCTCTTTGCATGTTCGTGTCCGGAGGGCAGATTAATATCTCTGAGAGATCGACACGAACAAGAGAAACGTTGTGATGAAGTCCTGAAGTGAGTTTACAGCAACAGACACACACAGAGAGCAACAGACACACAAAGAGAGCAACAGACACACAAAGAGAGCAACAGACACACAAAGAGCAACAGACACACAAAGAGACTTCACAGACTTTTCATTTGATTCAAATCTTCAAGAGCCACACTTTGTGTTTTATTTTTTATTTCCAGAATATTGCTGCAAATTCACAGATTAAATAATGAATCATGTTTGATTGATCGTGACACTTTGGATAAAAGCAACTTTACACCTTTTTCTGAACAACTCGGGCGACTTCATCAACAACTCACACCCTTCTTATCTCCTTACTTCCTCCACACTTGTAACTTTGAGCGACTTTGACCCGAAGCTTTCTGTAAACGTGAGATCATCGGGTCGCTTCCTGGTGTTATGATTTATGTCCTAATGACTGTTGTTCTGCTCTGGATCATTCAGCTTTCATCCAAAGAGTCTCTCGTGTCGCTCGACACACCGTGGACTCAGCAACAAGCAGTTAGGGGTTAAGAGTCTGGCTCAAGGGCACGAAGACAGGGACCAGCAGGGCCGGGGCTCGAACCCCCGACCCTCTGGTTGAAAGACTGGAATGCAAAACCTGATGGTTCTGGTTCCTCAGAGGAAGCAGAACTTTTATTCATCGTCGAGACAAAGAAACGGAGCGAAACCGCTCGAGGTGAAAACACTGAAGGAGCAGAAACCGTGTGTGTGTGTGTGTGTGTGTGTGTGTGTGTGTGTGTGTGTGTGTGTGTGTGTCTCTTTCCTGCTAAGCGTTGACAGGATTATCTAAGCCCGGCTTACTGATGAAGATGATGATTTGCATTCTTCCTCCAGGCCCTTCTGTGCAGGAATGAAGGAGATTTCATCATTTGCTCCTTTCAGGATGAAAACTAAAACAGGTTTCCTCCTCCTCCTCTTCCTCCTCTTCCTCCTCCTCTTCCTCTTCTTCCTCCTCCTCCTCTTCCTCCTCTTCCTCCTCCGTTGTGTAATGCTCAACAATGTGACTTTTCTCTGCTGCTTCCAATGAGCCATTGTACGTTCTCCTTCTTCTGGGAAGTCTTACGTTACACAGCTTCTCTTCTCTTTGGGCGGGTTCTCCTCCCACAGCCGGGCAACTGGGAGAGCTGGGAGCCAGTAAGAGAGACCGTGAAACAGGTTGTTGTGTGTGTGTGTGTGTGTGTGTGTGTGTGTGTGTGGATAAAAGGATCCACCCGAGTGGCAACCGTTCCCCCAGCTTGTTGCATCCAACAGACACGCTGTTACGCAACACTGGCCTACTTTACATACAATGAGTCTTATGTCATGCTAAGAAAGACCCGGGACTGAAAGGAGATATATATATATATATATATAGATATAGATATAGATATAGATATATATATATATAGATATATATATATATAGATAGATATATATAGATATATATATATATATAGATATATATATATATATATATATATATAATCTCAGTGTCTGTCTTGCCTCTGTGGGTTTAGCTTAGCTTAGCTTAGCACAAACATAACATGTTCTCTTCTTGTGTTCCTGGCTCGTGGGTCGAGAGCTTTAGCGCCGTCATCGTTCATAAACCCGGCGTTCCTTCATCTCTTGTCTCCTCCCGACCTTTGAAAACATATAGAACCCACGTCTCCATCCAGCCGGTTTGTGCTGAATAATTCATGTTTCATGTTTAATGTTCCTGAACCGCTTCACTCCTCCAACCAGAAGAAGACCGGCTCGTTCTGGGCTCCATCCCTCCGTCTGCAGCGAGGTGGAAGACGCTTCCCGAGCAGATGGCTCTGGGTTTGGATGCGAGTCAGGACCGTCCCGCTCGCTTGTGGTGCTGAATGTGACTTCCTGTTGCCCTTGTACCATATGGTACTGATATGTAAGGAAATAATATCTAGAATTCATCAGCATGGGGGGAGCAACACATGAAGCATGGACTTCTATACAACCAGAGGAGTCGCCCCCTGGTGGTCAGGAGAGAGAATGCAGCTTTAACACATGAAGCATAGACTTCTATACAACCAGAGGAGTCGCCCCCTGGTGGTCAGGAGAGAGAATGCAGCTTTAACACATGAAGCATAGACTTCTATACAACCAGAGGAGTCGCCCCCTGGTGGTCAGGAGAGAGAATGCAGCTTTAACACATGAAGCATAGACTTCTATACAACCAGAGGAGTTTTGTTATTTCAATATAAATAACGGTAAACCGTGTTTTCTAAACAAAATACATCTTTAAAAACGAAGCAGACGTACAAATCTGTCTCTTTCTGGCTGTTTTTATTGGGTGAAAAGAAACAATGAAAACCTTAAAAAAAGGCAAAACTTTACAGCAGATTACATTTTTTTTTGTTTTGCAGTATTTAAAAGCACATGAAGACATAAATACACTGATGTGATATAATAATATAATAATATCTGTTTTTACAAGTATTCTCTCGGCTGAAGTGGAAAATCTCTTTTAATGTGAAGAGAAAATGCGATAAAACCTCATTTTAAAAACAGATTCATTGACCGACAGTTGGTGACAAACTCCCGCCAAGGTCCTCTCTCCATCAACACCTCCCACAATGCATTTCTCTCTGCTGCAGGCGGCCGAGGCGCCGTATGGCTGCCCGTCTGTTTCCACAGAGAGAGAGAGAGAGAGAGAGAGAGAGAGAGAGAGAGAGAGAGAGAGAGAGAGAGAGAGAGAGAGAGAGAGAGAGAGAGAGAGAGAGAGAGAGAGAGAGAGAGAGAGAGAGAGAGAGAGAGATGCTCACACTCGACATGAGAGAGTTTTTTGTTTCTAAAAAGCAGCTCAAATGTTCCAGTGCACACTGGGAGAGAGACGGAGATCGTTCACATGCCCTCTCTCCTTCCTTCTCTCCTTCCCTCCCTCTCTCCTTCCCTCCCTCCCTCCCTCCCTCCTTCTCTCCTTCCCTCCCTCCCTTCCTCCCTCTGCTCTTGTCATCACGCCGTCAGCTTCCTGACACGTCACCTCGCCCGTCGTGTCCAGACGGACGAGGTGACGGAGGCCGACAGACTCGAGTCACCGAGTTCACGTGTCCGACTAGAGGTGTGCCACACACACACACACACACACACACACACACACACACACACACACACACACACACACACACACACACACACACCTTCTTCTGTACAAACACATGCCCGCAGTATTTACAATCAACTAAAAGTATAAATAAGAGAGAACACATGATGGGTTTGGCTCACGGCGGTAAAACCTGATCCAGACCCAGTCAGAGGTTCAGAGTCCAAAACGACTTCAAGTCCAGCGCCACCTACAGGCCGAAACACGCACCTGCCCCCCGACACACAACGCATGAGACGTCGCTGTGTTTCCATTCACGTTTCAAGAGGAATCGTTTCTGTCGACTAACGAGCAGCAAAAAAACTCCACACACACACACACACACACACACACACACACACACACAGAATATGTGCATTTGACTCAATTCACTGCCGCTACAATTGGATTATTTTTTAATCTTCTCGCTGTCGGGGTGACGGTTTGAAAAGTGATGACTCATCATAAACGCGTCGTCGACGCTGCAGCGGGCGTCGCCTCTCGCTTTCCTTTCTCCTCAAAAAGATCTCCATAATTTCCAAATAAGTGTTGTTGGAAACAGTGATGTCTCGTCTCAGAGTCTGAAACCATAACCGTATGAATGACTGAAGAGCGTTTACATTTTGTCATAATATGTAATATATACTTTTTTTAATATCTCTCTTCTCGTCGGTACTCGTACGTCTCGCAGCCCAGAAGTGTCTTTAGGTCTTTATCCTGAGAAGTGTGTGACTTTAATCTTTAATTTGAGAATTAATAATCAAAGTTTAGAGTTATGTTTATTATTTCTTGGTGCTTGAATAAGATGTTCACGTCTCATCAAGCCTCTTTCATATTTCTCATCAATGCCTTTTGTAATCTTGACAGTCAGAGCGTTGAATGTTTAGTCTCGTTATTACTGTTTCTGATAATTATGAATTATTATCTGAGCATCATCTCCTTAATTTGATGTGAAGAACGTTTCCTTCACAAGGAGGTGTTACTGTTTACTTTCTCCTCTTTACTCTCCTCTCGCCTCCTTGTCTCCTTGTGCCTTCATTCTTATACTTTCCTCCCTCCTTCTTCTTCTTCTTCTTCTTCTTCTTCTTCTTCTCCTGTAAAGGAGCAGAGATGTTTAATGAAGATGTTTTAATCCTCTGGACTTCATGCTGAGTCGTTTCAGTCGTTGGTTCTCGTGTTCATTGTTCTGATGGAGGACAGAAGAAACGTTGTGTGGTCGACTGAAGACGCACAAAGCTGCTTTTGTTCCTGAAGAGACGAGAAAGGAAGGAATGAGTTTCACTTCACACTGAAACTCAGTCGCTTCTTTGTGTTCAGGCGGTAAAACGTAACATTTAAGCTCTTTGTAGACCTGATTTACACCATCGCTCAGGTATGCGCTGGCTAAACGGTTAGCACTTCTATACAACCAGAGGAGTCGCCCCCTGGTGGTCAGGAGAGAGAATGCAGCTTTAACACATGAAGCATAGACTTCTATACAACCAGAGGAGTCGCCCCCTGGTGGTCAGGAGAGAGAATGCAGCTTTAACACATGAAGCATAGACTTCTATACAACCAGAGGAGTCGCCCCCTGGTGGTCAGGAGAGAGAATGCAGCTTTAACACATGAAGCATAGACTTCTATACAACCAGAGGAGTCGCCCCCTGGTGGTCAGGAGAGAGAATGCAGCTTCAACACATGAAGCATAGACTTCTATACAACCAGAGGAGTCGCCCCCTGGTGGTCAGGAGAGAGAATGCAGCTTTAACACATGCAGCATAGACTTCTATACAACCAGAGCAGGTGAACGGGTGAACAGGTGCAGCAGTGTTCATCCTGTGAGCACATGAACTGGAGCTCTCAGCTTGTTGTGGAAGTTGTCGTCTGGCTTTTCTTTGTGTCACAAACTTTAAAGGAGTTCAAAAGCTGCACACAAAAAAAAGAAGACTTAAAATTAAAGCCGAGCAGCAGCGAAGCTTTCAGGCTGTTTTTAATTTTCTAACTTTTTTTTTCTTTCTTGTGTTTCTGGATCAGAGAACGTGGACGAAGCTGCTCAGACCTTTCATGTGTGTGTGTTGCTGCAAGAGGAATGCTTCCCTGATGACCAGTGACAGATGTGTGTGTGTGTGTGTGTGTGTGTGTGTGTGTGTGTGTGTGTGTGTGTGTGTGTGTGTGTGTGACTCCTATGGGCTCCTATGTTTGTTTGTGTGTCGACATGCCCACGAGGAATTGTGGGAGCGGAGGAGGAGGATTTTTGCAGAAGGTAAATATTTAATAGAAGAAAAGATGCAATAAAAGATGAAAGAAACAAAACAATCAGCTGTTTCCGTCTTGACCAACTGGACTTGAGTCTAAAGTTCCAAACTGAACCCTTTCTTCAACGACAACAGACTCAAACTCTGAATGAAGCTAGCATTGAGTTAGCGTTATG
>NW_027175832.1:20480841-20490841 GCF_023055335.1 Clinocottus analis | reverse complement strand
CATTAGTGAATAAAAGGTTCTTTATTTCCGTTTATTTAATCAATTTAACAATCAAAGGGATTCAAACTCTCTGCAGGACTTCTCCGTTAACTGGTGGAGCTCCGTTAGCCGGTAGAGCTCCGTTAGCCGGTGAAAATCCGGTAGCCGGTGGAGCAGCTCTCACGGGTTTGACAGGAAGTGCCTTCATAGTCTGAATGAAAACACCTCACATTTGATTTATAGGTCAGTCGTCGTTCTGCTCAGAACGTCAGATTTACTTTGAAGCTTTTACCAGCTTTTATTTTTGTGTTGTCGCTTAAGATCGGCACGTGATTGGCGTTTAATGGCCGCTGCCGCTCAGCACGCTGGTGTTTTTGGACTCAAACGTTTTAAAACCTGCTTTCTCTCTTTCTGGACGCTCTTGCGTAACGTGGAACATTCCTGGTCCTTCAATGAAGTCCAGGCGCCGCCGTCTATCTTTAGGACAGACGCGTTATTGTTGCCAAGTGCACTTCAGCGTTTAAGGAATGCTTCTTTTCCTCCGTGACAGGAGAGCTATTCTCAGACCGGGTCAGCTGGTCTACAGCCGGCCTGAGAGGCTCCAGAGCGCCCCCAACTGGCTGGACCAGTGCAGCGTCCTCTAGACTTGCATGACGTCGTCATATTACAAACATACATGACATTTGTCTCTGCATTTAACCCAGTGCTTCTCAACCTGAGGGGCGCGTCCCTCTAGTGGCGCGTGGAGGTATTACATTTAATAGCCGGCGGGGAGCTAGCGGAGAGCTAGCGGTTTCACTGAAATACATAAAAACAACACATTCAATGTGTTCTCAGCTGTTCTGTTGGATCAGTCATGTGGACTCGTCGACTCGGAGGACAAATATCTGGAGGACTTCTTAAAAGTTAAACTCTCCTCTCGGCCTTTTTCTGAGCGTCTTCTTCTCATCTCGGGAAAACCCTGCAGAGTATCATTTTATTTTCGCTTGCTTCTGCGTTTCCTCTGCGGTTCTGCAGCGAGCGCGTTCCTTCCCTCGGCGCCGTCGATACCCCGCGACGGTCCGACGGAGATTTACGACGTTATCTGGACCGCATCGAGGCCTCGCCGTCACTTTTTTTCTTCCTTTCCTCTTTTGTTAAAGTCATCACAAAAAAGCTCCACGGCCGCTCTCAGCGTCCTGTGATTGATGGCTGACAGAGAGCCAGACGGGTCCACGCAGACGGCTATTGATCCGTCTTCACTTAAGCCGTAATGAAGTATTGGTCAGCAGCCTCCAGACGCTCCACTTAATTACAGCCCAGTGGTGCGGGCCAGGAAGACGCCTCCTCATTCATTATTATCATATCAGTACAAGCATTCTGAGGTATTATGAGTAAAAACACACGCGTGTAAAGTATTGAGTTACTTTCTGTAAGAAGCAGTGTTCTGGGGCTTTTATTGTGAAGGAGGATAAATGTGGTGCAGACTACGGAACCTCGTGTCGTTGTTTTATTACTCTCATGAAGTCTTGAACTGAAGTCCTCCTGCCTTCGTTCCCTTGAGCAAGGAAGTGAACACGGAACCAGTTGCTGCTCAATTTAAACGTTCACGTTTGCAAGATTAGCTCATTTATTTTTTTTAATACAAATTATTATTTCCGACCGAAACGCCGTCACGCGCCTGATTCCCCCTCCGGCCAATAAGCACGCAGGGAGCGTGTTGGCGGGCGGATTAGAAATCCCCCCCAGAGGGCAAATTCTCCCACTCGCTTATTAGAAACATGCTGCTGGTGCATTATTTATTACATGTTGTCAACAACACACTGTGTGTGTGTGTGTGTGTGTGTGTGTGTGTGTGTGTGTGTGTGTGTGTGTGTGTGTGTGTGTGTGTGTGTGTGTGTGATGTAAGAGCTAAACATTTTGGAGAAACATCTATTTGTTCAATTTTAATCACATTTCACGTCATGAAAACTTAATTTTTTTTTACATTTTTTGGACTAAAAATAAAGAATCTGATTATTTCAAAGCTTCACTTAATATGAAGATTTAATTATTGAAAATTTAAAAAAAAAGTTTTTAGGGTTTTGCTTCATTCTTTTAGAGAACGACGTACACAAGAAGGAGACGCTCTTCCTCCTCATCTTCATCTTCCTCACCTGTCAGTCGCAGCAGGAGCTTGTTGGTTTGTCAGCCTTCACCTGGCGTGGACACACACACACACACACACACACACACATACACACACACACACACACACACCTCTTGGCCAGCTGTCCAATCTGCATGTTGAACGTTGTGTGTCTGTAGTTGTGATACATGTTGAGTTATTCCTCGTGTTGCAGAGTGATGTCATGCAGCAGAGGTCAAAGGTCAAAGAGGCCGTGTGGGTCAGAACCGCTCGAGGGCTAAACTTAGAACACTGAACGTAAACATGCGTGTTCTGAAGGACCGAACGCCGCTTTTAAATGTTTGTGTTTATTTTCGATCAAAACCTTCATTCCAGCTTTAAATCCAGCAGACGAGTGTTTGTGTGCCGCCAGACGACGAGCTGAACGCTGTGAGGAGACTGCCTTAAAAGGACACAGTGAAGGGAGCGAGGAGGGGAGGAGGGAAGGAGGAGAGGAGGAAGAGAGGAAGAGAGGAAGAGAGGAGAGGTAGATGAGAAAAAAGTGTGAAACAGGATGTAAAGAGCGACACTAGAGGCAGAATGAAGAAAACCTGGAGAGAAATTTGAAATAGAGAGAGGAAGAGGAGGAAATGAAGGAGAAGTGTGTGTGTGTGTGTGTGTGTGTGCTTGTGCGTGTGCGTGTGTGTGTGTGTGAGAGAGCTTCCTGTCTGTTGTTCTACCCTCTACCTCCACTTGTAGCTGGCAAAGAAAATACTTTATTATTTATTCATTCAGCGTTTGTTGTAATTTATACCGATGGATGAAAAAACTGCAGTTCAGCAACTTGTGTGTGTGTGTGTGTCTGTGTGTGTGTGTGTGTGTGTGTGTGTGACAGGTCTGTGAGTGGTTGTTTTGCAGCAGCTGTGGTTCACACACCTGAGTGGAGCCGTGTGTTTCCAGGCAGCGTACGGAGTAAAAGTGTGTGTTCTTTTTAACTCGTATTTCTTCGGCTTTCTTCTTCACAGTATTAATAATGGCTGTTATTCAGTTGCCAGGAGGCTCGGTAGAAAACACACACACACACACACACACACACATGCAGCACCTTCAGCCTCACACGCTTTCAACTGCCCTCTCCGCCCGTCACACATTCACAGACTGACAGCCACAGATAAGAACTCTTAAAGGTCGTGTGTGTCTGTGTGTGTGTGTGTGTGTGTGTGTGTGTGTGTGTGTGTGTGTGATTGTGTGCGTGTGTCACATGGGTTTGTTCTTGGAGGTTTTTGGCTGGTTTCTGCAGAGCTCTTCTCTCCAGCTTGACAAAGAAGCTTGGCGCTGGACAGACTCGTTAGCGTTAGCATTAGCATTAGCTTAAGCTAAGTTAGAGAGCTACCTTCGGGACAGGGAGCGGTTTTTGCAATTAGACTTAATTAACATCTGCTTCCAATGAAGCCCGTGGTGACAGGACGCTTCAGTAGTGATGCTCGTGTCGTTTCTCTCCTTTGTGTCTCCTCGTCTCCTTTGTCCTACCTCCTAAAGTGTATAAAAACAAGTATATTTGTACGTCTTAGTAATTCAAACTGTTTCCCAAATGTTGGGATTGAAATTAGAACTTTGACACCAAACAAAACTGTTAAAACCTTTAATTGTGAAAGAGAACTGTGTTTAGCGAGTTGCTAACCAGCGGCTAATAGCTAATAATGATAAAATAATAAAATATTAAGAAGTCCTGCCTATTTCTATATTTTATTCAGTATGTGTGTGTCTGTGTGTCCTCACACACACTCTGGAGATCAACTAGAGCGTGAAGGAGACGGCAGGTCAGCGTGGTGCGTTCAGGAACCCTCCCGTCTGTTGCAGCGGCCGTTAGTGCTTTCTTTCAGACGCCATGAAAGATTGATGGAGGTGAAAAGCTGATGGAGGAGCAGCTGAGACCCCGAGCTCTTCAGGAGGCTGCGGGGTCCTAGAGCCGGCTGCTGGGTCCTAGAGCCGGCTGCTGGGTCCTAGAGCCGGCTGCTGGGTCCGAGAGCCGGCAGCTGGGTCCTAGAGCCGGCTGCTGGGTCCTAGAGCCGGCTGCTGGGTCCTAGAGCCGGCTGCTGGGTCCTAGTGCCGGCTGCAGGGTCCTAGTGCCGGCTGCTGGGTCCTAGAGCCGGCTGCTGGGTCCTAGAGCCGGCTGCTGGGTCAGGAGGCTTCTAAGTTAAGATAAGTTAAGATAAATGAATCCTTGATTCATTAACAATTCACTAAGTGTCGTCTCTTACATCACATGTGTATGTGTGTATATGTATGTGTGGTGTAATGTGTGTGTGTGTGTGTGTGTGTGTGTGTGTGTGTGTGTGTGTGTGTGTGTGTGTGTGTTGTAAACCTGTGGAGGTTACATGAGGACAGCGTCAGAGCTGGAGAGTCATTTTTATTCCTGTCGTGACATCAGAGGACCGTCGTCTGGCTTTCCCTCTCTTCCTTTATACGCATCAAAAGCTTATCGTCTCTCTCTCCTCTTTCCTCTCTCCTCTCTCTCTTCTTCCCTCTCTCCTTTCCTCTGTCCTCTCTCCTCGCGGTCACGGCCCGGCTGCTGTCTGCGTTGTGGACGTGACAGTCTGGCAGCACATGGTGTGAACGCTGCTGTCGGACTCGGAGGGCAGTGCACAAAAGGAAGATGGATTATCTTTGATCTCACGTATTCACGATCCTCGTCCTCGCTGAGTCGTGTCGGCATGACGTGAGTTCTCCACCAGAAACAGACGGAGGTGAGCGGACTCTTCTTCTCTGCAGCGTTGTAGAAACAATCTGTCTGAGGACGTTGGTTCATGAGTCTGGCAGCAGACGTTCCTCTAACGGTTCCTCTAGTCCAGACGTTCCTTTAGTCCTGACGTTCCTCTAACAGTTCCTCTAGTCCCGGCGTTCCTCAAATAGTTCTTCTAGTCCCGACGTTCCTCTAACAGGTCCTCTAGCCCTGACGTTCCTCTAGTCCTGACGTTCCTCTAACAGTTCCTCTAGTCCCGACGTTCCTTTAATAGTTCCTCTAGTCCTGACGTTCCTCTAGTCCCAACGTTCCTTTAATAGTTCCTCTAGTCCTGACGTTCCTCTAGTCCTGACGTTCCTTTAACAGTTCCTCTAGTCCCAACGTTCCTTTAACAGTTCCTCTAGTCCTGACGTTCCTCTAACAGTTCCTCTAGTCCCGACGTTCCTTTGATAGTTCCTCTAGTCCCGACGTTCCTTTAACAGTTCCTCTAGTCCCGACGTTCCTCTAACAGTTCCTCTAGTCCCGACGTTCCTTTAACAGTTCTTCTAGTCCCGACGTTCCTTTAACAGTTCCTCTAGTCCCGACGTTCCTCTAACAGTTCCTCTAGTCCTGACGTTCCTCTAATAGTTCCTCTAGTCCCGACGTTCCTTTAATAGTTCGAGTCCCAGCGTTCCTTTACAGTTCCTCTATTCCCGGCGTTCCTTCAGCACGGATCGCTTCCCTCCCCCTGAGACCTGTGATGAACTTGGGACTTGAGCTGAGCGCCGGCGGGGGAGGGGGTCGACCCCCTCGGGGTCCGGTTCCAGATATGTGTGGAGGGCAGGGAACGCCGTCGTGGTGCCGAACATCCGGCTCTTCAAGAAGTGAGCGCGGCGGTCGCCTCGCTGCCTCCAGGAGCAGTGAACGGTTTCCAGATAAAGACTTTCAGATCGAATCCCATTCCCAAAACACAATTTTCATCCGAGTGAAATGATCCGAGAGCCGAACGAGGAAGCTGGAGGGAGTGAAACTGCAAAGTGACGACGACGCTGAAGCACGGAGACAACGACCCGATGAAGACAGAAGAAATGACCTCATGTGAAGAGCAACAACACAAACAGAAGACAAAGAACCCATTGAACAATGCTCAGCCACACGTTGTCGTTGTTGTCGTCGTTGTCGTTGTTGTCGTCGTCCTGGAGGTTGTGTACTGCTTCCCCTTTAAGAACAAACACATCGATCAAATGGAAACGTGAAACCAGAGCAGCTCGGATCTGATAAGAGAGCAACACAGGAACCACTGTCGTAAATCCAGCAACGATAAAAACACACACCGCCTCGAGAGCGTGTGTGTGTCTGCTGTGTGTGTCTGTGTGTGTGTGTGTGTGTGTGTGTGTGTGTGTGTGTGTGTGTGTGAATCTAAAACAGGCCTCTTGTTAGTCCTCGTCTGAACCGCAGGACGTCAAAATACAGTTTTCAGCAGTGAAATGAGAGGCTGCACCGTCACTTTAAATCATCCGCCTCCCTGTGGGATTGTGGGAATTGTAGGCTACTGTTAAAGTTGTGTGCGTGTGTGTGCGCGTGTGTGTGTGCGTGCGTGTGTGTGTGTGTGCATGTGTGTGTGTGTGCAGGATATCTGCGTCCTGACTGGGTCGGCTTCTCAGTTCCCTTCTGCCTTTTTTTTCCGACATCCTGTTTTCATACATATGTAACACACACACACACACACACACACACACACACACACACACACACACACACACACACACACACCTGACTTCATCAAACAACATTCAAACAGACAAAAAGTTACAACAAAGCGCTTTAATGTTTTTTTGATTCTGGCGCCCCCTGTGGACAAAAGTGGAAATGTTTCTTTCCCGACACACCAGATTCCCTTTAGAAAACCTCTCTCTCTCTCTCTCTCTCTCTCTCTCTCTCTCTCTCTCTCTCTCTCTCTCTCTCTCTCTCTCTCTCTCTCTCTCTCCTCTTTCTCTCTCTCTCTCTCTCTCTCTTGTTTCTTTTCTTCGCTTCGATCGATCATTGTTTTTGTATGAAATAGCATTAAATGAGTTGTTAAGGTGGTGGAGTCGGTGTGTGTGTGTGTGTGTGTGTGTGTGTGTGTGTGTGTGTGTGTGTGTTTGCTGCATCATCTCTCTCTCCAGTGAATTCATTAGTGTTGTAACTTGATCCTCAACTATGAAGCAGCGGTTTATCTCTTATACAAATACTGTAAATAATATCTGACAAGTGTGGCGGAGCCTTCCTCTCTTCCTCTTCCTCCTCTCCTCCTTTTCCCCGTGATTCTCTCCATCTCTCGGTGCAGCAGAGGCTCATGGGAGCAGCCCCCCCCCCCCCCCTCATCCTCTCACCCCCCACCTCCTCCTGAGCGACCCTGAAATGAAGAAAAACAGAAATCTTGACAGACACAGTTTTTATTTCTCTCTCTCTCTCTCTCTCTCTCGTCCTCTCTCTCTCTCTCTCTCTCTCTCTCTCTCTCTCTCTCTCTCTCTCTCTCTCTCTCTCTCTCTGCCCCCCCCCCACCCCCCCCCTCCCTCTTTCAGAGGGTGAGAGAAAGAGTGTGCGGCGTATAAACACACACTCAGCAGGGAGTGTGTGGGGGAGATGGGGGAGAGGAGCCTCCCGGGCATTTTACTCATGTAGAGAATGTAATGAAATCCGAGCTGCTCGTCTTCCTCCTCTGCTTCATTGCGCACCACACACACACACACACACACACACACACACACACACACACACACACACACACACACACACACACACACACACGTGAAGAGGAAATCCTGCACAGAGGATGGAAGCTCTGCTGAAATGATGATGATGATGATGATTTATAACAATATTGTGTTTTAAGTGTCTGTGGGACAGAAAGGGTTAAAAAAAGAAGATCATTTTAAGCTCAACACACACACACACACACACACACACACACACACACACACACACACACACACACACACACACACACACTCTTTTGGGTTTAGTATCTTCCCAGAGCACATATTTACTCTACTGTTCTCTCCTGAGCAGTAGAGTTACAAGTAGTAGCATAGACTTCTATACAACCAGAGGAGTCGCCCCCTGGTGGTCAGGAGAGAGAATGCAGCTTTAACACATGATCCATAGACTTCTATACAACCAGAGGAGTCGCCCCCTGGTGGTCAGGAGAGAGAATGCAGCTTTAACACATGAAGCATAGACTTCTATACAACCAGAGGAGTCGCCCCCTGGTGGTCAGGAGAGAGAATGCAGCTTTAACACATGAAGCATAGACTTCTATACAACCAGAGGAGTCGCCCCCTGGTGGTCAGGAGAGAGAATGCAGCTTTAACACATGAAGCATAGACTTCTATACAACCAGACAACAATTTGTGGAGTTGTTCACGTTGACAGCTCCATCTTCATCTTCATCAGCACGTTATTCATTTTGATCACAGTCACTGACATAAACACACAGACACCGAGGAGGAGGAGGAGGGGGGAGGAAGAGGAGGAAGAGGAGGAAGAGGAGGAGAGCTGAAAGCATCAAATCCACAGATGATGTTGCTTTACTTTTTTTAAGTGAGACGAATCCTCAGCGTGGAGGTTCATGGATCTAATGGCTCGTCTAAATGTAAATGAGCTGTCTGTCTGACAGCAAACACACGAGACCACGAGGACACTCTGGGTCAGACTCGTGTGTGTGTGTGTGTGTGTGTGTGTGTGTGTGTGTGTGTGTGTGTGTGTGTGTGTGTGTGTGTGTGTGTGTGTGTGTGTGGCAGGGGGGGATTAGCCATATTAGCCATGTAAGATACACACATGTGGCCGGCACAGATGCTGTGGAAACTCAATCTGTACAGTCGGAACGATTTGGATCACCAGAGGTGGTTAAGCACCAGCTGTGTGTGTGTGTGTGTGTGTGTGTGTGTGTGTGTGTGTGTGTGTGTGTGTGTGTGAGGCCTGCTGGTGTAACTAAGTCATAGTGGGGCTTCTGCTGTGTCTCTTTGTCTCTTCATAGTCATGTCTCTTTGTAGCAATTTGTGTCTCTTTGTAGTCATGTTGTGTGTCTTTGTGGTCATGTTATGTGTCTTTGTGGTCGTGTTGTGTGTCTTTGTGGTCGTGTTGTGTCTCTCTGTGTCCCATCCTGGATGCAATGTGCAAACATTTTGTGGTGAAGCCCCTCCTGACCACTAAATAAACCAACATTATCAAATCCACTGATACGTTAAGAAGTCTGTTTTCAATGTGCAGAGGACACATTTCAGGACACATTTCAGGACACATTTCAGGACACATTTCAGGACACATTTCAGGACACATTTCAGGACATACTTCAGGTCGTAGGTCGTTTAGCTTCTTTCGGGTTTGCCCTCCGGCCCAGCGGGGCAGCTGGTTCTGGGTTCCTGTGGTCGCGTCGGGTCGTTCTTTAGCTCCTTTAACGCCCTCAGATCTCACATTTCCTCTGGCCACACATCTGCTCTGAGCTTGAAGGAAATGAGTGTTTTTCTTTGGTAGCTCCAGCTTTGCAGGGGGATAACACAGGGCGAAGTGTGTGGGGAGTCACAGCGATAGTTCCATGTTTTCCTCAATGCCATTGTGATTTCTGTTTATGAGAGAATTACAGTCTGAGAGAGAAAAATAGAAAATGTTCCACTGAGGTGGAATGATGGAGGACTCGTTATGTTGTGGTGAGGACTGGAACACAACGTCTCTTTAAACACAAGTTCACAGGAGAAAAGTCAGTTTGACTTCTCAGCCGTCCTGTTACGCAACACAACCGCCTCACAAATGACAGGAAAAGATGTCCAACGTGTCCTTCAGTTGTGTTTAAAAGAAGCTCCGCCTCTTTTCCTTGTCTTTCTGTGTCTTTTGGGAGTCGCTTTGCATCTTGTGTCGCTTTGTGGTCATTTAATGTCTTTTTGTAGTCATGTTGTGTAGCTTTGTAGCCATGTTGTGTAGCTTTGTAGCCATGTTGTGCCCCTTTTTAATAGTCATTGATAGTCTATACCTCTTTGTAGTAATTTTGTGGCAATATTTGTCTCTTTGCAGTCATGGTGTGTCTCTTTATAGTCATGTTGTGTGTCTTTATAGTCATGTTGTGTGTCTTTATAGTCATGTTGTGAGTCTTTATAGTCGTGCTGTGTCTCTTTGTGGTGTTTTTTATGTCTCTTTGTCTCTGCTTCCTGGTTGATAAGTTTAATTTTCAGGGACAT
>NW_027175832.1:20462820-20472820 GCF_023055335.1 Clinocottus analis | reverse complement strand
TAGAACCAACACTACCTCTTTAGTCCACAGGGGGCACTAGAACCAACACTACCTCTTTAGTCCACAGGGGGCGATAGAACCAGCACTACCTCTTTAGTCCACAGGGGGCGCTAGAACCAGCACTACCTCTTTAGTCCACTGGGGGCGATAGAACCAACACTACCTCTTTAGTCCACAGGGGGCGCTAGAACCAACACTACCTCTTTAGTCCACTGGGGGCACTAGAACCAACACTACCTCTTTAGTCCACAGGGGGCGATAGAACCAACACTACCTCTTTAGTCCACAGGGGGCACCAGAACCAACACTACCTCTTTAGTCCACAGGGGGCAGCAAAACCAACACTACCTCTTTAGTCCACTGGGGGCACTAGAACCAACACTACCTCTTTAGTCCACAATTTCGGTATTTTCTATTGTTTAAGTTCAACGGGATTTAATGTCCTAAATTAAATCTAAAACTTTAAAATTAAAAAATAAAAAAAATAAAAATGTCTGGAGATAGTTAATTTTATTTTATTTGTATTTGTATATATCTTTCATCCCTGTTGTTTCTATATGTTTCTATATTTTAGTCTGTGTCTAAGGTGCTACTTCGACAACACATTTCCCTTTTGGGATAATTAAAGTATTTAATTATTCATCCATTCATCCAAAAGCCGACGGCAGGTGCCATCCTGGACACCACGTTCTTTATTTTAAGCTCATTTTTGTGGCTTTTATTGACACAGAGAGAGAGAGAGAGAGAGAGAGAGAGAGAGAGAAGAAGGGAGAGAGAGAGAGAGAGAGAGAGAGAGGGAGAGAGAGAGAGGATGTCATGTCACGCAGCTCATCTGTAAAATGCTGCACATTCATGTGGAAAGAAGAAACAAAAGTCCATCAGTTGAAAGCCGTCGTGCGTCGCGCGTCTGAAACGTTGAGTGCAGAGACGTCTCGTCGTCCTTTTGTCTCTCGGCCGCTCGGCGTGAAGCCGCTTTGTCCTCAGAAGTCTTTTCCCCCCGAGAGAAACCCAACGTCTGCTTTCTGAACAAAAGCGCCTTTTTTTTCCTCAATTGCATCGAACCCGACGACCGGCTCAGTTTCTCCGGCTCCTCGGCCTCGTGGTCTGTGTGTGACGTGATCCTCACAAGAAAGAAACACACTCTGCACAGTGTGTGTGTGTGTGTGTGTGTGTGTGTGTGTGTGTGTCCATGTGTGCGTCCTGACCCCTGCTCTCCGCCTGCAGGTAAGCTCTGGTCCAGAAGTGTGAAAGTCGCCTTCAACCTGCTGCACAAACTGGGGACCAAGCAGGAGCCGCTGGTCCGACCGGGAGACCGGGTGAGTGATGTGCACGCTCACACGTGCACGCTCACACGTGCACGCTCACACGTGCACGCTCACACGTGCACGCTCTTTTTTTCAGTTCCCAAAGACACTTTACAAACGTGAAGACACACCTCTTCGTCTCGGTGTGAGGTTGTTTTCATCTCAGCCAGAAGGGCGTGTGTTTTAATCAGCGTACAAACGGATGTTTTTCACAGTTTTACAATAAGTAAATTACAGCGAGGGGGTCGGGGTCGCGTTTTACTGTCAGCGTTTAATTACTCTGAAGGATTTATTTTACGAGGTAGAAGTTCTCTTCATGTGGGAAAAAAACTGTTTGGAGAAATGAGCCACAGGGAAGTCTGTGACTTCAAGAGGCAAGAAATGATTTTAATTGGAGGGCAAAGAGAGCAGAGAACCCTGAGGACAGAGAACCCTGAGGACAGAGAACCCTGAGGACAGAGAACCCTGAGGGCAGAGAACCCTGAGGACAGAGAACCCTGAGGACAGAGAACCCTGAGAGCAGAGAACCCTGAGAGCAGAGAACCCTGAGAGCAGAGAACCCTGAGGACAGAGAACCCTTACTTTTAGTAACCAGACCAGGTTTGTTTAAGTGATCATAGCGCCGGGGTTATTTCTGTAACCGCCATCCACGCTCCACAAAACAGAAACACATTTTTAAGGTCAAAGTGTCATAAAAAATGAAAACAGGTGAAAACCAATCAAACGACAGACTGCCCCTCCAGCAGAGTGTTTATATGATGATGATGATGATGATGATGATGATGATGATGATGATGGCCTCGTCTGCAGCGTTCATCATGCAGACGAAACCTGAGCGGCTCCGATGCTGAGAGCTCCATGTCAACATTAGTCCAGTTAAAGCACCATTACACTGCTCTCATGCAGGTGCACTTAGCCTGAAGCCACACACACACACACACACACACACACACACACACACACACACACACACACACACACACACACACATGCACCTCACTACTACGTATGAAAGCTATTAAACAGCACTTAAACCAGAGCATCCTGACAACATGCAACTGGAGCCAACGTATTATATATATATATATATATATATATATATATATATATATATATATATATATATGATGGAGGAACCTGGCAGTGAGACGTTCTGTTTGACGTCATTCACTTTTTAAAAATGGCCGCTGCAAATGTTAAACAGTTTGAGGTGAAACACGGCGGGAGATGAACAGAGGAGAGGGAAGCAGCAGGATTCATGTGTTCATGTGTTCATGTGTTCATGTGTTCATGTGTTCATGGTTCTGGTTGAAGATGACTCACCCCTCTGCGTCCCCCCTCCGGCCTGCAGGTGGCGCTGGTGTTTCCTAACAACGACCCGGCCGCCTTCATGACGGCGTTCTACGGCTGTCTGCTGGCCGAGGTCGTCCCCGTGCCCATAGAGGTGCCGCTGTCCAGGAAGGTGAGCACGCAGCCAACAGAACGTACAGAACCACATCAGAACGTACAGAACCACACTAGAACAGTGGAACAGCAAAAAGAAAAAGGTCCCAAAACGTGCACTCAGAGAATAAATGCATATCAATATTTACATTTTGCTGCACGAGAGAATCTGTGGAGACAAAGAAAGTTGTTCTGTGAAAGCCGGCGGCCCGGTGCCCGTCCTGCAGAACCATCCTCGACGAGGAGGTTCTGCAGGACCAGAACCCGGTCGGGGCGCCTCACCACGTTCTCTGTTCTGCGTCAGGACGCCGGCAGCCAGCAGATCGGCTTCCTGCTGGGCAGCTGCGGCGTGACGGTCGCTCTGACCAGCGACGCCTGTCACAAAGGATTACCCAAGAGCCCCACGGGGGAGATCCCCCAGTTCAAAGGTCACACACACACACACACACACACACACACACACACACACACACACTAATACTGTTGATGGTAATAATCATACTAATAATAATAATAATCCTAATAATGTGCAGGCTGGCCCAAGGTGCTGTGGTTCGTCACGGAGTCCAAACATCTCTCCAAACCTCCCAGAGACTGGTTCCCTCACATCAAGGACGCCAACCAGGACTCCGCCTACATCGAGGTAACGAGCAACAGGATGTACTCTGATACGACGTTTTATTATTATATATATATTTATATTTATATATAAAATATACGTGTGTGTCTCCAGTACAAGACGTGTAAGGACGGCAGCGTCCTCGGGGTGACGGTCATGAGGATAGCGCTGCTCACACACTGCCAGGCGCTCACGCAGTCCTGCTCGTACACAGAAGGTAACACACACACGCACACACACACACACACACACACACACACACACACACACACACACACACACACCGCACAGCAGGTTGTTGTCTGACTTCCTGTCTGTCGTCCTGCAGCAGAGACCATCGTGAATGTGTTGGACTTCAAGAAGGACGTGGGGCTGTGGCACGCCGTGCTGACGGTGAGAAGCTCACGGGTTCCTTCAACCACGCAGAACATGTGATGGAAGAACCTCACGGGTTCCTTCACACCACGCAGAACATGTGATGGAAGAACCTCACGGGTTCCTTCACACTACGCAGAACTTGTTGTGGAAGGATTATATTTTTTAAAGCCCAATGAAGTTGCGTTAATAGTATTATTAGATTATTATTGATTAATTGATGGAATTGTCTCAGTAAGTGGGCTCATGATTGATGTATAAAATCTAAACTTTCGGTTGCCGGCTGTGACTGGACGTCCGGCGGCCATCTTGGTTTTGACTCCTCCCCCTTCTCCTCCGGCAGAGCGTCATGAACATGATGCACGTCATCAGCATCCCCTACGCGCTCATGAAGGTCAACCCGCTGTCCTGGATCCAGAAGGTCTGCCAGCACAAAGGTACCGCGCCCCGCCCGGACCGCCAGGTCCCGGTTCACCCATTCACCGGTTCACCCGTTCACCCGTTTAAAATCTGACATTTATCCTGAAGCTTAAGCTCTGAAATCTCAACGTGATCCAATGCAACGGCACCAACAGCTGACCACTAAGTGTGTGTGTGTGTGTGTCTCTGTGTGTGTGTGTGTGTGTGTGTGTGTGTGTGTGTGTAGCTAAGGTGGCGTGTGTGAAGTCGCGGGACATGCACTGGGCTCTGGTGGCTCACCGGGAGCAGCGGGACGTCAACCTGAGCTCCCTGCGCATGCTGGTGGTGGCCGACGGTTCGAATCCCTGTAAGGAGAACACACTCTACACACTCTACACAATCTACACACTCTACACACTGACGCTTAGTAGAAGTGATGTCATTTAAAAACACACGATGGGTTCATCCTCTGGCGGCCTTTTTTTTTTTAAAACTAAACTGAGGTTTGTGTAATTCCTCTGGCTGCCAGAAGGCGGCGACACGCGTTCTCTAGCTCATCCAGACGGTTTACAGGAGGCTTCTGGCATCAGGATCATCTTCATATTTTAATGTCATATTTAAAGTTTCTTCTCGTATTTAAAGTTTCTTCTCATATTTAACGTTTCTTCTCATATTTAACGTTTCTTCTCATATTTAACGTTTCTTCTCATATTTAACGTTTCTTCTCATATTTCTGTTTCTTCTCTTCAGGGTCGATCTCGTCCTGCGACGCTTTCCTCAACGTCTTCCAGACCAAAGGCCTGAAGCCAGAGGTCATCTGTCCCTGTGCCAGCTCCCCCGAGGCCCTGACCGTCGCTTTAAGAAGGTACACACACACACACACACACACACACACACACACACACACACACACACACACACACACACACACACACACACAGGTCTGTTTACTCGCTCTGTAAATAAGTAGCTTTCCTTTAACGCCTCTCTCTTAATTTAACGTTTGCTTTTACACTTTTTGAAGCTCTTAAACTTCCGACCTTTTCCACGTCTTTCATCGTGCACATCGCAGTCAGAGCGGCTGCAATGTGCTGCACGCTTTTAAACACAAGGCTGTAAAAGCCGTGTGTGTGTGTGTGTGTGTGTGTGTGTTAAGTTTGTGCCACACACAGGCTAATAAATGGCACTTTGCCTCAGCGGGTGTTAAAGTAATGAACTCCCTTTATCTTCAGAAGAGCTGCTTCAGACCTCATAAAGAAATGTAAATAAATCATGACACACACACACACACACACACACACACGTTCTACTCCCTCATTGGCGCACAACCCCTGTTTCTACTTTAACCCCAATTTAATTATAACCAAACGTCTAAATCTCTAGCTGACAAGCAGACAAGAAAGCCTTCACTTACAAAATATATATTTATATTAAATAAAATGTCTTGTCTTAAAGGGACAGATCACTCCTGAATGTATAAGTTTCTCTTTTTAAACATGGAGGAACTATTCTTTCCACCTCCCTCTCCCTTCCCCCGACATGTTCTAACTCTTTTCTAACTCTACTGCCTGTCCTCACTGATGGCTCGTGTGCTCGCCCCCTGCAGGCCGGTGGAGGAAGGCAGCGTGGCGCCCGGCCGCGGCGTGTTGTCCATGCAGGGCCTGAGTCACGGCGTGATCCGGGTCGACTCGGAGGAGAAGCTGTCCGTCCTCACGCTGCAGGACGTGGGCGCCGTCATGCCCGGAGGTGAGAGCGCAGACGGCTTCTAAACACCTCTGGTTGTATAGAAGTCTATGCTTCATGTGTTAAAGCTGCATTCTCTCTCCTGACCACCAGGGGGCGAGCGATCAACACCTTTCTTTGTCGAAGCAGTCTGACAACAGTCTACACATCACTTTTGTGTGTCTGCAGGCACGATGTGCGTGGTGAAGCCGGACGGCGTTCCTCAGCTCTGTAAAACCGACGAGATCGGAGAGTTGTGCGTCTGCACGGTCGCCGCCGGGACCTCCTACTACGGCCTGACGGGCATGACCAAGAACACCTTCGAGGTCTCGCTTCATCTTTCACTGATTCTCTATAAAAATAACTGGGTTCATACACTTCAACCTTTATCACTTTTTACTGTTTGCACACAGATTTCACGACATGTTTGGTCACAGACATTTGGTTTAAAGTTATAAAGAGTCATGAAATCTGGTGAAAAGTCATGGAAGTGGGTCAGTAGTCATGGGGTCCACGGGTCAGAGTGTGTGACCCCTGTCATGATGAACCCGGCAGGTTTTCCCCGTGACCGACGGCGGCGTTCCCGTCGGCGAGTTCCCGTTCACCAGGACCGGCCTGCTGGGCTTCATCGGGCCGGCGGGTCTGATCTTCGTGGCGGGGAAGATGGACGGGCTCATGGTGGTCGGCGGCCGGCAGCACAACGCCGACGACATTGTGGCCACGGCGCTCGCCGTGGAGCCCATGAAGTTCGTCTACAGGGGCCGGTGAGGGACAAATTATTATTAACACGGATTATTATTGCTGACGCATTTCATTTTATTATTATTGCTATTATTAACAGAAACTTTTCATAAACCATGGTGTTTTATGGCGGATATATTGTTATAAAAAATGTATAAACATCGTCTTCATTGACTCGTAACCAACTTATAGACTGATGTTTACAAAATGTCACATTATTAAAGAAAACAAGCAGAGAAAACTGAGTGAACGTCATGAAACCGTCTCGTGTTGTTCGTGTGAAAAGTAATGGACTCTTGTTGGAAGCAGAGCTAACGGTCGCTAACAAGTTAGCTAACGTAGCTTTTATTTTAAATTTTATACTTGGGGAAAAAAATAATCTAATTAATCTAAAAAAAATTATAATAAAAGAAATAAGATAGTGTAAAAATATTTTAAAAAAGAAAATACAAAATAAAAATATATGAAAATATTTATTATTTTTCTAACTCTTTTGTGCTCGCTGCTCTTTGTGTTTCAGCATCGCCGTGTTCTCCATCACGGTGCTTCACGACGAGAGGATCGTGGTGGTGGCGGAGCAGCGGCCCGACTCCACCGAGGAGGACAGCTTCCAGTGGATGAGCCGCGTGCTGCAGGTCCAGACCAGAGACCAGATTAACACCGAAATATACACTTAAAAAACAAATCATGTTTAAACAATAAGAAATCGGACACAAAAGATCCTCAGAATTAGCAACAAATCAGTCAGAACACACAATTTTAATATATAATGTTTATAAACAATCCAGCTTAGAAGCATAGACTTCTATACAACCAGAGGAGTCGCCCCCTGGTGGTCAGGAGAGAGAATGCAGCTTTAACACATGACGCATAGACTTCTATACAACCAGAGGAGTCGCCCCCTGGTGGTCAGGAGAGAGAATGCAGCTTTAACACATGAAGCATAGACTTCTATACAACCACAGGAGTCACTTTTCTGCAGTATTCACATGAAAGAAGTGAAGGCGTCGTTTCATTCTGTCCTCTAATCTGATCTTCCAGGCGATAGACGGCATCCACCAGGTGGGCGTCTACTGCCTGGCTCTGGTTCCCTCCAACACGCTGCCCAAGACGCCGCTGGGTGGGATCCACCTGTCTGAGACCAAGCAGCTCTTCCTGGAGGGGGCGCTGCACCCCTGCAACGTGCTCATGTGCCCGCACACCTGCGTCATCAACCTGCCCAAACCCCGGCAGAAACAACCAGGTACCTGATGCCAATGACAATATTATGATTACAAGATGCTCATGTAATCATAATATTGTTACTATTATAGATACACCTTATTTCCAAATATAAAGTGTTTATTTTGCTCATACATGCATTTATACGGCGCTCACATGTAACCGCTCTCCTGGCCTCTTCGTCCTGCTCCTCTTCCTCAGAGATCGGCCCTGCGTCCGTCATGGTGGGGAACCTGGTGTCGGGGAAGAGGATCGCTCAGGCCAGCGGCCGCGATCTGGGTCAGATCGAAGACAATGACCAGGCAAGGAAGGTGTGTGTGAGGAGAGCGGCTGCTGGTTTCCACCACCATCATCATCTTCATCACATTCACACGAGGCCTTCACTCGTCGTCTCGTCTGAGTCGTTTGGATCGTTCCTCATCCTTTACTTTCAGTTTTCACGTCTTCATCATCACGTTTTCTTCTCTTTTACGCTCTTCATCCCATCGATCGCTGCATGTGACACACTGGAAACCAAGAAGCCCTCTGTGTGAATGAGATTATATATATATATATATATATATATATATATATATATATATATATATATATATATATATATTCTTCTACAGTTGAATGCTTCAACAAAATTCACTTTTTAACAGTCAGGGAAAATTTGAGTTCCTCCAGACGTGTCGGATGCGACTTAAGACTCGAGACCGTCTCTCGCTCACACACACGCACACACACACACACTCGCCGCTTGGCAGCATGTTGAAACATTCATGAGAGCAGAAACAAACTCTCTCTTCATGTTGTTCTCTCCATCCGTCTCTCTGGGTTTCAGGAAGTCTGAATCTCTCTCTCTCTCTCTCTCTCTCTCTCTCTCTCTCTCTCTCTCTCTCTCTCTCTCTCTCTCTCTCTCTCTCTCTCTCTCTCTCTCTCTCTCTCTCTCTCTCTCGCTCGTTGTGGGGAAATGACTTGAAATATAGATTTTAACTCTTAATTTCACTCATCACAACTCATTACTCTATACTTCCGTTATTCAGCCGAGCTCTCGCATTGTTAGAATGATTGACAGCTTCAGGAACCCAGCTGACAAAGAAGTGCCGGCCGTGGGACACGCACACACCTTTCTAAATTGACAGAGCTGTCAATCAAAAGTGTGTCTTGCAGGCTTTGACTCAAACATGTTATTCTATTCACTTTTTAAAGGATGGGGACACACACACACACAAAGCTAACATGTGTAGCTTTACGCTATAAAAACATTATCGTATATCGAGAAAAATCTGCATTGTGAAATTTCATCAATGACATTTTGTGTGTGTGTGGTCACTCGGTCTCACTCTTCCTGTATTATTCCTTCAGTTCCTCTTCCTGTCGGAGGTGTTGCAGTGGAGAGCTCAGACCACGCCGGACCACGTGCTGTACACACTGCTCAACTCCAGGGTGAGACACACACAGACACACACGTTGATTTTCATTTTGCGAGACGGCGCAACGCATAATGTAACATGACATCTGATGATGCGCTGGCTGATTGAATGTGTCAATCGTGTGTGTGTGTGTGTGTGTGTGTGTGTGTGTGTAGGGTACGACAGCCAGCTCTCTGACGTGTGTTCAGCTTCATAAGCGGGCGGAGAAGATCTCGGGCATGTTGGCTGAGCGAGCTCACCTGCAGGACGGAGACCACGTGGCTCTGGTCTACCCTCCAGGTGAGTTTCAAAATAAAAGCTCATCCAATCAAACTGTTTTAGAAACTAAACTTTTGTGATAGTGATCTTCTTCATCCCGCTCCATCGTCCTCTCCTTACCTTGATCTTTCCTTGCTCCCTCCTTCCTCTCCCGTCTCTCTCTGTTTTCCCATCCTTCCATCCTTCCTTCCCTTGTCTCCCCTCCTTCCTTCCTCTTCCTCTCCCTCCAGGCGTTGACCTGGTGGTGGCGTTCTACGGCTGCTTGTACGCCGGCTGCGTTCCCATCACGGTGCGGCCGCCTCACCCTCAGAACATCTCCACCACGCTGCCGACCGTCAAGATGATCGTGGAGGTAAAAAAAAACACATTTATTTATTTCATCATTATTCTACAGGAGGTGACACGGCTGCTAAGTTCAGAGTGTGTGTGTGTGTGTGTGTGTGTGTAGGTGAGCCGGTCGGTGTGTGTGATGACGACGCAGCTCATCTTCAAACTGCTGC
>NW_027175832.1:20305320-20455320 GCF_023055335.1 Clinocottus analis | reverse complement strand
TACACACACAGAGGTGTACACACAGAGGTATTCATACAGGTACACACACACACACACAGGTACACACACACACACACACACAGGTACACACACACAGAGGTATTCATACAGGTACACACACACAGGTATTCATACAGGTACACACACACAGGTATTCATACAGGTACACACACACAGGTATTCATACAGGTACACACACACAGAGGTACACACACACAGAGGTACACACACACAGAGGTACACATACAGGTACACACACACAGAGGTACACACACACACACATAGAGGTACACACACAGGTACACACACACACACATAGAGGTACACACACAGAGGTATTCATACAGGTACACACACACACAGAGGTACACACACAGAGGTATTCATACAGGTACACACACAGAGGTATTCATACAGGTACACACACACACAGAGGTACACACACAGAGGTATTCATACAGGTACACACACACACAGGTACACACCCCGAGGTATTCATACAGGTACACACACACACATAGAGGTACACACACAGAGGTATTCATACAGGTACACCCACACACATAGAGGTACACACACACACACACACACACCGAGGTATTCATACAGGTACACACACACAGGTACACACACAGAGGTATTCATACAGGTACACACACAGGTACACACACAGAGGTATTCATACAGGTACACACACACACACACGTACACACACACACACAGGTACACACACACACACAGAGGTATTCATACAGGTACACACACACACACACATAGAGGTACACACACAGAGGTATTCATACAGGTACACACACACAGAGGTATTCATACAGGTACACACACACACACAGAGGTATGCATACAGGTACACACACACACACAGAGGTATGCATACAGGTACACACACACACACAGAGGTATGCATACAGGTACACACACACACACAGAGGTATGCATACAGGTACACACACACACAGAGGTATGCATACAGGTACACACACACACACACACACACACACAGGTATTCATACAGGTACACACACACACACACACACACACACAGGTACACACACAGAGGTATTCATACAGGTACACCCACACACATAGAGGTACACACACAGGTACACACACACACACACACACACCCCGAGGTATTCATACAGGTACACACACACACATAGAGGTACACACACAGAGGTATTCATACAGGTACACACACATAGAGGTACACACACACAGAGGTATTCATACAGGTACACACACACACATAGAGGTACACACACAGAGGTATTCATACAGGTACACACACACATAGAGGTACACACACAGAGGTATTCATACAGGTACACACACACACACACACATAGAGGTACACACACAGAGGTATTCATACAGGTACACACACACATACACACAGGTATTCATACAGGTACACACACACCCACACACATAGAGGTACACACACAGAGGTATTCATACAGGTACACACACAGAGGTATTCATACAGGTACACACACACATAGAGGTACACACACAGAGGTATTCATACAGGTACACACACACATAGAGGTACACACACAGAGGTGTACACACAGAGGTATTCATACAGGTACACACACACACACACAGGTACACACACACACACACACACAGGTACACACACACAGAGGTATTCATACAGGTACACACACACAGGTATTCATACAGGTACACACACACAGGTATTCATACAGGTACACACACACAGGTATTCATACAGGTACACACACACAGGTATTCATACAGGTACACACACACAGAGGTACACACACACAGAGGTACACACACACAGAGGTACACATACAGGTACACACACACAGAGGTACACACACACACACATAGAGGTACACACACAGGTACACACACACACACATAGAGGTACACACACAGAGGTATTCATACAGGTACACACACACACAGAGGTACACACACAGAGGTATTCATACAGGTACACACACAGAGGTATTCATACAGGTACACACACACACAGAGGTACACACACAGAGGTATTCATACAGGTACACACACACACACACACACACACACACAGGTACACACCCCGAGGTATTCATACAGGTACACACACACACATAGAGGTACACACACAGAGGTATTCATACAGGTACACCCACACACATAGAGGTACACACACACACACACACACACCGAGGTATTCATACAGGTACACACACACAGGTACACACACAGAGGTATTCATACAGGTACACACACAGGTACACACACAGAGGTATTCATACAGGTACACACACACACACACGTACACACACACACACAGGTACACACACACACACAGAGGTATTCATACAGGTACACACACACACACACATAGAGGTACACACACAGAGGTATTCATACAGGTACACACACACAGAGGTATTCATACAGGTACACACACACACACAGAGGTATGCATACAGGTACACACACACACACAGAGGTATGCATACAGGTACACACACACACACAGAGGTATGCATACAGGTACACACACACACACAGAGGTATGCATACAGGTACACACACACACAGAGGTATGCATACAGGTACACACACACACACACACACACACACAGGTATTCATACAGGTACACACACACACACACACACACACACAGGTACACACACAGAGGTATTCATACAGGTACACACACACACACACATCGAGGCACAAACACAGGTACACACACACACACATGGAGGCACACACACACACACACAGAGGTATTCATACAGCTACACGCACACACAGGTACACACACACACACAGAGCTATACATAGAGGTACACACACACACAGTTGTGACATGTGCTGAGTATTGAATGACCGTTGATCTTCTAGACGACTTGCCAAAGAAGAAACCTCCTCTGCTTTATAAACCGTCCGACCCCGACACCCTGGCCTACCTGGACTTCAGCGTCTCCACCACCGGCATGCTCGCTGGAGTCAAGGTAACACACACACACACAACAACACGCACACACAGAACCAGCCTCGCGGGTTCAAAGCAGATTTAAGCCCCGATGTTGTGTGTTCGCGTCCCAGATGTCCCACACGGCCACCAGTGCCTTCTGCCGCTCCATCAAGCTGCAGGGAGAGCTGTACCCGTCCAGAGAGGTCGCCATCTGCCTCGACCCGTACTGCGGCCTGGGCTTCGTCCTCTGGTGCCTCTGCAGGTCAGACACACACACACACACACACACACTGTAGCCAGCTAGCGCTGCTGCTAGCTCTGCGCTAGCTCCCCGGCAGACTTGGGCAGCGGGTAGCTAGCTAGTAGTAGCTTATAACCCGACACCACAACATGACCCGGTTCCTACTCGGGCCACCAGTCCATCCTGAGCCTCATGCCTGTGTGTGTGTGTGTGTCTGCAGCGTGTACTCGGGCCACCAGTCCATCCTGATCCCGCCCTCCGAGCTGGAGGTGAACCCGTCCCTCTGGCTGTCGGCCGTCAGTCAGCACAAAGTGCGCGACACCTTCTGCTCCTACAGCGTCATGGAGCTGTGCACCAAAGGCCTCGGCCTGCAGACCGACGCCCTGAAGGTACGGTCGGGGGCGCTTCTCCTCGTCGTTGAGCGCCGTGACGTTCTCGTCGTGACTCTCACAGAGCTCTTGCGCCCCCTGCAGGCTCGGGGGGTGGACTTGTCCCGCGTGAGGACCTGCGTGGTGGTCGCGGAGGAGCGGCCTCGCACGGCGCTGACGCAGTCCTTCTCCAAGCTCTTCAAGGACCTGGGCCTCCACCCGCGGGCCGTCAGCACCTCCTTCGGCTGCCGGGTCAACCTGGCCATCTGCCTGCAGGTCAGTCAGCGAGTCACAGAGTCTCTGTAGAAATGAGTCTTGACACAAAAGCACCAGTTTATTTAAATCTCGTGTTCACCAGATGCGTCTTGGGTAATGAAGTCCTTCAGTGTGCCGAGTGTAAAGTTTAAATGACTCAACGTTTTCTCGCAGCTTTAAATTCATAAACTAACTTTTGGCTTTACGGATATTTCAGAGCTTGTTTTGTCTTTTGAGTTTTTTCCATTTTGACGTTTTTTCTTCCTTTCGTCCTCCTTCCTTGTTTTAACCATAACCCCGCCCATGTGTATGACTCCGCCCACATGCCTCATACCTGCTTATGTCTCCACCCTTCCTCCTTACTACCTTCGCCTCACTACTCCTCTTCCTCTTTACCTCCTCCTCTTCCTCCGCCTTACCTCCTTAACTCCTCCTCCTCACACTCTTCTCTTCCTTACCTTTCCTCCTTTTCTTCGTCTTCCTGTTCCTCCTCTCCGCTGCTGTAGCCTCACAGGTTGGGAAAGCTTGCCGAGCAGGTAGGAACCACCACCCCTCATGCTTCATCATCGTCATCCTCTGGCTTTAGTCTTTGGGATCGTTTTGAGCGTCCAGTGGTGCGTCTGTTAGAAACAATGGACCAGAATCATGTTATTGCAGAGGAACGTGCTTTGACTTCCTTAAAGGGAAACTCACGAGGCTCCTCAGGAGTCGACCCGTTCACTTTGACACTTTGGGAATTGGAAATGAAAAAAGAATCTGTGGCGACGCAGTCGTGATAAAATAAATACATAAATCTGCTGAAGCATTGTAAAAGCCCCCTCTTCCTCCTCCTCTTACCAAACGGTGAATCAAGTCTTTTGGTTTCGGAGTGAGAGAATCCAGGAGACTATGCTGTCGGCCATCTTGTGCTTCTGGCTCCCAGCATGCATCTGTGTGTCTGGTGGTGGAGGTGAAGGGTGGTGGTGAAGGAACAAGGGTCTCCATCTTTCTTCTCTGGTTTTATTTGTTGTTGAGCAAAGAGATTCATCCACAAGAAGCCAAAGCTCTAATTTCATATTTAACGGGACGTAATCACTCCACTATGTCACCATTATCATCATCATCCCTTTCTTCCTCCCTCCCTTCTCTTTATTTGCATGTGTGATTTTATAAACCCTTATGTATTTATGTATAATAACTCTGTTCCTCCACTGCAGTCGTTCTCTCACGTTCTTTCCGCCATTTTGTTTCCACCCTGAAGAGTCTTCTGTCCGCTGCACTAGTGCACGAGTAGCAATAGTAGTAGTAGTAATAGTAGTAGTAGTTCTTTTCTCCTCATGCAGTTGCACAATGGCAGTACTTGACCTACAGAACACGGTGTGACCCGTGTTGGTTCTGTGTTGGTTCCTCAGGGAACCTCGGGACCCGACCCCACCACGGTGTACGTGGACATGAGGGCGCTGCGGCACGACAGGTGAGTTTATAAATAAATAAATAAACTGCAACAACAGAACCAACAGAAGGAAACCTGGTATCCAGAGAGACCTCAATGTGTTGACACCGTTCTTCTTCTGTGGTTTCCTCTGCAGGGTCAGACTGGTGGAGCGAGGGTCCCCACACAGCCTGCCGCTCATGGAGTCTGGGAAGGTGAGGAGCTGTTTGTTTGTTTGTTTGTTTGTCTTCACAATGTTGAGTTAAAACGCTGTGGTCCGGTTCCTGGACAGATCCTGCCGGGGGTCCGGATCATCATCGCCAACCCGGAGACCAAGGGCCCGATGGGGGAGTCCCACCTGGGAGAGGTTCGTCCGCTCACCTGTTTTCACACGAGGCTCATGGGAAAACAGAGAGTCGTAACCGCCGTGCTACGACCCAATCAGAGTGATTTAAGATGAGTGAAGCTCAGAGAACTCCCACGATCCAGTCCAAAGTAGAAACAACTTTTTGAAAAAGCAAATATATAAAACACATTTTGCTGTTTCAGAAAGTAAAAGTACACATGTAGAAGTATTCATCCGCTCGCTGTAGCTCTTCAATATAAATCCGGCGCGTCACCTGATTCAGTCCGTTGCCGGTTCCTCCGGTTCTCACGTCGGTTCCGGTGTTGCAGATCTGGGTGCAGAGCGGCCACAACGCCAGCGGCTACTTCACCGTGTACGGGGACGAGGCGCTGCAGTCCGACCACTTCACCTCGCGGCTCAGCTTCGGCGACACGGCGACCGTCTGGGCCAGAACCGGATACCTGGGCTTCCTGCGCCGCACCGAGCTCACCGACGCCAGCGGAGGTGAGCGGGACGGAACCTTTAGGTGTTCCCCGAAGAACAGAGATCCATGTTTATTTGCTTGAACTGAACTGAACTGTGTGTGTGTGTGTGTGTGTGTGTGTGTGTGTGTGTGTGTGTGTGTGTGTGTGTGTGTGTGTGTGTGTGTGTGTGTGTGTGTGTGTGTGTAGAGCGTCACGACGCCCTCTACGTGGTCGGGGCTCTGGAGGAGGCCATGGAGCTGAGAGGGATGCGTTACCACCCCATCGACATCGAGACCTCCGTCATCAGGACGCACAAGAGCATCACAGAGTGGTGAGGAGCGACACACACTGACACACAACAACACACAATGTTACAGAGTAGCAAAAAGTCATAAAAGCAACACCAAGGTTGTCAAAAAAAATGTACAGAGTAGAAGTACAAAGAAGGACTAGAAGTTGCAGTAGAAGTACAAAGTGGCAGTACAAGTAGCAGTAGAAGTACAAAGTGGCAGTAGAAGTCTCAGAACGTGACTGCCCTTCAGGTCATGTTCACCTGCTGGTGGTGGTAGAAGTTGCAGTAGGAGTAGAAGTAGAAGTACAAGAAGAAGTCTCATGCCGTGTTCCCTCATGCCTCCCCCCTCAGTGCGGTGTTCACGTGGACTAACCTGCTTGTGGTAGTAGAAGTTGCAGTTGGAGTAGAAGTACAAGCAGAAGTAGAAGTAGAAGTACGAGCAGAAGTCTCATGCCGTGTCCCCTCATGCCTCACGCGGTGTTCACGTGGACCAACCTGCTGGTGGTGGTAGAAGTACAAGTACAAGCAGAAGTACAAGTACAAGCAGAAGTAGAAGTACAAGTACAAGCAGAAGTCTCATGCCGTGTTCCCTCATGCCTCCCCCCTCAGTGCGGTGTTCATGTGGACCAACCTGCTGGTAGTGGTAGAAGTTGCAGTAGAAGTAGAAGTCGCAGTAGAAGTACAAGTACAAGTCTCATGCCGTGTCCCCTCATGCCTCCTCCCTCAGTGCGGTGTTTACGTGGACCAACCTGCTGGTGGTGGTAGAAGTTGCGTTAGAAGTTGCAGTAGAAGTACAAGCAGAAGTAGAAGTACAAGCAGAAGTCTCATGCCGTGTTCCCTCATGCATCCCCCCTCAGTGCGGTGTTCACGTGGACCAACCTGCTGGTGGTGGTGGTGGAGCTGGAGGGCTCTGAGCACGAGGCCCTGGACCTGGTCCCGCTGGTCACCAACGTGGTGCTGGAGGAGCACTACCTGATCGTGGGCGTGGTCGTGGTGGTGGACATCGGCGTCATCCCCATCAACTCCCGCGGCGAGAAGCAGCGCATGCACCTGCGCGACGGCTTCCTGGCCGACCAGCTGGACCCCATCTACGTGGCTTACAACATGTAGCGCCCCCCGGTGGGCGGAGGACTACTTCAAGGCGGAGCCGCTCCGGAGACTGAACCCAACGAAAAACCGGAGTCCCCGAGGCACGAGAAGTTAGCGGCGTTCTACCGCGAAGATGCGTGACGCCGCCGCCCGACATCTTTTAGGTTTTTTAGCGCTCTGGCTGTGGGTTTTATTCGTAGGAGGCGAGCCCCTCAGACGCAGGAAGTTCTCCCGTCAACTGTTTACTGACAAAAAAAGTGTCACTCGTGCGTCCTGGTTGGCGGACAAGAGGACGACCGTTAGCAAAGATTCTGCGTTAGCTAAGATTCTAGCTTTTAAATCGTGTCCCTTTAAAAAAAATAATCTTTTAGCCGTTGAGTTTTTGTTGAGGCCGCAGGTTTGTTTGTTTTCTAACGTCTTCAGAATAGTTTTTTCAAGGGTATTTACACAAAAACAAAGCAGACTGTGGCAAAAAAAATGATATTTTTACGATATCGACCAATCATGAGCGAGCTACGCTTCCCGCCGGCTTGTTTTTCGTTTTGTAAGCGTTACATTTCAATATTATTTTTACATTATTATGTCAACAATCCATATCCAACAATATATATCTATAGATATATATAAATGTATATGTATGTGCGCTAACATCCAACAGCCGCTGCCTTTAATAACTGCGTTTATTTTTCCGTACCAACGCGCTTCGACTGAAAGCGAAAAACTAAACGTTGAATTCATATCGTGTAAGTATGTACAAAAAGAAACCGATTTAATTTATTTTGTTTCTCTTTTAAGAAGTATAAGACGAGAACGTTCAAGAATGTTTTGCTCTTGAATATTTGCTAATATAAAAAAACATTTTAAAAAATTTAAAAAAGCATTGTATTTTGAGCGAAAGTCCGAGCATATTACGGTGAAACAGAAATATATAATTATAGTTTATATTGAAAAGTAAAGAATTCTCACAATACAGAAGCCATGTTTTTGTTTTTTTACCTGCATGTTGGTCTGAAATGTTTCAGTCAAATTAGAAGCGAAGAGTTCTGAACCAGAACATCAACTTGGATTTGATTCATCTGGAAAAGTTTTGACACGTTTTCCCTCCAAAACTTTCATTTCAAGTAATTACTTTAAGTTGACAAGTGGTTTGAGAATTTCCCCCCAAAAGAACTAAACTCAGGATAAATTCAGATTTCATGAAGTCTGTATTAACTCACTAAATTTAAAAATCCAGAATAATTGAATTGCATTCAAACGTATTTGCGAGGAGACGTTTAAACAAACAAACACAAATTAAAATGACAATAAACTTTGTCGCATGGTAAACATGAGTATTTCTCAACTTTGGGTCAGGACTCTTCGGCCGGTAGCAACAGAGTCCTGATGGAACGTAGTAAATATATCAGAAGTTCATATCTTGTACACGGGCGGATCAATGCGGGCGCTACAGTGATGTCACAACAGGAAGAGGAGACCGGAAGCAGAATGATGGAGAGTTCCCGGAGGCCCCTTGAACTCAACACCGAGAATGTTCCGGTTTCAACACCCGGAAAAAACAATCAAAACAAAACAGCACTTTCTTCACTTTCTGGTTTCAACAAAATGTTTGTCGCCTCCCGGTATGTTTTTTCGTTTTTTTTAAAAAGGTTTTGAAAAAAAAAACATGAAGTCTTTCAATCAAAATAAACATTTCAGCAATTTTTACAATAAAGTGGAACATTTGTGATTTATTATTCCTGGGTCTGAAATGTGTTTAAAAAAAAAAAACAAGCGCCTATTTTTACGCCTCTGCTCAAAAATATCATCCCCAAACTAAAAGGAAAGAAATTTACGTTATCGGGTAAAAAAGTGTTGATTTCACAAACTATGGACAAAACATTCAGAACTTGTTGATACATTTATTTCCTCCATGTTAGCACACAGAATATATTTATATACATATTGCTAGCTAAAGCATAAAAAAAGAAAGAAATGTCAGGAGCATAAAAATGTTAAGCCACAATTAAAAGTTTACAGATTGACAGAAGATGAGCGACGAGAGGGAAGAGCGGACGTCACGGCGGTTTGATTCCAGCACAGAACGACTGCGTGAGGTCAAGCACCACGTTCTAGTACTCACTGTAGTGACTACTGCAGTCACTACTGGAGTCACGTGACTACTGTAGTGACTACTACAGTAGTCACGCAACTACACGAGTTACGTGACTACTGCAGTCACGTGACTACTGCAGTCACTACTGTAGTCACGTGACTACATTAGTTACGTGATGACAGTAGTGACTGCAGTAGTCACATGACTACTGCAGTCACGTGACTACTGCAGTAGCCACTACTGCAGTAGTCACGCAACTACACGAGTTACGTGACTACTGTAGTCACGCGACTACTGCAGTCACTACTGTAGTCACATGAGTTCAGTAGTCAAGCGACTACAGTAGTGACTGCAGTACTCACGTGACTACTGTAGTCACGTAACTATTGTAGTTGCACGACTACTTCAGTTACTACAGTAGTTGCGTAACTCGTGTAGTCGCGTGACTGCAGTGGTCGCTTGACTACTGTAGTAATGTGAGTACAGTAGTCACTACTGTAGTCGCGTTACTAATGTAGTGATTACTGTACACAACTACAGTAGTCACGTAACTAATGTAGTCGCGTGACTACAGTAGTGACTGCAGTAGTCACGTAACTCGTGTAGTCACGTAACTCGTGTAGTCACATAACTAATGTAGTCACATAACTAATGTAGTCGCGTGACTACAGTAGTCACGTAACTCGTGTAGTCGCGTGACTACAGTAGCGACGACTGCAGTCACTACTGTAGTCACGCGACTACATTAGTTACGTGACTACAGTAGTGACTGCCGTAGTCACATTACTACTGTAGTCGCTTGACTACTGTAGTAATGTGAGTACAGTAGTCACTACTGTACTCACATTACTAATGTAGTGATTACTGTACACAACTACAGTAGTCACATAACTATTGTAGTCACGTGTGAGTATTATAGTACGCAGTGTCTCGCAGGTACTATAGTACTCACGTGGCACTGTGTACTATGTGGTACTGTGTCCTATGTCCTATAGTACTAGGGAGTTTCAGTGAAAGATTCGCTTTTGGCCGACCATATGATCCATTCCTCACTTTTTCCACCAAACGGCTTCAAAAAGACTGAAGTTCCAGAACTTAAAAGCAAAATAAAGCATCGTCGTCACGTCGCTTCACTGAGCAACTCGTCTTCTATTTTACATGAAGGACAAGAAGAGGGACAGGAAAGGAAAAAGGAAACACATCTTCACTCATGCACTTCAAAATAAAAACTGGAACGACGTCAAAACGTTTTCACACCGAAATCTTTTTCTTTTCACGCTGGATGGACAAATATAAAATAAAAACATAATACGTCACCGTCCACAAGTGTGTCATTTTGGGGAGAACAAACAAATGTATTAGTTTGGCGTCCATCTTGAAATATTCAGATACAAATCGGAGGCAAAGTTTGAACTAAAAACCTCAGAGTGCGGCGGGGAACGACAGACGTGGACGTGATTAACGGTTGTACATTGTACAAAACTAGAACCAACAGTCATCCGGATCACTGTGAACACACAACACGACACGACTGAAACGGAGTCCTCGAGAATACATTTACAATGTGCATATAATAATATGAATATGAAGCAGGGCGAAAAGGTATTTACATGTAGTGCAATGACGGTGAGGCAGAGAGAGCGTTAAAAGAACTGCCTGAAAAAATTTAAACAAATTCAATTTAGAAAGCCGTTGCGTAAGAAGTTCAACCTGTACAACAACATGTTACATCTTAAATGATACACAAGTCATCTTAAGTGATACACGTGATACATGTTACAGCTTAAGTGATACATGTTTTATCTTAAATTGATACATGTTTCATCTTAAATTGATACATGTTTCATCTTAAAATTGAAACATGTTTCATCTTAAAAGTGATACATGTTTCATCTTAAAGTGATACATGTTTCATCTTAAAGTGATACACTTAAATGAGTCCCAAAAGAAAGACTCGGCAACGAGAAGGTGAGAAGTTTGATGTATTTAAAGTCGGGAAAAATGTAGACCGTAAATTCTCTAATAGTGAACCGTTTTCAAACAATGATCATTATAATAATAATTGTATATTTCAATGTATCACGCATCTTCTAATTCTGGTTAACTTGTGAAATACTATTTTTTTTTTTTTAAATAAAAAAAATGCATGAAGAGTTCCAGCGCCATGAATGTTGGATGTTTGAGTCGAAATCATCAAATATTTAAAAAAAATTTAAAAAAACTTTGTAGGTTTGGGTAAAAAAAAGAAAAAAGTAATGGTTTTAATCAAAATGTATAGAATACCAGCAGCCTTCGCTCGTTTATGAAACGCTTCATATTTCCAGAACACGATTCCCCAAATGAAAACTTTCCACGAGGATAAAAGTACATTTAGTAAAATGTATCGGCCACAATTTTGACAAGCAAACGGAGGAATATAATATTTATTTTATACATCACAGCGAACCGGGAGGCGATTCTGATTTCTTTATTTTTTTCTTGTGACGGTTACTCATCAGTTGCGTATTTTAAACTTAAGTTTTTTTTTTTACTTGTACGCATATCGCATCATTTCTTGTTGGTATAAAACGTTGACGCGTGAGGATTTCTTTTGTGACACCTGCAAAAACAGTACACCAATATTAGTATAAAGTACACACTTGATTCACACAGTATGTAGTACATCATTGGGAGTACTACCGACATGAATATACATCAGGTTAAAAAGTATTAAGTCATTGAAAAACACTTTAGTTTCGTATGTTTGCCGATGTTTTGCATTAGTTCCTGTTGAACAACTAGAACAGTTTCAGCAGGTAAATTAATACGCAGTACATATTGTGCGAATACTACGTAGTAGTTTGGTGTGGTATTTGCACCTGAAGCGTCAAAAATACATTTTAAAATGTAATTTACAGCAAGAAGCAGCAACAGTTTTTTTTTCTTGTTTTTTTTTTTAAGGGGGATGAAAAATGTTCGATATAAAAGTTTAGTTCCATCTTTAGTTGAGATGAACAAAAAAAAAAAAAAAAGGTCCTGCCCACTATGTGAGAATTTACGGTATTTTATTTGCCACAAGTTCAAAGTAAAAAGCGTCTGTACAGAGTCACCGATTCGTCTTCCTCCGTTCAGTCAATCTTCATCACTGAGGAAACAGTCAGCGGGTTTAAAAGTGTCACACGGCTCAGAGGAATAAAACTAAACAAACGGGCGATTGTATCGCCGCTTTAAACAAAAAGGTTTCCAAGCACCATGACGGTAAAACACTCAACACCCAGTGCAGGAAAAAGCTATAGAAAAGATTAATTTGATCATTCACATTTTGCATAAAGTTTTATATTGGTCCATCCGTCGTCTCTGCTCATTTAAACACCAGCGAGCTGCTGGCTTTTTTTTTTTTTTTTCTTTTTTAACAGTTTAAAAAAAAAGAAAAAAAGACAAACTATGAAACCATCAACATGCACGCCGCCTCACTGGGAGCAAGAGAAACCATCAACATGCACGTCATGTCGCCTCACTGGGAGCAAGAGAAAGACAAAAGAAAAGAGAAACAGGCACTGAGCACCAACTACAGCACACGCAGTGAAACAGTCACTTTAGCTTGTTTTTTAAAAGAGTGCGCGTCACTTTAAGAAGAAGATCGGGAGCCCGAGAGGAAGAGGAAGAGTTCCTCCTTTCTTAGTTTACGACTGAAGCGCAGGAGGAAAAAAGGGTTTTCTCAGCTGCGTTTTAATTAGTTTTTCCTCATCTGCTGTTGTAATACTCACAGCGGCCACAAGGGGCTGGAGATGAGATATGTTATGAGTTTACACGTCATGGAAATATAAAAGAAAACACGAGCGCCGTTATTCCCATTTAGAACATGGGGAGCGGCGCACGTCTGCCCCTTGTGGCCAAGATGAGTATTACAAACTTTGTTTTTCTTCACAGCAAAAAAATTTTTTTTTTTACTTAGTTTTCTCTCCTGTGATTATGACTTAAAAACTATTTTAAATCAGACTTCAATCTTTCTTTCCTCCAGAGCGTCCCATAAAAATTGTACCGACAGAGCTTGAAAAAATAGATGTATTTAGAGTTATTTCAGAGGTTGTAGGAGGACTCGCCAGATCTTTTCGGTTCAACCAAACGACAGATTTTTGTTTAGTTTTTTGGCAAATATTTTGGGTTAAAAGTGTGAGAAAAAAAGTGTAAAAAAAACAGTCAAATCATGGAACCTCTCTAAGATCCAGCTCAGGAAAGATTGCTCTACATTTCCCAAATTCAGAACCGATCCAAAAAACATTTTCTAATATCCGACTCTTGAAAACTAGTCTATTCAGAAAAGAGCCCCCAAAATGTGCATAATAATAATATAGTAATCATAATAATATGTGGAAGATTAATTTTGTCGACGTCTTTTCGCGGCCGCCGTGTGACCCTGTTCCCAATAAGTGACTTAAGGACAATATGATTGTAGGTAGAAACGATTAAAACAAAAAAATAGTTGAATGAAAGTAAAACACGCGGTGAGCACGTCGTCCACAACATCGAAGCTTTTTTTGTTGTTTTGAAATATGTTTTTCTCTATGAAAGCGGAGCTAGCGTGAAGCTGCAATAGGACTCGCGGTATCTTTTGATTCTTGGTGAACGGTTGCCGGCGTGTTTGTTGCATTTACAGTAAGAAAAAGGGGATTTATTTTAAAAAACTCGGGTAGTAAAATGTCTTCCGTTACGACACACTTAAATAACACATTCTGACTCCAGCACTTCAGTAAAGAAACTAAAGGAAATAATCATACTGTAACTTTGCATTTGAGCCGTGCTCTGGAGCAATCTGTCCACGATCCAGGAGGAAAAACAACAATAATAAAGAAATCAATACAATGGGTATATTAAATAATAGAAAACAAAATGAAAAACACAAAAAAAAGGAACAAATTGCTCTTTTCACGCAGAAAACGTTGAGTCCACAAAGTTTTCTGGAAGGCAGGTAAGAAGCAGGAGGGAAGTGTGTGTGTGTGTGTGTGTGTGTGTGTGTAGACACTGACTGACAGGCGGAGGGAGGGCGAGAGCCAATGGCGTGCTGTGTAAGGTCAAAGGGGGCGGGGCTTGTTCATCTCTTCCTGCGGCAGGTCCGTTTGTGGTCGGCGTGCCAGTGCTCCTGCTGACACTTGATGGAGCAGTACGAGGTGTTCCAGCAGCAGTGATACATGGCCTCCTCCTCACAGTTATAGCACTGCAACACACAACACACAACCTCAGGGAGAGACACACAACCTCAGGGAGAGACACACAACACACAACCTCAGGGAGAGACACACAACACACAACCTCAGGGAGAGACACAACACAAACAAGAAATCTAACTTTTGTTTTCAACTAGAATCTAATCCTACAAATATGATGTAACAAATAGTGTTACTAACTAATAGTGTTACTAACCAATAGTGTTACTAACTAATAGTGTGAATAACTAGTAATAAACTTTGTGCGTTTCATCGTCCGATGAACTGAACTGGAGAAAAGTCGACAGTCACAGTTTTGTGGATCTGCGGGTCCAGAACTCACCCACTGCTTCTTCTTGGTCTGGGAGACCAGCTGCTTGTTTTGGGCCACCACCTTCTTCACCTCCTCCACCAGCTCCTCTTTACACTTCTCCTTCACCTGCTTGCACTTCCTCTCCATCTCCGCCTGGGCGCCGGCCACCGCCTTGCTCACCGCCTGCCGCTTCTCCTCCTCCATCTCCGTGCGCAGCTGCAAGGAGAGCAAGACGGGTCACAAAGACCTGACGGACACAGACCACGCCCCCTATAGACCACGCCCCCTCCACTTCCAGACCCCTCCTCCTCCAGACACCACCCCTTGACGACCTTCTCCCCCTCCTCTAGACCCGTCCCTTACCTTCTCCAGGGCCTCCCTGGCAACCTTCTCCTCCTCTGCCAGAACGTGCCCCTTCCTCTAGACCCCGCCCCTTCCTCCAGACCCCGCCCCCTCCTCCAGACCCCGCCCCCTCACCTTCTCCAGGGCCTCCCTGACGACCCTCTCCGTCTCCCTCTTGTTGTCGGCCTTCATCATGTCCTTGACGTCGTTGAAGACCTTGGTGTACTTCTCGTGGCACATGTTCTGGCAGGCGCCGTCGCTGCTGGTCTGCGTGCCGCGGTGCAGCGTGCGGGGCGACCCGCCGCTCGCCTTCTTGGTCTGCGTGGACACCGACAGCTTCTCCGGCTGCAGCGGCGCCGAGGAGGCCGGGATCTCCTGGCTGGAGCTCACCGCCTCCACCTCGGGCTCCGGGTCCTGAGACGCGAGCATTTCATAGAACGGCTTAATAATAATAACTATGATGAAGGTAAATGTTACAATAACTTAAGTATTTGGAATATCTCCAAACAGAAAACAGACATGAACATATTTATCATATTCACCAACAAATATGAACAAATATCATGCGTGCAGTCAAACTCACGCTGGCTTCTTCTTTGGGCTCGATCATTTGAGATCGACGGCTTTTCTTGGCTTTTGGCTCCAGGCTGCTTTTGAGCTGGGAAGGAAGAAAATAAATGAATAAATAAATAAATATATATTAGAAATAATCTATAAAAATATATATAGACATTTTTTAATATTTATACACACACAAATAAACAAAACAAATTAAATAAATGTATTCATTTTTTTAAATATATAAACATAAATAAATAATATATGATTTTTGTTATTTATACTTTGGTTTTCTATGTTTATCATGATCGTATATAAAATACAACTCGTGGATAGTTTAAAAATAAAAGCGCCACGTTGCAGCGGCGATGTGCAGCTCAGCCAGCAGGTGGCGACGTTACTGCATTTATCTCTGCAGTGTTTCAGTGTTCTGCTCCTTGGATACTTCATGACTTTAAATAACTTTGTTGTGAAGGAGTTTCATAAGAACAGAAGACAGCGAGGTGCGCTGGTTCTGTCCCGGTGCCGGACCGGTCTGACCCACTGACCTGTCGGACCTGCTCGTTGCTGGTGGAGGAGATGCTGGACTCGGCTTCGTCGGTCCGCTCCAGCCTGTCCGTCCTCCCGCTGCCCTCCTGCTGCTGCTGCTGCTCCTCCTGCTGCTGCTGCTGCTGCTGCTGGTTCTGGTTCTGGTTCTGCTGCAGAGGCTGAGCGTGTGGCGCCATGTTGGTTTCCTCCATCTTGATTTTGAAGAAGCGGCCCTCTCGCAGGAAGCGCTGGTAGAGCTCCAGCTCCTCGCACGCCTTCTTCCAGCCGCTGCTGCGCTTCACCTGCAGCTGCTGGATGCTCACCTTGATGTCCTGGATGTTGTCTGCAGAGATCCAGGCTCTGTGGGAAGAGGAGGGGGGGGGGGGGGGCAGTGGGAAGAGGTTTACCTCACTGCAGCTTTTCATTCGCTTCAGTCCTTTTTCAAAGGAGCGTTTTATGTGTTTCCGTCCGTCCGGGATAAAGTTTCAGCTTCATAAATGCTGCAAGAACAGCGACAACTAGAGATGGAGCGGTGTGTGTGTGTGCAGTGTGTGTGTGTGCAGTGTGTGTGTGCAGTGTGTGTGCAGTGTGTGTGTGTCCTCACCTCTGGTGCTGGTGGCCGAAGAAGCGAACGTCCACCTGCGTCTCGTCCCTCTGAAGGACTTTGGCCGGCCAGTAGCCGAAACCTTTCATCTTGGCCCACACCAGGTCATGGTTGGGGGTCTGCCGAGGACACACACGCACACGCACACACACACACACACACACACACACACACACACGTTCTTCAGTCTACAAATTAGTCAGAATTTTTTGCTTTTTTGTGAAGGAGAGAGGAGGCGTTGTACTCACACAGGGGAAACAGAACCAGTTGTCCGGCCGGGCGTTGGACAGGTAGAAGCAGTTCTTACACAGCAGCAGCTCATTCAACTGGAAGAGGAGGAGAGAGATTAGAGAGATGGAACGAGGGAGAGGAGGAAGAAAGAGGAGGAAGAAAGAGGAGGAAGAGTTCAATGTGACAAATGTAGACTCGACACAAGTGTATTAATCAAAAGGAGACGCAGTCAGGAGGTCGTTTTAGAAATGTGTGTGTGACTGTGTGTCCGTGTGTGTGTCCATGTGTGTGTTACCTCGTGACACGTGTCGCTGAAGAGCAGCCGTGCGATCTCCGCCTGGTCGCTGTGAACTGATACGAGGGGAAAAAGGAAAAGAAAGAAAAGACAAACGGTGAACTTCAGCAAGGAGAAACACAACAACTTGTTTTTATGAAACGTCCTGTATCATTTATATCATCTATTTGAACGACAGTTTGTTGTTGTTTAGTGCTCATTTGGCTCCAATTCAACAGACAAATAAATACTTAAATGACCACTAATAATAATATAAATAAATGCACTTCGTCTCACCTCCATACAAGATGGCCGTGTTGTGAACAATCAGCTGAGCGTCGGCTTTGAACTCCTCGAAGTTTTTATACTTTCCTTCAGCCAGGTTCTGAGAGAGAGAGAGAGAGAGAGAGATTTTCTAAAGGGAATCTGGTGCGTTGTTAAACGTGTGTGTGTATGTGTGTGTGTGTGTGTGTGTTACCTCGTGGATGTTTGAGACCTCCAGCGCCGTGTGGATCAGACGTTTGTACATGGGATGTTTAGTGTCTTTGCCTTTCTTGTTCAGGTCCACTGCCTACAGAGGAGAGAGAATGCAGCTTTAACACATGAAGCATAGACTTCTATACAACCAGAGGAGTCGCCCCCTGGTGGTCAGGAGAGAGAATGCAGCTTTAACACATGAAGCATAGACTTCTATACAACCAGAGGAGTCGTCCCCTGGTGGTCAGGAGAGAGAATGCAGCTTCAATACATGAAGCATAGACTTCTATACAAGCAGAGGAGTCGCCCACTGGTGGTCAGGAGAGAGAATGCAGGTAGGAATATATGAATACGGTTGTTCTCACCCGCTCCTTCATACGCTGGACGATGAAACGCAGGTATTTGCTCATCTCCTGTTTGTTGAGGTTCTTCTTTTTACTTCCCTGCAGGACGGAAAGCAGATTCAATATTTCAAACTCGGCGTAAATGAACGTCACGAACACATGAATATGACACATTTACACGACTTTTACTACACTTTGGGGATTTTTAGTTTTCTTCAAGGACTTTTCCAGGCCTGGTAATAACCATTGTAAAGCTCCAGGACTGATCCAGGTTCTCCTGAACGCTGCTCCTCACCCTGCAGACGACGCACTGCCAGGGCGAGCCGGCGTCTCGGGGCTTGTTGTCCTCCGACAGACACTTGAGGTGATAAACACGGAAGCAGTTGTCGCACGAGAGAACGTCGCCCGGCAGGTGACACTCGAAGCAATACCAGTCGTGGCTCTCTGCCTCCCACTCCTGCTGCAGGGGAGACACAACAAGTCTGTGAGGATGAGGAGGAGGAGAAAGAGAAGAAGAAGAAGAAGAAGAAGAAGAAGAAGAAGAAGAAGAAGAAGAAGAAGAAGAAGAAGCAGAAGAAGAAGAAGAAGAAGAAGAAGAAGAAGGAGCAGAAGGAGCAGAAGGAGCAGAAGAAGGAGAAGAAGCAGAAGAAGGAGCAGAAGAAGAAGAAGCAGAAGAAGGAGCAGAAGCAGAAGACGAAGAAGGAGCATCCCTCATTAAACCAGCCCTGGTTGGACGTCTGGTTTGTTGACTCGTCATCATCAACAGTTCTTGCAGAGCTTTTGTGAAACATTAAATAAGAGGAAAGTTAAAAGAAAACAGAATAAGCTGCATCGCTGCCCGGAGCAGCAGGCGGTGACAGCGTGAGTCCAGAGATAATAAGCTTCTTCCAGAACAATAAGATTAGATAATAAAGTCTTCTGGAGCAAACAAACAAAAGAAATCTGTCGAGTCGTTCTCGTGCAGAAACACGATGCGACCAATGTTTAATAAAAGTCTTCATTCATCAAAAGACAGTGTTTGTATAAAATGTGCTGGGACTTGGTTTAACTTCATTAAACTGTTGCGTCGGTGCAGTTTGTATGTGGCTTCCAGGAGATTATTGGATGCAGAGATCTGCTCTTTGGCTCAAAGCGGTGCTTTGTTGGTTTGAAAGGGAAACACACGGGATGCGTTTCATCAAACGCCTTAAAAATGTTCCCATATTATGATGAAACACGTCATATTTAAGGCAAACCTGGATTCAATCTGATCTGAGACGAGCATTGTTCTTTTCTTTTTTTTTTAAGGACCTTGAGTGAGCGTAGCGGTTAGCGGTTAGCGCTCGGCGTGGAGACGCTGCGGTTCTCCGTCTCCGTATGGGAGTAAACATTCCTGGAGGTCAACACGAGGACGCGGCAGCACGCCAGCTGGATTCAATCCAGACACCCGAAGCTAGCGGCTAGCGCTCGCTAACACGGGACCCGCAGGAACAGATGCACTCGAACCTCAGAGTGGGTCGACCGTGGGAGAGGGAGAGAGAAGAGAGAGAGAGAGAGGAGAGAGAGGAAAGAGAGGAGAGAGAGGAAGGAGAGAGGAAGGAGAGAGGAAGGAGAGAGATTTGGTAACAACACTGCAGTCTTACTTTGCTTCCCTCGGCTCTCGGATCCTGTGAAATGAGAGAGAGAAGAGTTTAAAGTTCTGCTGCTACAAGAACAACAAAACACCGGAAACAAGAGCTTTCCACCAATCGTATGAGTATTATATAGTGACAACAACAACAACAACAAGGAGCACAGTGGACATAATGCTGCTTTTCAAGATAAGTCAGAAATAAAGTTTGCTTCCACTATTCAGCTCTATGGGAAAATATATAAATAAAATACAATTAAATAAAAATTAAATAAATGAAAATTAAATAAATAATAAAAATAAAAATAAGTGAAAATGAAATAAATAAAATAAAAATAATTGAAAATGAAATAAATAAAATACAAATAAGTGAAAATAAAATACAAATAGTGAAAATAAAATAAGAATAACTGAAAATAAAATTATAATAAGTTAAAATAAAATAAAAAAATAAATCAAATACAAATAAGTGAAAATAAAATTAAAAAAGAAATACAATTAAGTAAAAAAGAAAAGAAAAGAATATGAATAAAAGAAATAAACAAACAGACAGCCCCAGGACCCTGCTGACTCACCATCTCCTCCCCGGGCAGCCAGTAGCCTTCCTGCTCGATGCCGGCCTTGGTGCCTTTGCAGCCCACGGTCAGCGTCTCCACCACCAGCCCGTCCTTCACCGCCAGGCTCAGCTGCCGGGCCGTCTCCTTGGGGTGCATGCTGAAGGTACGGCTCAGGTACCTGGCGGAGGAGGAGGAGCGATTCAGCTACCGGCGTACGGCCGCCATCTTTATTTATTACATTTTACATGGAAGCGGTTGCTCGAGACGCTTCAGCACAAAATGAAATCTGTTCAGGTACGAAAAGTTGTACAGGTGTTTATTGTTTTACCCCAAACAACTTTTTTTATTTCTCCCCTATAAACTAAAGTTAAGATGAAAACAAAACAACAACACTGGATTGGGCTGAAAATAACCACCAACTGTTTCCGACAACAAAACCACCAACAGACTGGTTCGAGGTCACGTCGCTAAAAACGTAATAAAAAACGCATTTTTAAAAAGCGTATCTTTGAGTGGTTTGTTGATAGATTAAAGCGTCTTTCATTAGTGTGTGTGTGTAACAGCTGATTAAACACACAGCAGGTTCTGTTAATCAGCACGTTGGTTAATGATGAACTAATTGACTGCCGTGCACTCTCACCACAGGAGAAGGTTAATGCTCATTTTCAGAGAGCGAGCGAGAGACACAGACAGACAGACAGACAGACAGACAGACAGAGAGAGAGAGAGACAGACAGACAGAGAGACAGACAGAGAGAGACACAGACAGACAGACAGAGAGAGAGAGACTTGCTGACTTCAGTCTCCATTTCCATAAAGCCATCTAGGCCAGTTTGGGCGAAAATAAGCTCCATTGCGACTGGAAACAGTGTGTGTGTGTGTGTGTGTGTGTGTGTGTGTGTGTGTGTGTGTGTGTGTGTGTGTGTGTGTGTGTGTGTGTGTGTGTGTGTGTGTGTGTGTGCGCTGAGGCTATCCGTTGCATGCCGCTGCATACTGTTGCCATGACAACTGCCGCCCGCCGCCAGGGTATTGATTTGGCGAGCGGCCAGCCCCACCTCGAGGTGCTCACCACGCACTAGATGCGTTTCATTTGCTCCACCCGTCGTCTCCTCCGTCTTCCCATTTGCATAGTTTGAACCACGAGAGACTCACGACACAGATTACTAAAACCTCATGGAAAAAAAAATAACGAAGCATCGTGACACCTTCGGGTGCTGCGGTGCGTTCCAGGCCGTCTGGCCTCACGGTGAGAAAATGCCGTGAGGCATCGACCTGCAGCCGACGCGACGGGTCCGTCCACGAGTCGCTGGTTCACTACAATCAGCATTCTACTCGTCGCTTCAAGTCATTTATCAGGAAATACGTAATAAATACCAAACGCGCTCCGGCTCCTCTGAAGTGAGTTTTCACTGCTCTTCCTTTCATCGCCGTGTGAGTTCAAAGGATTTGAAGGTTTTTTGGGGGACAAAAACAGCAGTTTAAAGACGTCATCAGGCCATAAATCTATAAGCTGCATTTCTACGGCACAAAAAGAGTCCAGCTGAGGGCTAAAAACCCAGAACCCTCCGGGGCGCTGACAGCACCCGGTCGATGGTCGATGGTTGAGGCCTTGAGATTATGGGACAGCGCTCACGGTAAATACCATAAACAGCAAAATATCACGTTAAATATGACAACGTTTGTATTTTACTGCCCGACTTGAAGGTCTCGCAGGCTTTTCCTCAGCATAAGAGACGTCATTTCAAATAATCCAAATTCACATATAATTTAATAATCCAACTGCTTCAATGACCAAATTAAAAACCTGATGAATAAATAAATACATAAGCTCTCAGTTCATGTGTTTTCATTGGTGAAGCTTAATGTGGTGAGAATGTAACGGGGCGTCCTCTTTGTTTCACGTCTCCACGCTTCCACTGGTAACCCCGTGTTTAACATCGCATTGCAATGAATTGTGGGTAATTCCCTTGAGTCCGACTCATCCTCTGAGTGGAGACAAAAAGCCCGACCGGGACTTGTAGAAGGACACGTCATCGAGCGGCTCCACGGTGGGAATCTGCACTGGTTTATTTGTGTTATGAAGTTGAGCCAACCCGACACACAAACACACACCCTGATTGAACTTACTTGGAGATCCTGTCCATGTTTGCGATTTGTTTCTGGTTGCGGACGACCTCAATGGCCGCCCACACGTACTGGACCACCTTGGGGTCGGCCTGCCTCTTCTTCACCACGCGCGACAGGATTTCCTTATTCATCTCAACTGTTGGGGGAAATATGAATAAATAAACCAGAAGATTTCACAGACTGGAGGACTCGTAACAGAACTACTTGAGCTGTAACAGTGTGTGTAGTAATATTGCTTTCCTGCCCGGCAACAGACGTCTATAGCAGTACATGTACATCACTGAAATCAGGAGAAATAAAAAGGTGGACTATCTTTTTCAGCCGAGTCCCCGCTGACCAGTGCAAAGCTTTTTTTGGTGTGTGTGATTTAATATAGAATATACACAATTCAGTTTGTGAATTCACGCTTATATTGTATTGAATATTTATTTAAAAAATATTTTTAAAGGATTTTTTAATGGATTCATATTGTTCTCACGGTTTAACGGTCCGTTCACCTCAATGTAAAAAATACTATAATACACATTTTTAATCTTCAAAAATATATTTTAGGGACAAATATAATTACAAACTTTTCTCCAGAACTGTGATTTCTTACAGTTTTACAAAGTTACAGGTCTCATTTTATTGTTTTGTGATATCATAAAACAAAATTATTAATAATAATAATAATAATAATAATAATAATATTGAATGGATTTGTGCTTATGCTGCAGGTTCCCTCTATGTTACCGTAAGTTTATTGAAGAATCTTAACTTGCATTGTGTTTGTAGAAATGTTGTAATTTCAGGCAGCCATAAAAAATAAAAAAACCCGTCCAGGGACAGCAGATGAAAATGAGCCGCTCTGCCTCACTGACAGTTTTATTGTTGATTAGTGTGCAAAATAAACAAATGAATACAAATAAATGAGACCTTCAAAAAGGTATTTTCTGTATAATACTGTGATGCACACCTCTGGCCGTCCCCAAGTATCTTCAAATCCAATTTTGCACGGTCCTCCTCTTAACCATGCGTGAAACTTAAGATGTCACCTTCATAAATCGCAGCCAAAAAGCTAACCATAATAAAGCCCGGAGCACATTTAAAGAGGAGGAGGAGGAGGCTTTGCTTTGGTGCACTTTGTGTGAGGAGAGGCTGCGACAGATGTCAGGGAGGCTTCATCTTCACACTTTTTTCATTCGAGTACAAGGTGTAGTGGTTCAGGGCGGAAATGACGTAAGAAACACGTTACACACAAAGAGAAGTGTAGACCGGTGAAGGGTGACACGGTTGCATTGTGCAGTAAAGGTACATGTTAGGCTGATTGTCAACATCTGGGTTGTTTAAAAGGCCTAAATATGACCCAATCACAGACCTCTATTAGATTTATGATGCGTTCAATGGCTAAACATATAGTTGTTTCTTTCAGAACTTAAGATGATGCTGGACAAGAAACTGCCAAAATAAAAAAAACATACTTTTCAGACATTGCGAATTAAATTAATTGATTCCAACCACATTAAATGCATCAATGCTCTCCAGGATGAAACCGATAATTTAAAAAATACATAAATGGTGTTAGCTGTGTCTAATATTTAACGTGGAGCCACATGTTTTCACCCATTTTTTGGGGGGTTCATAAACGTCACAGCAGAGCAGCCAGGTGAGCCACTGCGGCCACGCGTGTGTACACACACACACACACACACACACACACACACACACACACACACACACACACACACACACACACCTCTGCCTCTTCACAAAGCTCACACCCGCACGTTCTCCCCCAAATTAATTAACCTGGGCCAGGTGGGCGACACCGGAGCCAATTAGTGAAGACGCGTGGTTTGCTTAGAAAAAAAAGAAGAAAAAAAAAGGCTCCCAAGGGCCAACCGGTGAGACAACACGCAGCAACCACCACGTGACCCACACGCACGCACCTCGTTATTAACCGTCACGTTAGTAGCCACCTCGTAGATTCGTCCCAACAAAGAGGGGGCTTTTTGGCCGTGGTCGTGGAAGGCCAGCACGCTTAGCACGCTAAGCTAACGGCCGAAACCAATAGCTCTGCTAGCTTACGCTGTCACGTAGCTCGCGGGTGGGCTCACCTGGGTGATAACCGACACCAGGGCGACACGCTGGCGGTTGTTCCGGTTGCTCCCAGAGCCTCCCGCCCGCCGTCGCACAACGCCAACTAACAGGGGCTCGCTGCTCGTTTTGTTTTGGAGGAGGGCGCCATGTTCCCGGCTAAGCTAACATTTAGCTAGCTAGCGTTAGCTAGCGAGCTAGCAGGTGTTGTCACTGAAGGAGCGCGTGTCGTTACTCGCCAGCGCCCCCGCCCAAAAAAAAAACAACTCACCTTTTGCTTTACGGTGTCACCGACACGCGGCGGCGGCTGCTGCAGGAAATCCACAAAGGATTGAGGGGCGAGGCGGCTCACATTAGTCTGTCTCCAGGCTGTGGATGGTGTCCAGCTGGAGGTAAACACAGAACCCTAGCGGCGGGGAGAAGGTACTGCGGCGAAAGTATGACCCGCCCTACTCTACCTCTGATTGGCTGGTAATTGTTGCCTGTGTTGGTTGGATTTGTTAAGGAAGGAAAAACCCGCCCTACTCTACCTCTGACTGGCTGGTAAATGTTGCCCTACGTTGGTCTGATTGGTTGGAGGATTATTTTAAGAGCATTAAGGTAAGCCAATCAGAGAGTAGGGCGGGGCCATGTGTTGGTTGTATTGGTATTCATAATATTGGGAAGGGAAGTCCTTAACATATGGAAGGTTATGCAATTAATTCACATGACAATCTATTTTATTTATTTTTAACTGTAGTTTTTTTCATAAATACTTTTTCTTATTCAAAAATATTGATAAAAATGTAGTTTATATAAAACATCAAAACAAGCAGGGTTAAAGGCCTTAAAACATGCATTTAACTAAAACTGTAGACAAAGACTTGAGGTGCTTGGACCTTCACTACATCCTGATTATCAGGATGAAGGCACCCTCTTGTGGTGTGATCTACACATAACTTCTGTACTTTGTGGTGTTTCAGGAGGAAAACTGACTTATTCTCTCATATTAGTTTCATATTTTGTACATCAGCTTTGTGTGAAACCCTGAAATAAAGACAAGAAAATACTTTGTTCATGTTTATTTATTCATCATAGGTCTGCCAAACAAAAACATGATTTTGATACAATTGCTTGAAATTACAGGAATCACTTCTGTCTATTTGAGTTTACAGAACTCAGCAGTGTTTCCAGGGGAATAATACAACATAAGTCCGGCGTAGAGAGGCTGAGTGAATGTGGTCTGGACTCTATGGAGGAGAGTCATGGTTTCAGTGATGCTGTAGAAGGACAGAATACCTGCTATGTGATCCAGGTACACTCCTACTCTGGAGGTCATGGGACCAGAGATGGGGGTTTTGATTTTGTTGAACATAAATGCAAAACTGCTTAACTCACGACATAACACCCAAGAGTTTTCATTGTATCCAAACAGACTTTCATCCCCGGACCCTTTTCTGCTGATGTCCTTGTATGCGACTGCTACATGAACTCCTACTTTTTTCCACTTCACCTCCCAGTAACAACGTCCAGCCAGACTCTCTCTGCTCAGGACCTGATAATCATTACTGAATCTTTCTGGGTGACTAGAATAACACTGTTTATCCTTCATAAATGTTGCTTTTCTGTTCCCAGCAGATAATACCAGATATGCCTGTGCTGTGTTTGGATCCAGTGTGATTTCACGTGAATACTTTAAGAATTCAGCTCTAGTCGTGGGCTCTGGTTGAAACAGTAAAACATCCACTTTCTCTCTCAGGACGTTCTGTAGTTCATCTTTGACTTGTGAAACAGCCGCTTCCAGGTCCTCAAAGTATCTCAGAGGACGGGTGTTGATGCTGGATGAGTGTGTAGACTCTCCGAGTGGTGGCAGTGAGGGGTAGTTGAGTAGAAACTGGTTGTGATCCTCTGTGTGTGAGAGCTTCTGCAGCTCAGCGTCGTTCCTCTTCAGCTCAGTGATCTCCTGCTCCAGCTTCTCCTGAAGCTTTTTGACTCGACTCACTTCACTTCTCTGCTGGGATCTGACCTGCTGCTTCATATCAGAGATTCTTTTCTCCAGGAGACGGATCTGCTCGGTGAACATCTTCTCACTGTTCTCCACTGTTTTATCAGCAGAGAGATTGATGGCCTCCACCTCCTGATGGAGCAGCTTCACGTCCTTCTCTCTGTCCTGGATTGTCTGCTGGATGTTCAGTCGATTCCCCTCCAGCTCTCTCTGCCTCTCGGTACTTTCTGCTGCAGCTGAGACTGTGTCGTGGCCTTTGTGTTCATCCATTAAGCAGAGGTAACAGATACACTGCTGATCAGTACGGCAGAAGATTTTCATCACCTCGTCGTGACGAGAGCAGATGTTCTCCTGGAGCTTGTTGGAGGGCTCCACCAGCTTGTGCTTCTTTAATTGAGGCACATCATGATGAGGCTGGAGGTGGTTCTCACAGTAGGAGACTAGACACACAAGACAGGACTTGAAGGCTTTCCGTCTCCTCCCAGTGCAGACATCACAGGCCACATCTTCAGGTCCAGCGTAGCAGTTATCAGCAGCAGCGGCAGCTTGGAGTCCAGTCTTCTTCAGTTGCTCCACTAAATCTGCTAACATGGTGTTTTTCAGCAGGTCAGGCCTCGGTGTGAAGGTCTTTCTACACTGAGGGCAGCTGTAGAGTTTCTTCAAATCCTCTGTATCCCAGTGGGCTTTGATACAGTTTCTGCAGTAGCTGTGTCCACAAGCAGTAGCCACCGGATCCTTCAGTAGATCCAGACAGATGGAACAAGAGAAGGTTTCCCGATCCACCTGCACTCTTTTCTGCGCCATTTCACCTCTCAGATCTGAAGGGGAGAGAAAGAGGAAAAGTGTGGACAGAGTGCAGCTGCTGGGTTTGAGAGCAAGACATTAAATGAATCATGACCAAAAAAGGGCAGAACAGCGCCTCCAAGTGGTCAAAAATAAATAGCGAGTGACAAAGCAAAAACAGCAAATATTCCAACTATAAACAAAAGAAAACACATCTGTAGAAGACAACACACATACATTGCCTTCTGGTCTGTCTCTGCACACCAGCTTCCTAAAACACGGAAAACAAACGTGTCCAGGGAAAATATATGACCAGGAGCCCGGATGTATACAGTAGAAATGGCGCCAAATGAAACAACCACAAAACACGCACTTTTACCGTGTGAACTATCGACACAGCAGCTTGACACCGTGGTCGTATTAGCGACCATCACCGTGTCGAACAAACGGTTAAGTTTTAAAAGAATATAACGAAATAGCGCGGAGTCATTTTCCCTACCTCTTACCTTCAATTGTGACCAACTTTTGTGATATTTAAAATGGAACTACGGAAGCCGAAGAGACGCTGAAGAGGTAAAACGGAACTACGGAAGCCTCGGAGGAGCAGAAGAGGTAAAACGCATTTTCCGCACGAAACAAATTTAACTTTTCAAAATAAAATTCACACACACTCAGCAGGATTGTTGAATGATAAATAAAAATAAAAGATAATTCATTGAAAATAAGAAATGACTGTTTCTGACTCCGTTACACTGACATGCCCTCTTCTTTGCAGAAGAGCTCTTCAGCCTTGTTTGCTGCTGCGCATTGAAACTGAAAGAACAAAAAATGAATATATAATACAATTGTTGATGGCACAAAAGAATAATTCGCTCATTTTTGCACACACACACATTACTTTTGTTCAATTTACAGCAATACTTTTACTGTATTAATTTTAATACTGTAAATGAATACAGTGAAATTATATTTATATATATATATATATATATATATATATATATATATATATATATATATATATATATATATATATATATTTTATTGCTAAAAAACAGATCGTGGAGGTGTTAAAAAGAGGTCTTTGAAAAGAAACATGCATCACATTTTACTGGTTTCCTGTCTGTTACTTTATTGTTCAAACAGAAGAGAATAAATTCCATGTGAGCTATTATATTAAACATTGAATCTAAAACAAAAAAAAAACAAAAAAAACATCCTGTCTGATTTTAATTTATTATTGCGTTCACTCATGATGATGATGATGAGGCACTTCACGTGTTTGATGGAATATTACGAATTTATTTCGACTTAGGCAGCGGGGAGCTAGCAGCAGTGCTAGCTGGCTACAGCGGGAACACCCACCGAAGATAGTAGCGACTCATAACACAACTTTTAAAAGTTAAAACTTTCAAAAAGGCAACAACAAACCACGAGACAAAAGACTGCATCTGAAATCACTCCCTTTATTTTTACTTTGCGCTCGTTCGCGGTGCCTTGTATTAACTTGAACATTCATAGTAAACGCGCTACGTAGAGCCCGACAACACTACTTTCTGCTCACGATTCCCAAAAGGCCAATGTGCCAAATTTCATAGATGTCTGTGCTCTAGGAAGTAGCGGACGAGTGGACCAGGGAGTGATGTCGAGGCGCCGCCACATGTCCGGGCAGGCGGACCCGGACCCTCAGCAGTCTGACTCAGCCATCCTGTCGGGCCGAGCCGACCGGCAGGTGTCGGGTGGGGTGAAGACGTCGGGGTCGCTGATGCCCAGCTGCAGGTTGAAGAAGCGGGTGGAGATGGTGACGCTGCTGTTACTGGCGTAGGTCTCCTGCACCGGGTAGCAGTCCTTCAGAGTGTAAACACCCACCCAGGTCTCATCTGGAGGAGAGACCAGCAGACAAGCACGTTTTTATTCCACCAAACCGCTGCTCTTTAAATCTGCTGCAAGACTTTACTTTTAATGTGAAGCAGCTGCAGGAACACTGAAACCCAAGACCTACAGTATCATTCATGTAAAGTCTTCATCTTTCCGACGGTCCTGGAACACGTCGTGTGAGACGACAAATGCCAATTTCCATGACTTTTAATCACATTTCCATGACTTTTAACCAAATGTTTATGAGCAAACATTGTGTGAAATGTGTGTGTAAACAGTAAAACGTGATAAAATGTAGTATTTAAACTAACAATGAGGATTCAAAGCATACAGTAAACCTTAAATGACTCAAATGAATGAGAGACAATAGTTTGATTAAAAGAATAAACATTTATATAGATGCCTGTATGTATGCTGCTGATATTTTAAGCCTCTTTCTTTTAAAAGCAGATTCATTATTTATAACTCAGCATTAATGAACGTCATCTTTTTATCCAGGCCTGTCCTCTGTATTTTAACTTGAAAGAAACATGCGTTATAAAATAAACCTGACTCACGCTGGCGTGCCGGCTTCCTGTCTGACCACTCCTGAACCTCCACGTTGTCCCCGGGGCCCCCGATGAAGTACTGGTCCTCAAAGGTGGAGTTTTCTGGGATGTCGAAGGGATCCCAGGCCCCCGTGAGAGCGATCTTTGAGCAGGCCTTGGTCTTCTGGTCGATCTGGAACATTACCATGCTCTGGTACAAGTAGATGTACTCATAGAACCTGCAGGAGGGATGTATGAGGTAGGTATATATATATATATATATATATATATATATATATATATATATATATATATATATATATATATATATATATATATACACCCTTTATTCAGACACTAACACATTTATTCTAACACGATCATATTTTTATTTTAACAATAATCTCTTTATTCTAACACTAACCTCTTTATTCTAACAATAACCTCTTTATTTGAACAATAACCTCTTTATTCTAACGGTAACCTCTTTATTTTAACAATAACCTCTTTATTTTAACAATAACCTCTTTATTCTAACGGTAACCTCTTTATTTTAACAATAACATCTTTATTCTAACAATAACCTCTTTATTCTAACGGTAACCTCTTTATTTTAGCAATAACATCTTTATTCTAACAATAACCTCTTTATTCCCCTCCACACAGCCTCACCTCTGGCACGGCGCGTGCTTCTTGTTCTGCGTCAGGACTCTGATCCTCTGCTGCAGGCCGTCGTAGGAGACCGAGGCCCGGTTGTTCCTCCCGCTGCTGTGGTCGTACAGCACCCACCTGCCCTCCCACTGCGGCGGGGCCAGGCAGGGCGCAGCCGCCCGGGACCCGCCCAGCCCGGGCAGGCCGAGCACCGGCGCCCCGGCGGCGGCCAGGAGCAAGAGCAGCAGCTTGTGCATCGCTGTTTCTCTGGTCATTGTTGTTGTTGATGTTGTTGTTGCCGATGAGCCGCACCTGCTGCCGACCATTTGGATTGGGTTTCCGGTTGTGCTTTTCAAAATAAAGGCTTTAATAAACCGTATGAAAGGTATCTAAAAATGTTAATGAACCCACAATATTTCGTTATTAAATTATGTAATCCAACAATAAGGGCGACTACAGAGTGCATACATCTTAACATTCATGAAAGGAGAGTTAAACTACTAAAAGTATTGAAGATACTTGCAATTGTAGGTTTAACTGTATTCTTATTTTTAAAGTAAATTTGCTGTAAAACATTAAATCATTAACCAAAATTATTATTATTAATTATTTCGACATCTTTTGAGGGACGTCGTGGGAATCCCGGTTTATTTACCAAGCGCCGCCGTACATCTCGTCGCATTTGTAAAAGCGTCACACCCTCGAGACGCTTTGTCATGACGTCATATCTCCGCTCTGGCCCCAACACGGCGAAGGAACAACGTGGGAAAACGGCTTGGTCTACGCGGACGGCCGATATGGACTACATGACCGAGGATTTCAGTTTGGAGCTGACGGCGAGCGACGACGAGGCGCCCGAAGAGATGAGCTTCGAAGACGCGAAGGCGAAGGCGTTACGGAGCATGAAGGAGGCGCTGCACACCGCCCGAAGGTAGCGAGCTAGCTAGCGCGCTAGCGAGAGGCCGGTGAACCGAACTCCCTTTAAAAAAGCCAGTATTTTGTCGTTTTTCGTGCTTGCCGTCGGACTAAATGCACTAGTGCAAATTCTTCATCACATATCCTGAATTATTTGGTGGCCCTTTTCACGTCGGCGTGCACAGTAAGCACTGAGCGGCTCAATAGATTTACCATAATATGAAATTGGTTCATAAACTTGTCACTGACGACGTTACACCATCATGCGTAACTTTCTTGAGAAATTTCAGAAAAGCAAATGGAATTTTGTATCACTGTATCGACGCCGATGAGAAGAGCGTCTTCCAACAAGTTGGATTGTTTCATCTTTCCAAACTTTTAAGACACGCGCATGCGTATAATCGAGATGCGCCTTTTGTTTTTGCCGATTTGTTCAATGGAGTCTGGCGTCAGCAGAGAAACACTACACCACAAACATATGTGTAGGCTACATATTAATATTTTACGTTTCCATGTTTGCAGAGATCGAGAGCTGCTGAAAGAGAAGAGGAGGAAGAGACAGGAGTTCTTCCAGGAACAGAAGGTCTGTGTGTTTGGTATTAATATTGGTGTTTATTAATATCCCTTCCTGTATATCTTCTATTAGAGTAACTACGAGTACAAATTAGACACATCTCAGAAGAGAAACAATTAAAATGTTGTGCGATCCAACTATTTTATTGAATTCTAACTTAATTTGTGTTTGCATAATTATTCATTGATATACTTTTTCGTACCCTGATATTTATTAAGTGCCAATAAATGTGAATTAACTTGACGATGTGATGCTTAAAGACCCATAAATAATGACTTTCATCTACATTTGATGTGCCAGTTAGTTTCTAGCTTTAATCGAACAGTTCATTCATATCATGAGATGAAGGTTGCATCCTTTGCCTTTCAAAATATTGCTAAAATTTGTTTGTTTAATAAAATAAAGCTTCTTCAATCCTACAGAAAAGAAAACTCTTACCGGCGGACGTGTTGGAGGAAATCGACTCGGCATCTTCAAAGTAATGAACCTTTCACTCTAAACGTGTTCTCTCCGCCATCGCTGCTTCACGAAAAACTCACCCAAACCGTGCTTTTATTTTATAAACAGGAAGCAGAAACCAGCAGAGGCTGAAGGTAAGGAAGCTCATCTGTGCCCTCGCGTGTTTAACATTTAGTGTAAACTCTTGCCGCTGAAAGAAGCTTCACGTTGAGACGACTCGCGTGGTTTTATTCGTCCTCAGCGGCTGAAGAAGACGAGGAAAAGGTGAAGAGTGAGGAGCTGATACACTCCCGACAGTACGTAAACACACTTTCTCCCAGATAATCTGACGTCCGGCCGCTGCAGCAGTTTAATCTCTGACCTCGTGGTTTCAGGCTGAAGGGAAACTACACCGTGACGACCATGAAGAAGAGCGCGGCAGCGGCGACACAGCAGCGAGCGGCCGAGGACTTCCTGCACGCCCGGATGTACGGGCCGGGAAGCTGCCGCACCACGAGTAAGACTGTGTGTGTGTGTAAATGGTCTTATATCTTAGAGAACACCATTTAGCTGATGATGTTTCTGAAGTGTCTAAACACTTAAAATTCATATTTAGAAAATGACTTTACTTTTTTGAATCAAATAATGTATTCAGAGATTTAGTTCATATTTTCTACTAACTCATTGTGTGATGTTCGGCAGGAGCCAATGAGCTCGGAGCTGAGAGCCAGACAGGAAGTGAACGTGTTTGTTGTTGTTTGTGACCCTTGCAAGCTACACTCTGTGGCAGTAGTCTGTAAAGACGATGATCTGTCTCACTTTTTGAGTTTTTGCTACAGAGACGCCGTCTGGCTCCACGGCGGCGTCCCGGCCCTTCTGGGACGCCTGTGAACCCGACGGCCACATCCACGACTTTATCAGTCTTTGTTTGTTTGTTTTCCGGCTGAACTCATTCACCCGTCATGTCCTCCTGCTTCCAGGCAACGAGATGCTCTCCCTCCAGAACAAGACGGCGAGGAACAAGAGCGCTGCGGTGCTGTTTGTCAAGAAGGACTGGGGTGAGTTCATCGAAAACATCGAGTTACTGAAGCAGCAAGTGCGAGAGGCAGCACTGCATCCTCAATGTACAATACATTCAGGATACAGTACTGCCTCTCGTACCTTTTATTGCTTTTGTTATGCCTGCGACACTATAAAAAGTAAATTTGTCGCACACGATGCGTTGAAGGACCATCGTAAAGATGAAACTGACTTGCTGCCGGGTTTAATCTGTAGACGTTCTCTAATCGTCCGTCTCTTCTGTCCGGTCAGCCCGTCAGGAAAAGGCCAAAGCGGAGAAGCTGAAGAAGAGGTGGATCCACAAGCAGCAGCTCCCCTGCTGACCGGAGCCGGTACTGCAGCTGGATTCAACCTCTGGACGCTTCCTCGAGCGACTCGGCAGCCGCCCGAAACCGTTCGGTTCTGCAGCAACTGACCTCACGTGGGGTTGAAACGCTGGACGATTCGTCTGCTTTGTGGTTGAAGAGCAGAAGATGTGGAGATGAAGCTTTCAGTGTTAAAGAGGCGGTTAAAACAGTTTAGTCCGTAACCTTAAACTAAAATCATTTGACATGTTTAATAAAAGCTTGTTATACTTTCACCTTTTCTATATTTATTCCAAGACTCCAGTGAGTGAAAATATGAATATTGAATAACTCGATGAGTCAACATTTTGCTGCTTTTTCTGCCTTTAAGTCACTGCTTTGGGATCCGGTTTGTTTTTTAAATAAAATGTTTTTGTCCCCATTTTCTGACATTCACAAGAAAAATAATCTGTTTGCTTTCGGACTCAACGATGTGACGATTAAAGATATTTCACTTGACGCATGGTGGTTTTCTTGTATTCTTTCTTTTGTTGAACTGTAGAAATAAAATGTCAACTATTAAAAAATCCTTTGAAATGATTAAAGATCAGGATGTAAAAACAAGTAAACACTTTGACATATATATATATATAGATTAATAATATATATTTGGCTTTTAGGCTCTTGTTCAAAGGCAGATAATGAAACATTTTTAAGTTTATTTAGATTTGTATAATTTTAATAGAGAATATTCATTTTAGTATAGTTTTAATCCACTTAAGAGTATCAGGCTTTTCCTTAAATTAAACATTTTAACAGCAGCTAGTTTACGGTGGACTTTTCCCTTCGAGGCTCTGTATGTGGAATAATCCCATTGGGATTATTTTAGGATCAAACAGGACTTCAGTGCAACTTTTTTTGTCATTTTCTTTTTTTAATATAAATCTTTTCACCCTCACACAAATTGCACTTTTCTCTCCAGAAGGACAGTCAGTGAGATCTTTCCCTCAGACACCAAACTGGCAGAAAAGAAGAAACAAAGAGGAGGAGACGTCCAACGTGATGTCACCACTTTACTGGCATGCAGAGGTTCAGACCTACAACACACACTTTGTCTAAGAAGTTGTTTTTTTTTCTCTCTAAACGATGCCGCGAATAAAACAAGAGAAACAAAAAAGGTGAAGTAAAGCTCGGCTCACTGCGCAGAAATGTCAACTCCTGAGGGGGAAAACTAAAACATCTGACTTCCTGTCTCTGCAATGCGCCGAGGCTTTGGTTCTTAACAAATACTGAATTATTATTGATTTATTCTCCCGCTCCACGGACCCAGAGGAGCGACTCCCAGGTCTTTTCATACACCAATACTTTAAAGAAAAGCAGAAAAAGTTGAAATGATGAACTAGACAGTAAAAAGCTACCAGGGAGCAACTGAAGTTTAATGAGGAACTGAGAATAAAACCACAAAGTTGACTTCTGCTACCCGACATTAAAGCCAACAAAAAATAATAAATGTGTTTTGTGTGTACGTTATTTTCAAAATATAACTTTTACAAATTTTTCAGCGGCAAATTTTTTTTTCTACCCCCTCCGTCCATTTGTGCACATCCCAAAATGTTAAAAAAAACTACGTGGAAAAAGTGACGAGAATGTTTAAAGGAAGGAGAAACGTCCTCCTTTTGCAGAATCCAGAACCAACACAGTGTGCGGACACGAAAAGTGACACCTCAGTAGGGATCGCTTCCCCTTTAATAACAGAAGCTAACTAGCTTAGCTTGCTTCCACTTTGAGTGGACGTCAACGGGGGACGGACAACTTAAATTGCTAATAAACTAAACTTGCATCAACATTCTGGGGCCTTTAAAATGCTTTACACGAGTTGTAGGAGCATGAGGACGCCTCAAGGTGGCGCCGGCTTGCAGCTAACAGGACAACGCCGCCGTATGAGCTAACAGGCGTTAGCTAACGTGCACTAAAAGCAACGCGCCGCGAGGAAAAAGCTTCGTTTGCAGCACAGAGGGAGAGCGCGACTCGTTCGCCGCGCCGAGTGCCCGCGTACTGTTCCTTTAATGCTAACGCTAACGAGCAGCTGCTTTTAGGCGGGAACGCCAGACAGTCAAAAGACGTCCGACCCGAGGCCTGAAGCTTCACAAATGTCCCCAAAAAAATAGTTTTTTTTCTAATCCTCTGGAAAAAAATATATATAAGTGTGAATCTAATCTTTCTTTACTGGAAGAAAAAAAAGTGAGATGGACATTTTCTAAAAGCGAAGAGGAACAAAGACATCGACACGAAAATAAAAGATCAACAACAACGTTTGCATCAAACCTGCTGAGCAGCCGGTTCTCTGGTTTCTGGGGTCACAAATAAAAACGGGGTCAGAGGTCGTCAGGGTTCCTACACAGCGTTTCCTCTCAGGGTTCAAAGAGAAGGTGAAGTTCTGGTGCAGGAACCCGACAGAACATCTAAACTCTTACAGACGAGGAACAACCGGAGTCCACTACAGGAGTGTGTGTGTGTGTGTGTTCCTCTGATAACTAAATATCTCTATTGATATACCTCCATTGTTGTTGGATTGACATATACACGTTAACATGTACACACTCGGTGGGGTCGGGACCTTTATTATTAGAATAATGATGAGTGGAACTTGCTCTTGCTGGCGCTCAACAAATATACTGTGAATGCAAGTAACAATAATTCATAAAATGATAATTATAATAATAATAATAATAATAATAATAATAATAATAGTCGTCTGCACCATACCTTGTAAACCTGGAGAAACTAAAATAAAAACAAAAACAGGAGCCACGCCTCCACGCCGCCCCGCGGGAACAACTAAAAACTAAAGATGTTTTAAAAACAGAGACGTCGAGTGATGCAGATTCTCTCTTCTTCAGAGTCCCGAGTCCGCATGCGTCACGCAGACCACCGCCCAAGAGGGGGAGGGGCTTTGGGAGGAGGGGGAGGGGCTTTCGGGAGGAGAGGGAGGAGCTTTGTGGGAAGGGGCGGATCCCTAACGGAGCCTCTCGGCCCTGACCTCTGTGATCTGCGTCTACAGGGACCAAAGGGTCAAAGGTCAAAGGGGCGGCCATGACGGTCACTCGTCCGTTGTCTTTTTGTTGTTGTTGTTGTTGTCGTCTTATTTTTCCATTTATATTCTTTTGTAAGTCTGTCCCGTCCCCGGTGCCTCCCCAGGTATACGGGTGGAAGCAAGGGGTTCTGGGTATTTAAGTTGGCGTCCCCGCTGTCAGTCAGAATGATGCAGACGTGTGTGTGTGTGTGTGTGTGTGTGTGTTTGTGTGTGTTGCTAGGCCAACCAAGACGGTGGCATGTTTTTTCTTTACGGCGGAAAGGGAGGTGGTGTGTGTCTGCTTTTGTTTTTATGCTTGTGGTGCGTGCATGTGTATGTGTGTGTATGCATGTGCGTGCATGTGTGTGTGTGTCATCTAAAGATCCGCCCAGAGAGGAGTCCTGGTCCTCGGCGAGTCGGGTTGTTCACGTCCTTCTTGCGAGTTCGAGCGTCTCTTCAGAGAACGACGCCGATGGAGGAGGACGACGGTTCTGGACGGGCCCTCGGAGAGTGTGTGTGTGTGTGTGTGTGTCTCTCTCGGTGTGTGTGTGTGTATGTGTGTGTACACACAGGGGCTAGTGCAGGTAATCGTCCACAGAGGCGAAGGCGCAGGAGCCGCTGCCAGTTCGTGCCATGATGGTGAGGCACTGAGCGGCCTGACCGACCGCCTGAGCCAACGGGGGCTGCTTAGGGAGGTTATGAGTCTCTGGAGGGAGGGAGAGAGAGGGGGGAGGGGGGAGGAGAGAGAGAGAGGGAGGGGGAGGGGGGAGGAGAGAGAGAGAGAGAGAGAGAGAGAGAGAGAGAGAGAGAGAGAGAGACAGTGTCAGGAATCAGACCACAAAGTTTCTGGTGTGACGTCACTATTTTATCTCTTTTGTTGTATTTTACTTTCCTTCTATTTACTCTCATTGCCATCTGTTCTTTTGTGTTTCTGCTGTTACACTAAACGCAGTACTTTATACCTAATATTGCACTGTTGAGCGTGGAGCAGACGGGCTCCCTCTGGATGGCGTCCAGCTGGTAGCCCACCGGGCTGCTCCAGGGGTCCGAGTAGGCCAGCAGGCTGAAGGCGTCCTGCAGGGGAGACAACAACAACAACAACAACGACAACAGATTACATCACTTTCCATGTCCAGTGCATTACAGGAAAAAATAACCTAAAACCTGCTTTCTTTACATTTAACAATGACTGTTAACGATGTAATTTAACAATGATTTGTTCCAAAGTTCAGCTCAACGTGCAGAATAATCACCTTTGACTCAAATTATTATTATTTTTAACTTTTATTTTGAAGGAACCAAATCAGCGGAGTGTTGGGTTTTAATCAGGACAAGAAAGACAGACTCTGGACACTGTGTGTGACTTGTGACTCGTGCATTACCTTCAGCATCTTCTTGTTGGCGGAGTTCTTGCCACACTCGCGGCGCAGCTGCTCGCTCATGCTCTGCAGCTCTCTGCCGAAGTGGATCATCCTCTCGATGGCCGCCTGGCTGCCGCCGCACAGCTGCCTCTTGGACTGAGTCGACTCCACCTCTGCAGCATGCGGGGCACGATTCAATGAAGCACAGCAAAACACACACACACACACACACACACACTGACACACACACACACACACACACACACTCTCTACACTCACCCATGTCCGCGTCGCAGTCCTCGGGCTCGGCGGCGTGTTTGGAGCCGCCGTTGAGGAAACCGTTGGAGGACGATTCGGTCACTCCGTTGGTGAAGTGGTCCACCTCCATGTCCACGTCGCTGCTGAGGCGGAGACGGACGGTCAGTGAGTGTTGTCCCCGCTAGCTCCCCGCTGTAGCCGGCTAGCACTGCTGGTAGCTCCCTGCTAGCTCCCCGACCTCCACTGAAGCTCGAGAAACAAGCCCCGGCTTGACGCCCGCTAGACTCGGACGGCAGCAGCAGCGGGGAGCTAGCGGAGAGCTAGCAGATAGCGGAGAGCTAGCAGCTAGCTGGCTACAGCGGGGACACCCGTCAAAGGCAGAAGCGGCTTATAACACAACTTTTACGGTACTGTGATTCATCTCAGCTATAGAAGCTTTTAGCGTTAGTTAGTTAGCGCTCGTTTTGTCAACTTGTGTTCTCAGCTTTAAAAAGGTAATTAAACGTCAGCGAGGTCTTCCCCCCAGTACCTGGTGACGGGCGGTTGGCTGTGGCTCCCGTTGAGGCTGACGTCGGACGCCGGCCCGGTGGAGCCAGAGCCGGGTGGGCAGGGCTTGTGACTGTGAGGGGAGGAGCCGTGGCTCTTATTAGACGTCACTCCGTTACAGCAGTTACTGTCAAACCCTGAAACAAACGAGAGACAAGCGTTTAAACGTCGGTGCTTCTGCTCCAGGAGGTGAGGATGTTGGGGAGGTGTGGCTGTGGTGTGGACCTGGGAGGTAAGGCTGGGAGCTGCTGGCTTTGTGTCCGGGGCTGCTGAAGGGCCGCGGGGAGCCGGGGTAACTGTCCTGAGACTTTGGGCTGCGACCTCCCAGACACCTCACCTCGCTGTCCGTCCCGTTCACCATCTCTATGAACTGTCTCACCCTGAGGACGCAGAGCGGGGAGGGGAGGAGGGACAGAGGAAGAAGGGGATGAAAAGATAGACGATCACCTCCATCATCGGTTTGAGTAAAAGTCGGCTTTTCGTAGGATTTAATTAAAATATGGTCTTTGTTTTAAAATCACGGGGGGCAGACTGAGCAATAGTGATATAAAACTGTAAACCATAACTTGTTTTATGAAAAAAAAAGCACAAAACTGCTGTATTTGGATGTATTGAACAAGTAATAAAGTGAAATATATGATTTTATTGGGGCTATAATTTTCTCATATACCAAACCACATGAGTCCATTGGGTTCTCTGTTCTAAACCCTCTGTAACTTTGTTCTGCTTCACTTCATCAAAGTCAACCTCTGCTGAATGTTCACGTGTTGAATGTTCACATGTTGGATGTTCACATGTTGGATGTTCACATGTTGGATGTTCACATGTTGGATGTTCACATGTTGAATGTTCACATGTTGGATGTTCACATGTTGGATGTTCACATGTTGTGTTATGGTTTGTTAGAGTTGTGACTTTACAGCTGCTTCATTTCAAACTAATAATCATCCTGAAAGTCTTTTTTTTAATCATTGGATCTGAAACCTTTTCATTTCTTTCTGTGTCATCTTCATTTCCTCTGAACCAGAAACATGTAGACTGATATTTACACATCTGAACAACATCTCACATGTGTTCCTTTTATTATAACAACATTATCAAACAGCCCTCGTGGCTGCAGAGACACACACTTTTAAAAGGGCTAAAAGTAAGTTGTTTTTTGTTTAGTAGCGGTGCTTTTTTAATTCACTCACAATGTGAAACACACCAACATTGGTCTTACTTGAGCATGAAGAGGAGGTCCGGGTTCCTCTCCAGGAGGTTGGGGTAGAGCTGCTGGGTGGTCTCGATGGCCTCGCCCATTCTACCGGACAGCACCAGCTTCTGGATCTCTGCAAAGCAGCAGCAGCGTGTTAACAGGAGGCACAAAAATAAACTTTATCCATATTTTTATAGAACTAATCATTTGTTTTAGTCAAAATAGGGTTCCTACACATTCTAACCAATGGATTCCATGACTTTTGACCACATTTCCATGACTTTTGACCAAGTTTCCAATCACTTAAATTGTTTAAATACTTAATATGACATCAGTCAGAGAGAAAGTATTAATGTTCTTCTTCTGTTCTGCGCTCCAGTATCCGGTTTTTAAACTCTGGGTCATTCAGAGACGGGAAAACACACAGGAGGACTCACTCTGTCGGTTTTTGATGGAGGCCAGCTCCTCGTGCACGGCCTGGTCTGTGGACTTGGCGAAGGCTTCGGCCGTGGCGCAGTAGCTGTGGTGCACCAGGTAGGACGCCACCATCCTGACGAGGAACCAAGAAGAACACGCTCTGTGAACCTCCAGCGTTTGACTCAATATCACGTGTTACTGCACGTAGAAGAACGACTTAATTACAAGTACAAGACCCACGATGACATGAACTGGAACCGTCTTTTAAGAATGTGTGTAGTGATTAATGTTTGATGTGCCCGAATCAGCGCTTAGACGACCCACAATGCAACAGCGGACCAAATCCTCTGGTGAGCCGCTTCCCCTCGTGCACATTTAAAAATACATGAATTATAATCTGGTGTTTAGCGGAGGCCTCGGGCCACCAGCGCGGGAACTTCCTGTTTCCACATGGCGCGCAGAGCGACGCCTCTCCAGCCCCAATCCCCCGTCCAACGGAGATTAAGTCCATTCAGGACGAGTAATCATAGCAACAGAGAGCTAATCCCCATCAGAGTACGGAGCATGAGAAAGAGTCCCGCGGCTTTTTTACTGTACGCGGTTCATCTGGGCTTCACGACGCCTACGATGTCCAGCACTTCCTCTCCTTCCTCAGCATCAAGCGGCAGCGTATGTGAAGGGATTGACTCGCAGTAAATCACCAAAAAGCTCCAGGAGGAGCCCGAGGTCGGCCTTCAATGACCTCGTAGTCAGGGTTCATTTAAGCGACGACAACAAAAACACGTTTGTTGGACACTGAGCGTCTTCCTCAGCGACCGGCGCGCTGCTGGAGGACGCGGCGTAAGCGCTCGTGTCCTTCAGCATCATTTTCTCAATATTTTGCGTACAGAAGCAGAGTATCGAGGAGAAAGAAATTACAAACGCGGCGTCCGCGTTAAAAATCAAACGTCCGGACTTCCTGTCACTCGTAGCGCCGCCGCTGCACGACACGCGAGCAAAAAAAACAGCATAAATCAACTGGCTACCGGTCCTCTGGCAGCGCTGGAAGCGGCCGTCACTCAGACACTTCCTGAAGTGATGAACCCAGAACCGAGGGCGTTTGATGTGCCGACACTTTGGGGATTTCCACAACAAGTACGGCGCAGAAAGACGCTCACATAGAAGACAGAGATACTAGAGTTTGTCTCTTACTTCTGGATCATGGACTGCCACTCGCCCTCGCGCTCTCCGATGGGGAAGCGGTCGATCTGCGCCTGGATCTTCGTCCTCCACTCGCGCATGTAGTCCTCGATGTCGAACACGAAGGGGTGCTGGCCGAAGTTGGCGTCCACCACCTCCCCCGGAGTCTGGAGGCCCACGGTCGGGTACAAGTTGGGCTGCAGCGGCGGGAGGAAGGAGGGTGAAGAATCAGGATGACGAGGGATAACAGGAAAGCAGAACATATAAAAAAAACAATTATCCTTAAAGCTCGATCCTACAAGCGGATTCTACAGCATTTCCTGAGACGCTAAAGAGGCGAGAAGCAGGATTTCTATTGACCACAAGGCATCGATCAAGCTGATCAATGGACCACATGAGATCAGCGTTGAGTCTGTGACCCGCACGGTTTCTCATGTTTATAGTCGACAGGGGGAGAGCCGTGAGCGTTAGCAGCGCCGCTAACGAGCGGAAGGATGCGTTCAGGTACATTATGATGCGTTCAGGCTCCGTTGGGTGGACATGCCGGTGTTGGCTGACGGATCAATTATAACATCGTCTTGATGATGTCACCTTGATGACGTCATCTTGTAAAGTTGTAATTTTGGTGAGAAACTTGAATGAATCCAGCTGGCTCGAAGCGGCTGATGTGAATTTTGTATTTTGATGCAAAACAAACAACAATTGCAGCGTCTACAGCGACTGCAGACATTTTGATGGACAGTCAGCCTCCCAGTCTCAAAATTACTAACATTTAAGCCCCGCCCCCCCCAACAAAACTCATCTGAAAAGCAGTAAACAACAACAGAACAAAGACATCCAAACATCACCGCAAAGCCTCAACCGATTTGTATATTTAACCAATTACATATTATATCATGATTTAATTATCTGCTTCCAGACGGGGAACAAAGTGCAAGTTGGTTGTTGACGCGCCGCACGCCAAAAGCCAAAAGCGGGTAAGTAAGTACGCAGCCGTGACGGGACGAGACATCAACAGAGCGACGAGGTGATGAGGCGTCTGAGGGTCCATTGTTCTACCGATCCGACCACAGCAAAGAGCCGAGAGACTGTGAGAGATTGTTGTTGGATTAAAATGAAAGTATCACAACATGTTTACAAGCTCAGAAAATTAAAAAAAAAGGAGTGATTGAGTTCTTGAAGACAGAAGTTTGTTCGGTCTAACGTGAAGCTAATTTGCGGGGGTTTTGATCGCGGGATGATTTGTGTTTATTTGCGTCATTCGAGGAGGAGGAGGAGGAGGATGAGGAAGAGGAGGGGCTTATCTTGTTTCACTGCAGCAGTTTGAAATCAAAAAAATAAATTTTGTTGCGATTTAAAATCCCAACAAACGGAAAGAAATGACGCCGAAATATCGCCACGATGCTGCAGATCTGTACGAAGTCTGAATTCATGCTTTAGTTGGTTCTGTACTCGCCTCGCGTCAAGCTAACTTCTTAAAATGCTCGATTTCTGAATGGAGTTTGGCTCGATTGCTGCCACCTAGCGCTTCACCAACACAGCGTTGTTTAGACGCTACGATGAGCGGTCGTCGTTTACACACAAACATTCACCCACGCGGTCGTAATGAGAGTCGTGTGAATTCAAACCGCTTCAAATTAGAGTCAGGAGAAGAGTCGATTAAGGGCCGCAGAAGAACAGTAGTACAAAAGGTGTGTGTGTGTGTGTGTGTGTGTGTGTGTGTGTGTGTGTGTGAGTCGCCTTTGTCACGGTCCAATAACCACAAAGGTCAGCTGTGCCGAGGTGACGCACTTCACTGCACAACTCTGGAGCAACATGAATGTCTGGCTCAGGGCCGAGTGCGTTTTGCTGATCAATGGACGATTGTTGTGGCTAAGACTCTTACTTCCTTCTCAGAGAGAGAGAAGCGTCGCATAATGAAGCACGGGGCGAGCGACGCCCCGCTAGCGCACCAGGACCTAGCGCACCGGGAGCTAGCGCACCAGGAGCTAGCGTCTGTTAAAGTCCTATGTGAACAAGTGAAAGTAATGCTGAGCCGAGGCAACGCACGCAGACACGACGTCGCCTTTTTTGTTTTTAATGAAACACAGAAATGTGACACGGAAACGAGAGCCATGAGTCACTCTGGAGGGTCACCTCCACGTCCTTCATCACCTCCATGCCCTTCGTCATCATCACCAGCGAGTAGAACTTGTATACTGTTGTCTGTGTGGTGCCGAGCTTCACTGTTCATCACAACAACATCAAACACTCTGATGATGCATCATGGGAACAACACAGAGCTTCACCAGACAGCAGTGGACGGACTCTGGGTACTTACAGGAAGGTCTGTGAAGGCGATGCCTGCAGAGGAAGAGAGACAGTGTCAGCATGAAGGAGCACACACACACACACACACACACACACACACACACAGGTGATGGAGTTACCGTCATCTTTCTGCAATAAAGAGATTTCTTAAATATCATGTAGTTAAAAACGAGAGGAGGAAAAGAAGAACTAATTATATATATATATATATATATATATATATATATATATATATATATATATATATATATATATATATATATATATATAGAGAGAGAGAGAGAGAGAGAGAGAGAGAGAGAGAGAGAGAGCATAGACTTCTATACAACCAGAGGAGTCGCCCCCTGGTGGTCAGGAGAGAGAATGCCGCTTTAACACATGAAGCATAGACTTCTATACAACCAGAGGAGTCGTCCCCTGGTGGTCAGGAGAGAGAATGCAGCTCTAACACATGAAGCATAGACTTCTATACAACCAGAGGAGTCGTCCCCTGGTGGTCAGGAGAGAGAATGCAGCTTTAACACATGAAGCATAGACTTCTATACAACCAGAGGAGTCGTCCCCTGGTGGTCAGGAGAGAGAATGCAGCTCTAACACATGAAGCATAGACTTCTATACAACCAGAGGAGTCGCCCCCTGGTGGTCAGGAGAGAGAATGCCGCTTTAACACATGAAGCATAGTCTTCTATACAACCAGAGGAGTCGCCCCCTGGTGGTCAGGAGAGAGAAAGCAGCTCTAACACATGAAGCGTAGACTTCTATACAACCAGAGGCGTGCATCTGGCTCCTCACCGAGGCTGTGTCCGTTCTTGGTGTAGAAGCAGGTGTTGTTGATGAGGTTCACGCAGCAGCCGATGACGTCCCCGGTGGTGAAGGTGGGTCCGTACGGCTGCCCGGTGCCGGACGAGCAGAAGGAGTGCCCGTCGTCTCCGTGGTAACCGTACGAGTGCTTGTCCCAACCTGAAGGACGCGAGAACAAGAGCGGAGGAAAGGTGTGAAACCCACAGCAGATGGCTCATCATGGGATAACAACGAGCACAAGGACGTCTGAGTTACTGCAGCCTCATGTATGAATACAAACTCTGAACACGCGTAAAGGCTGAGAGAGAGAGTGTGTGTGTGTGTGTTCTCATTTTTTACTTCACACTTTAGTTTCTGTTTGCTCATTACTATTGTAGATCAACACACACACACACACACACACACGGAAATAGTTGATCCCTGTACACCATATTGTGCATATTCTCCAATAAATCATATTTAAAATTAAAATAAAGCACAATAATAATCAAAGCCCACATCGGAGTTAAAGTCCAGTGTTTAGAAATCTTCGTTGAGGCATTTTGTGATGATGATGATGAAGACTCAAGAGATGGAGGAAAGGAAGGGAACCTGGACTCTTGAGGCCTTCAGTGCTGTAGGCGCTCTGGAAAATCATTAAAATGCAGCGTGATGTGCGAAGAACTGAAATAAGGAGCGATTCTTGGAACTTCAAAGTGAAAAATATCCATATAAATAATGAAAAATAAGAATTTCACTGCAACTCCCAGACAATGGAATTACACAACTTGTGTTTTAACCATTTTTGGGGGGGATTGTCGTCGTTATTTATTTTTTAATGAGGAAACAAAGCCAGCCGGAAGCAGAAATGCTTAGTCATCGTTCCACAAGATGGAGAAAGGTGTGTTCAGGTGTCGGACACAAGAAACAGACACCGCGAGGTAATTGAACCGAGAGAAAGTCAGTCATTTAAGTCACTGGACTAGCTTCTTCTTGTTGTTGTTGTTTTTAGTGTGGACGTTAAAAGCGTCGTCAGCTCTGTAGAAGGCCTCCTGTTATCTCAGTACGGAGAGACTGGAGCTCCGGGCGGGTCCGAGCTCCTGTTGGGTCTGATAACCCTCCTGCTCCAGGCTTTGTGCTAAGCTAAGCTAGCTGCAGCTTCAAATGTAACGGACGAGACGCGCGAGTGAGATATCAATCCTTTTCTTCTAAGTCACGGCAAAAGCAATTAAAAAAGAAATTGCCCAGAAAGTAGAAGTTCTTCTTTTTAGTTTTAATTGAATTGTGAGAATTTAAATATTCATTCATGTAATGAAACATACGGCTTTAATAAAAAGACCTCAAACTCATCTGCATTTCATTTTCTCATCAAAAACTTCTACCGATACATCATGTAATCGGAGAACATCGACACACACACACACACACACACACACACATTAGATTAGATAAGAGGTTGACCGATTTCACCGGGACGATTTCACGCCGTTGTGACATCATCAGCGCCGCCTGCGCTCGCTCACGAGGGAGAATCCAGACAATAACCGTTCAGGAAGTCGCTCTAAATATGAGCCTCTGCTATTGGACAGAGCCATGTAGGTCAACCACTAATCCAGATGTCACTCACAGCATTTACGTTTTAATATTCTGGCCCTCTGATCAAGGCCCGCCCTTAAAATAAATATAACACACACACACACCCAGATTATTCCAGTTTCTCCAACATGGACAACATGTGAGCGTCTCTGTGGGACAAGTCGTGTCCTCCAGTCCACTAATGGGGGTGAACAGTGTCTCCCTTAACGTCAGAGAGGTGTACAGGTACACGAGGCAGACGAGTTCTTCTCACCACACAACAAGGAAAACACACAAAACTACATCTTACCGGGGAGTCTGTTCATGTTGACGCCCTGAGCCGAGAGGCCGATGCCCATGTACCTGCAGAGCAGACGAGGTGAGGGATTAATGCAGGGTTCAGATTACATTGTGACCAGTGGATTACATGACTTTTAACCACATTTTCATGACTTTTAACCAAATGTTCATGAGCAAACATTGTGTGAAATGTGTGTGAACAGTAAAAAGTGATAAAATGTAGTATTTAAACTAACAATGAGGATTCAAAGCATACAGTAAACCTTAAATGACTCAAATGAATGAGAGACAATAGTTTGATTAAAAGAATAAACATTTATATAGATGCCTGTATGTATGCTGCTGATATTTTGAGCCTCTTTCTTTTAAAAGCAGATTCATTATTTATAACCAAATGAACGTCATGAACACATGAATATAACACATTTATAGGACTTTGAGGATTATTTCTTTTCTTCAAGGACTTTTCCAGGCCTGGATAAAATAACCCTTTTAAAACTCCATGACTGTTCCAGGTTCTCCATATAATAATGATAATCATAATAATAATCTAAGCTTGAGTTTAGATCCGACTTCTGACAACATGTCGGCGGCTGAAACACATTTTATAATCTCAGATATTCTGATCTCCCGTGGGCGATCGTCTCTTCTTTAGATGATTAGTGTGCTGCCATAAAACGATTCCCTCAATTAACAGACTGACATCATGTCGCGCTGCTTTTGGTAAAAGATGCTGATGCACAGCAACTCTTCACCTAAACATATGAACAAACCTGCATACGAGCGGTTCATTAGTGATGCTAGTTGAGGTTTAGTAAACCGTTAATAGGATTAACAATATTACAAGTCAATAACCTCACTAGGGAAACATCAGGCTCAAGTTGGTACACACACACACACACACACACACACACACACACACACACACACACTTCTGTTTGCCACCCTGTCAGAAATATCACGAGCTCGCCGGTGCGATTCATCCACATTTCTATGACAATCAATCAGTTGTGGAGATGTTTTAACTTTGGACCAAAGCCCCACCCACACACACCCCGCTCCCCCCACACACACACACACACACACACACACACACACACACACACACACCCACACACACACACACACACAGCGTCCTTACCCATCTCGGCCTTTGCTGATGATCTTCACCTCGAAGTAGTAGACGCCGCAGGCGGCCGGGATGGGGTGTGTGGCCCGTACCGACGCCGCATCTTTGGGGGTTTTACCATGACCTTCAGGGTGAAACAGAGACGAGGAGCGGCCGTTAGACACGGAGACAGAAGCGCTCCATGGGATTCATAGCAAGGGATGGACACACACACACACACACACTTTTCTCCAGCTAATGAAGCTGCTTCAACTCAAAGCGCAATGCAGAAATGTTTGTCGATTTTTGTTGTTGTTGCACAAACAGCTGTGAGGACGACTGAACCCTCAGTCATCGTCAGCAGGATCCTGAAGTGATGAAGGAGAGGAAACCTCTCGGCAGGTTTCAATGAGAGTCAAGTCTTTAAAAAAAATGCTTGTTGTTTTGTGTTTTTGTCGCTTTGGCCAAAAAGGTGGAGCGTTATTTCCACACTGAAGGAACAAGAATCTGAGCACGGACTCAAAGTTCTACGACCCGAAAAGAAACACAGCCTGAAGGGAAATTAGTGCTCGTCCCAATATTCTTTCAGGTTCATGTTCGTAGTATTTTGTGTTTAATAACGGTTCACAGTGGCCTCGTTCCTCCCCAGTGGTTTTAGATGACCTCGTGATCACACAATACTGATGAATAACTCAGACCCTTAAAGTCCTCAAGTTGGGTTCCCCAATTCTGTTGTGTAATTCATGTTTTAAACCGTTATTCCTATTTTCTGCCGTACGACGTTGCCTCACTGCAGTGACGTGTTGTAGCTGTTAAACACCTTCTCAGATGGGTTCTATAGAAACAACAACAACATCCCGTTGTTCATCTGACAGACGCGTGACCTCTCTGCAGATACCAAGGTCGTTGTTTATTTTACACTCAAAGGAACACTGACGCACTTTGGGGCTTTAAATACTTTGATTTTCATAAATCTGCTAAAGATTTTCTACAATTAATTGGTAGATATCATTTTAGAAAAGTGTTGACTTAAAGACTAAACACAAGATCATTAAATGTATTAGAATATATAAAGAACAGCAGCAAATATTTGCAGTTAGGTAGCTGGAACTAGTCATTTGTTGGCATTTTGCTTTTAAAATCTATCTTTAAAACGATAAATTAATTAGCAAAATAGGTAGTGGTTAATCACCAACGCTTTTAGCTCTCGCACTTACGATAGAAGAATCCCAATAAAAAAGGCTTTGGTGTCATTACATTGTACTAATAAGTTGTGTTGGTTGGTTTCAGACAACACTGTTACTGATCAATAATTATAAATAATGATCTTCCCGTATTTTCAGTTTATTTACTTTAAAGATATTTCTATCAAACTAGTCACGATCAAACTAATTAAGTTTTAAGAGGCGATCTTCTTCTTCTCCTTGGAGGTAGTTCACGTATAACATTAACATTCATTTTGAATGCTCAAGTTACACCGAGAACCGGCACACCTGCACCGAGACGTCCAGGTGAAGGTGCTGCGTAAAGAGAGCAATCTGGCCGTCGCCAGGAGCAGTGCGCATGCGCAGAGGGCCCGGTCGGACGCAGAACAACACACCCAGGAAGTACAGTTACACCTTCTTTCTTCTCTTATTTAAAAACTCTCGCCTTTCTCTCGGAGGCCGACACCTCAAAAAACAACAACCTCCTGGCAGTTTCTGCTAAACGACCTGACTGTCACGTAACGTTAAACCCTCATCATCAGCAATCACTACGTCACTGGAGGCCGATCAATTCTTCTGAATAACTTGAGCTACTCGACATTGTATTTCCTGTACATTTAAAGAAATAGATATACACATATATCATATGTCATATATGCACAAACACACATATAATATATTGTAATACAGCTGCAGTAGCCTTCCCAAATAAAAAATGGTTAGCTCATGTCCGACTCACATCGAGCCAAACCAAGAGATGCACTCCGTTTATGCTTCTCCACCCAATGTGTCATAGATACATAAATATAAATATGTATATTATGTCAATTTAAAACAATGATGGTGCTGATCAACTGGGTAATGTCAGCTAACGGAGAGGAAGCTAACAGGCTAGCTAGCATAGTAGGTCAGTGTTCTGGCTGTGGATACACCTCGCCAGCTGGTCGGATTGCAAGATGTCCTCTTGCCTTGTTGTTGTTGTTGATGAAGCCTACTTTGTTTTTAGATCCGCTAAATCCGTCAGCAGCCCCACACGCCCCCGTGTCCCGGTGTCAGTACCTTTATAGTGCACGCGGAGGTTGTTCTGGGACAGCCCGATATAGCTGAACTTGTCCTTCGGGCTCCAGGAGCGTGGCAGCGGGGTCTCGCGTTCGTTGACGGCCGGGTAGAGCTGCCGGAGCCGTTGGTTGAGCTCCTTCTCCTGCTCGTTCAGAGCGGAGTCTCCGTGGACGACGACCGACATCAGGAACCCGCAACCCGACGACTGTCCGGACATGGCGACCGCCAGACTCTATGGGAGGGGGTTAGCGCGGCTTGTCAGCTACAAGCCGGAGCCACTTGTGTCCGTCAGCGTCAAGTTTGTATATAAGAAAATACAAAAACAAAAAGGGAGGGTTAGCCGAGCTAGCTAGCAGGCTAAGCTAACTCGCTCCACTGGTTAATCAGAGATAGTTAGCTAAGGCGCTAAGCTAGGCTAAGCTAACTGGCTCCCCTGGTTAACCAGAGCTAGTTAGCCGGGGGGAGCTAAGCTAACGCGTTTAGCTCGGCTCGTGGAGTGGGGGGGGGTGATGTTAGCTGACACGAAGCCGCGGATACAGACACTTGAGACGGGGGACCGGGGATCCGAGGACAGCCGTTTAAAAAAAAAGAAGAGCCAAACTGTCGCCGGGAATAAAGTTACGCACTGACGTTAGCGGGTGAGTGTGATGAGCTCGCGCTAGCCTCGATCTTTTGTTTGTTGTCGGAGCGTCACTTGCAAATCTGACTGGCTGAGGGCACTTCCTGTTGGGACGCGTCATAAATACACACAACGATGAATGTGCAGCAGGTTAGACGTTATATATATATATATATATATATATATATATATATATATATATATATATATATATATATATATATATATATATATATATATATATATACAAACACACACACAAGTTATGTTGTGCCCTTTAAAAATGTTTACTATACAATAGAATGAAGGTAACTGGAAATGTTTTTATTCGAGTTGTTTGCAGGCAGAAGGTCAGTTGTGTTGAGAGTACATTACTGCATATGCATACATGCATTTTGTTTTTTTGTGTAATAAACTACTTTTTACGCACTATGAGCTGCATCATCAGGTGGCTGACCATGGAAAGTAAAGCTTGCAGAACAGCATGTTTGAGTAAAAATAAACTGATATATATACTGTATATATATAAACAGTCCAAATAATAACCTATACAAAACTGTTAAACCAATAGCCCCAATAGATCCAATAGGTCCAATGGTCCCAATGGGCCCTTATCTTTTCAATCCACTTGATGCTTTTAGGGAGTCCAACAAGCTGGGATCAGTCGCGCAGCAGTCTCACGGCAGAACGGGAGCTCGGCCTGAAAGCCTCATGGCCACATGTGGGAATGTCCATTGCATCACTGGAGAGGAATCTGAACTGCTGGTCCGGTCCCTGTAGGGAAGTCAGTGAGAGGCTGTTTATCATCAGCAGGACGAGGACACGCAGTTCTGGGAGAAGCTCCTTGACGGCGAAGGAGGACAAGATGTCGTACGTTAGTAATGTAATACTGCAGTGAAAGGGAAAAGTTTGTTTACAAGAAGAGTACAATGTTAAGGTTACTTTGAGTATTTGTGGTTTTATTTTTTAACTCCACTGCATTTATAAGATAAGATATTCCTCAGTGGGGACGTTGCAGGATTACAGAACCTTTTGAAACCCGTAGACCCCATGTGGGTCTGGACATCTTTTTCCTCGTGTTCAAGTAGTTCAAGTAGTCGTATGAACCCCAAATGAGTTCTAATACTTGTTATATATATATATATATATATATATATATATATATATATATATATATATATATATGTATATACATACATATATATATATATATATATATATATGTATATATATACATACATATATATATATATATATATATATATATATATATATATATATATATTTATATAAAAATTTATTTGTGAAAAAAATGTAGATTTTTACTAAAAAAAAACATTATATCTAAGAATATCCAGCATGATGATCGGAGCAAGATTTCGGAGCAAGATTTCCCAAAATTGTCTTTTGTAGTGGTCGCCGACTTCCCACATAAGACACCTATTTTGGAAAGATTAGGGCCTAAACAATAGGAATCTGCAAAGAAAATCACAATAAAACAAAGCATCGGGGTGTTGCGAAGGATTTTCCATCAAAAAACTGCGTTGTTCGTTTCCAAAATGGAAAAATTCCTTTTTTTATGGCAAAACATTGTCTCACTGAGGCATGCTGAGACTTTAAATTTGCATATGCTTCTGCACTTGCTGTTTGAGGAATAATAACCGCTGACTGACACAGACACAGAGCAGGAGGAGGAACAGGGTTTATTTTCATCATTCAGACACGATGTCTCAATCAAATGATTTGAGTAACTCTCTGACTCGACGGCCTCGAGGGGATTGTGTTTGTTCTTCTTCTGAACTGTATTTCTGTCGTTGTTTCTGGTCGCTGACGTCAGCCGACGAGTATCAGTCTCTCTCTGTGTCACTAGAGGGGAGAGGAGAGCCGCTCAGAGAGAGAACTGAGTCATGGGCCTCAAACCCTGAACCCTCAGGGACTCACTGACGGGAGGGCTTGAACATGAATGAGACGGCGCTTTGCTGCAACATGACCATGACAACGTCACACAAATGTTGTGTACAACTGTGGGTATTTATTTATTCTACCTTCAGGTTTCTCACTACAACAGGCTGCATCATATCTAGCAGATTCCACCACAATTTGCATTAAAGTTTGAGCTAAATGTGACATTTTTTTTAGCTCTATTGGATAAGCTGAACCAAGCTAAACAAAGCACAAGTCTACATGTCGTCACCTTCCTAAAATTAATGGCCCAAGTTTTGTTTTTCTGGTTTTTCAAAAAACACAAAAAAACTTGTACCAAATGTGAAAGATGGGCACGAGCTGCCTCTAGACACACTGCACAAACTATGTTATGATCACTCATATTATGTTCCAGTGAGATTTTCAGTAACAAAAAATGCTAACTAAATTGCTAGCTTAAATGCTAGCTTTGAAATGCCATCTTGAAAAGCTTGTAAAATGGCCTCAGTCACGTTGTTTTGTGACTTAGGTGGAAATAAAAAGTCCCAAGTCACACTCTGGACACAGTGATAGTTCTACTACCAGAGGGGAGAAGCACATGACCTGTTCAACTGAGGATGTAGAAGATGTTACCAGAGGTGACAAATATCACGAGGAGATGATTTAGGCAAGAAATTCATGTCCAAAAATGAGGAAGGCCATTATTTTAGGAAGTTGACGATGTGTAACGATGAGAAACCCCAAAGGGTGAGCTCCGTTTGTCCACAACGTTCCCGCTCTCTTCTTCACCAAAGAAAAGGAGCGTTTATTGACGCGGTCAGTTACACAGTAACACCCCCGCTGGTGATTTATTTTGGAGACCCCCCCCCCGCCCCCCGATTGTTCCCCTCCGGTGCCGTTACGGCGGCATGCAGTCCCACAGCTCGTGGCAGACGCACTGGCAGAACCCGTAGGCCATGATGACCACGAGGCTGGCGGGAACCAGGCTCACCAGCAGCACGCCGAGCGCGGTCCTCTGCACGATGAGCAGGTAGACGCCCAGCGGCAGCGAGCTGAAGTACAGCAGCCCCAGCGCCCACACCAGCAGCCGGGCCGCGGTCTGACACAGCAGGGCGGCGCAGTTCCACGCCGTCCACCTCTGCGTGACGGACGCCATGGAGTCCGGGCTGGAGGAGCGGTGCGCCCGGCGGGAGGAGCCACGGTGCTGCCGGTGGAGGTGGCGGTGGAGGTCTTGAGTGGATGCAGGTTCTGGAGGCGGCGGCGGCGGCTCCATGATGGTAATGACCACAAAGTTAGGGGAGCCCCGGATGGATGAGTAGGTGGTGGAGGAAGAGGAGGCGGATGATGACGAGGAGGAGGATGAAGGGGATGTCGCAGGTGGGTCGCCGCCCATGAGCGAGCTCAGGAGCCCCGGGCTGAGGAGCAGCTCCGTGGTCGCCTCCTGCCGGAAGTGGAGGTTCCTCCGATTCCCGCTCCGGAGGGCCAGCGCCGCCGCCAGGTCGCGGTCGTCCGGCAGGCTGCTCGCCGCCGCGGGCCCCGGCAGCCTAGTGACGTAGCGGCAGAACGGGCACACCGCGGCGTCGGGGGCCGACTCGCCCAGGTCCAGGATCTTGGCGAGGCACTTGGCGCACAGGCGGTGGCGGCACTCGAGCACCTTCGGCCGGCGACCGCCCAGGTTGTAGGCGCAGTAGCAGATCTTACACTCCAGCTCGTCGGCGCTCAGGATGTCCACGTGGCCGACGCCGCGGACGGCGTCCGACTCGGCGCTCTGCAGCTTGATCACCATGCTGACGCCCGACCTCTGGCCTCGGGACCGGCAGAGGAAAGCAGCTGAACGCTCAGGTGCAGAGGCTCAGGGGCGAGGGACGCGGCGAGGTTCCCATAGATGGAGACGGTGACAACGGTCCACTCCACTGAAGGTCTGGGCTTCATTGTGGCTGTCCAACGGGCTCCTGCAGTGTGTGTGTGTGTGTGTGTGTGTGTGTGTGTGTGTGTCAGAGAGAGAGAAAGAGAGAGAGAGATTTGGGAGTTGATGAAGGGAAGACCCTCGTGAGTTCTGGCCTCTGGGGTTCCTCTGCCTCTGAGCAGTTGGGGTGTAACGGTGCATCGTTTGGGGCACAAAAAAAGAGAGAGAGAAAGAAAGACGAGAGAGAGAGAGAGAGAGAGAGAGAGAGAGAGAGTGAGAGAGAGAGAGAGAGAGAGAGAGAGAGAGAGAGAGAGAGAGAGAGAGAGAGAGATAACTGTTAACACAGCATTAGAAGAGAACAAACAGAGGCGAAGGGACAACAAAGCAAAGCCTGTACAAACCAGAGCTGGAATTTTCGAGCCTGATCTTTTGTTGCTCAGTGAAATTCAGTCCAATTAGTGGCTGACACACACACACGGAAGGACACACACTTCTAAAATTTAACGGTTCTCTGTTAATGGTGTGTGTGCGTGTTCAACAAAACGTGAATGAGTGGCTGCACGATGGTGTTTAAGTGTGTGTGTGTGTGTGTTGCATGCTTGAGAACATAGGAACAAATGGATGTAACAGTGTGTTCTGTGTATGACCTTTATTCATCAGCGTAACACTGCAAATATTTTGTATACATTTAATATATATATATATATATATATATATATATATATATATATATATATATATATATATATATATATATATATATATCTCTTTGGGACTCACAAAAATGAAGAACGGATTATCCCGACAGAGAGTGAAGAAGTGGAATGAATGGAGGAGGAGGAGTGAGGGAGCGAATTATATATTCAGTACAATTAATTTGTTATTTTAATATCTACATGAAAGTAAGTTCTCTAAACTTCCAACAATTTGAGTTGATGCACAGTCCCACTAAATCAATGACACTTATTAATATGAACTTCCACTGATATCACACTGCAATACACACACACACACACACACACACACACACACACACACACACACACAAACCTGACGTCATTGGCCTGAACCAAAACAAAACCATCACCAGCTGACGTGAATAAGTAAAAAAGACAGGAAGTGGACTTTCACAAAAAGTATGTGTGTATACTAATAAAGGAATATCTAAAGCAACATTTTAATTAATTCACAATTCCAGCTTTAAATAAACAAAAGAGCCTAAACCCTCCTATGCATGTTCACATTATTAACACTAGAATCACATTTCATTGAATAAAAAACGTCTGCTTGTTTGAATCTTTTACGGTTCCCCTTCCCGACTGTTGTTTTATTTTGAAAAACCGCGACACCGGAAGTGCTATCATCCCTAACCATCCGGGTAACTTGACGCGGATCCCTGTGCCCGAGCAGCGGAGCGGCAGAGCGGCAGAGCGGAGCGGGACCCCCCCTCCCCCCGGGTTCGAGATCCAATGCTGGGGAGCCGGGAACCAGGAGCCGCGGGTTCAGGCTGCGGGGAGCCGGCCGCCGGGCCCCCGAGCCGGGCCCACCGCGGGCAGGAGAGGCCTCAGGCCGGCGCAGGGTGTCGCCTCCCCGGCCTGGTCAGCTGGAGGCAGAGCCCCGGCAGGACGGCAGCGCTGTTTGCTGCAGCCAACGCCGCGATCTGGTAGGCGTCATGACGCAGGACAGCAGACCCCCACCACGATCACTCACATGCATGAAGACAACAAATGTACTAATATATATATATATATATATATATATATATATATATATATATATATATATATATATATATATATATATATATATATATGAATGAATGAATGAATGAATGAATGATATTCTATTGGGACATATACTTTATAACTTTTGCAATAATGTTTTTCTGTTTTCGTAATGACAAAAATAAATTATATTTTTATTTATTATTACTATATCAAGCCATATGATATTCATAAGGCATTGAAAATGCAGGACTCATATGCATACATGAAATAAATGTACTATCTTAGCTTCTCCAATAATGTTTTTATGTTTTCATAATGACACAAATAAATGGTGTTTTTCTTTTCTTTCTTATTTCTCATGAACTCACTATAATATTTATGTGATATTGTAAAATCTGAGGTTCCGATATAGTTTATTTTGTTTATCCTGTTTGTAATAATAGAAAATAACATAAGGACAGCAAAGAGAACAAAGATTTTTTTTTAAAAACTGGAGTCTGACGTCAGTGGGACGTTTGTTTGGTTTCTCTTCAGCTTCGTGGCCTTCAGCTCCTTCAGGACCTTCAGCCTCCTGGTCGTCCTGCTGGCTCTGCTGGTCATCATGACGACCGCCAGAGACCTCGCCCGGTGCAGGTCCACAGGTACCACCAAATATATATATATATATATATATATATATATATATATATATATATATATATATATATATATATATATATATATATATATATAAAACCTCCGGTTCTGAAGAGTGAAGTCTATGCTTCATGTGTTAAAGCTGCATTCTCTCTCCTGACCACCAGGGGGCGACTCTTCTGGGTGTATGGAAGTCTCTAAGATCAATATTTTAACCGCTCTATTTATGTAATACATGTAAAGTATAATGTAGTTATGAGCCGCTTTTTAGGTGCTTATAAACGTGTAATTTCCTGTTTTTCTATTCTTATTCTATCCCGTCATTCATTCTCTCATTATGTCGTTTTCCGTTGCGTGACCTTCCTGAATAATAGATCTCTTCTCTCCCACAGGAGCTCACTTGTGGTGCAGCATGACAGCAAGGTAGGACACCGAAGTGTGTGTGTGTGTGTGTGTGTGTGTGTGTATGAGAGATTCTAGAAACATATCTTAAAGGCAGGTCTGGGATCAGGGATCATCTCATTGGTTGAGAACAGTTAGTGGGCGGGGTCAGAGCTCTGAGTTATCTTCCAGTCTAACTTAATCATAAAAAAAGAAATCTAGGAAAAACACTACGTCAAAGTAGAAGAAATATAACAATTAGAGGGTGGTTGATTATATATATATATATATATATATATATATATATATATATATATATATATATATATATATATATATATATATATATATATATATTGTTCGACCACAGCTTGAATAAGGAAGCGCAGTAGTAGAACTTTAGGAGCACTTAAATGTCTCTTACTGACAGCACTTTGTAGTTTGACTTTATTGAAGGAATTGTACTGTCTTGAGTCTTGTTGTTCTGATTTTGTCCTCACGGTTGAATGCACTTATTGTTAGTCGCTTTGGATAAAAGCGACAGCTAAATGTAATGTAAAGGGACCCAAGACGCTTCCCTGTGGTACTCCAAAGCCCAATAGTTACCAGAATGTGTACTTAAAGATATATTTTTAAACTTAATTAACATTTCAATCAACGGTTTGCAAGACTCATTTGGGTTTGAAGTTCCTCTTCTTTGCACATTTACTAAACTTTCTAACAATATAGCGTAGCCGCTTGGAGCTAACGCTAACACAGCAGGTTGATTAAGCTGCTGTGTTGTTTACTTTACTCTGGATTAAAGAAGTTCAACCGGTGTGACTCGGTTCAAACCCCCGGCCTCATTTTGAAAGCGAGCGTGTGGTTGTGCGTGTGTATGTATGTATGTGTGTGTGTGTGTGTGTGTGTGTGGTGATCCGTTACTCGATGCCAGCCCTGGAGGCTCGGTGGGATTCAGTGGAGGTGACGGGGATTTGTGGGCGCCGGGCTGGATGCAACACATCGGAGTTACATAACCAGTGAGTCCGGGTCAGGGGCGACTCGGAGGGTTTCCAGTACAACCGGGGTCCACAATCGAGTAGCTATGTCTTCAGGATCAATGCAGTCTTCAAGGAGAAGGAGGAATCTAATGACACGATGACAAAATGACAAACTCAAGGTCAATTTACAAGATTTTCCTCAAGGCGATTGACTCAAGCTATATGTTTGTTTTTGGGGCATTTTGCGTTTTGGGGGTGAAAACAAAGCAAAGTGATTTCAGACAGAAGGGTTCACAATGTGTGTTTGAAGGATGTCAAACTGATTCAGCAGAGAAAAAAGCGTCAAACACTTTGATGACGCCTGTAATGTTTATGTTTTGGTCACTTTTATGTTACAGTAGAACATTAATCTGGTTGAAGTTTGAGCAGCATTCATTATCACCCTCTCACCGAATACATATCTAGTACTAAATATCACTCTCTCTCTCTCTGACATTTGGCCAGCAGGGGGTGTTTTGGATTGTGTTGTTGTCACCTGCTGTTGTCCGTCAGAGGTGTCTTGTGGGTAGTTGTACCGGCTCAGAGCGAGTCTCAGGCAAAGGCTTGTGGGAGATTAGCTGCTGACCCAAAATGTGAGCTGACAGCTGGGATGTTGGAGCCAGCACTACCCCTCCCTGTGTGTGTGTGTGTGTGTGTGTGTGTGTGTGTGTGTGTGTGTGTGTGTGTGTGTGTGTGTGATATCATATAATATAAAGCTGAAGAGGTGCACTCAGTGAAGTGTAGATTTTTTCAACAGGTGTGTGTCATGAACGGGAGGATGACTCAGCGAGCTGCCGGCGAGGTACTCAGCAGGTTGTGTTCTTGTGGTTGTGTGAGCTGTGAGACAAACACACAAAGAAACAATAAAAGTGAGGACAGACACGCACTCGGCCGTTAGGAGCAGCGAGTCACGGCAGTATGGAACGGGCACTAAAAGGTGTTTCGAGAAGGTTTGAAGCACCGCGACCACAACAGGTCTTTTACTAAAAATGACTATTCCCTTACGAATTAAACAAAATAAAAAATAAAACATTGTATTAATGGTTTTTCCCTTCTAACATGTCAGGAAAATTAGATCCTGACCTAAATAGATGAAGTTACCTGCGTCACACGAAGAGCATGACCATCATCTCTGAGTGTGGATATAAAGAGACGCGTCATTCTTCCACGTGGACGAACGTGGCGTCGCGTGACTTAAATAAATGGATTTTGTTTTTAGTGGCTTCGAGGAGAGACTCGATGTGCTGCTTGTTTGTTTCCACAACAAACACAAAGTGTCTTAAGAGTTGTGAAACCTGAGCTGTGTGTGTGTCTTTGTGTGTGTGACTCAGCTGTTTCTCCTTGGCTTCAGCTGATTCAGAGGTTCAAATTGAAGCAGTCAAGCCAATCAGATCACTTGACACTGATGGGGTGGGCTTGGGAGGGGGTGTGTGCGTCAGAACAGACCTTTTGATTGGATGCAGACCGGCTGGCAGAAAACAACACAACAAACGGGCCGTGAGATCACCGTCGTACGTAAACACAGTCACGGTGTCGAAACATGACATGAACTTCCAAGAAATTGTGGGTGTAGTGACTTCCACGTGTGTTACTGTCAAAAAGATTTAAAGATTCAATTAGGTGGTGGTGATGGTGGCGTTGAGGTTGGTGGTGGTTTATTGTTTCTATTTTATTCCATGTCTATTTTTATTGTTATATACCTTTTCACCCTCCTAGGTGGAACGTACCTAATGGCAATAAACACTTCTGATTGTGATCGGGTTGGTGGTGGTGATCACGATGGTACTGGTGTTGTTGGTGGTGTTGGTGTGGTTGTTGTTGGGGATGGTAGTAGGGTTGAGGCTGTTCCTGGTGAAGAGGTTGGAGTTGAGGTTGCTATTGGTAGTAGGGATGAGGATGTTTATGGTGATGGGGTTGGGATTGGTGGTGGTCACGATGGTACTGGTGTTGTTGGTGTTGTTGGTGTGGTTGTTGTTGGGGATGATAGTAGGGTTGAGGTTGTTAGTGGTGAAGAGGTTAGTGGTGATGGTGGTCATGATGGTACTGGGGTTGTTGTTGTTGGTGGTGTGGTTGTTGTTGTGGATGGTAGTAGGGTTGAGGTTGTTCCTGGTGAAGAGGTTGGTGGTCATGATGGTACTCGGGTTGTTGATGGAGATGGTAGTAGGGTTGAGGTTGTTCGTGGTGATGGGGTTGAGGTTGGTCTTGGTGTTGGTTGTTGTTGGACTTGGTAGTAGGGTTGAGGTTGTTCGTGGTGATGGGGTTGAGGTTGGTCTTGGTGTTGGTTGTTGTTGGACTTGGTAGTAGGGTTGAGGTTGTTCATGTTGAAGAGGTTGGGGTTAAGGTTGGTAGTAGGAATGAGGTTGTTCGTGGTGATGGGGTTGAGGTTGGTGGTGGTCACGGTGGTACTGGTGTTGGTGATGTGGTTGTTTTTGGGGATGATAGTAGTGTTGAGGTTGTTAGTGGTGAAGAGGTTGGTGATGGTGGTTACGATTGTACTGGGGTTGTTGTTGGGAGTTGGTCGTAGAGTTGAGGTTGATTGTGGTGATGGGATTGGGCTTGAGGTTGGTGGTGGTGAGCATGGTGGTTCTGGGGTTGTTGTCAGGAATGGTAGGAGGGCTGTGGTGATGGGGTTGAGGTTGGTAGTGGGGATGGGTTTGAGGGTGGTGGGTGTTGTTGTTTCTACCCCCCTAACCCCATCCCCTGCCCCCCTGGTTGCTGCCAGTTGGAATGAAGTGTGACCCGGCTATTTTTAGAGGCTGCTTGAAATACTCCAACCGGGGCTTCATTGAGGATAAACACAAGCTGCCCTCTCACCGTGTGGCACGTAGAAACCCAGAGTTTGGCTCAACCCTGAGTTTGTGCCGTCATCTTTTTTTTTTTTCCACCTCAAAGACAAGTTCTCGCTGTCTCCATCATCTTGACTATCCCGTGTTTGGCTGCATTTGAGTAGCTTTGTCAAATCTTCTGAAGTTACCCCAAAAGCTCTTGAGATGTCTCCTGAAGACCGTGGGGCAGGACTGAGGTATGACTGGAGTTGTGTGTGATCTGGTGAAGCTTTAAGACTACTGTAATTTAAAGGGTCTGTAATCACACATTAGTTTTTTTGTCCTCACTTTCTCTTTGGTTTACTTGTAGTTTGGGTTTTATTTGTTGTTAGAGATTTATTCTGTACCAAAACAATGGAGGGAAATGGAAATTAGTTCATGGTGCTTGAATAATTGCATTTTTTGTCTTTCCAGAAACAATCATTTCAGCTACGCTTCGCTACCTTTAACTAAAGACCTAACATTAAAAAGCAGAGGGGAACTGCGAAATTTTAGTTTTTCTGTATGCGGTGGTTTGGGTGATTTAACATTTATTGCTACGTAATAATCTGTCACATGAGAGACTGCAATCTTGTGTTTGGATTGCGCAATGAGGTTAACAGTTAAACGTCTGTTATTACGTATGACCTGAAGTCAAATCGGCTCAAATTATTTGGCACATTTTATATCCTAATTTCAGTCCAAACAGAACAACAACATGAACCAAATGGCAGCGCTCTCCGTCCGTCCATACCACTTATGGTTTATATAGCTTGTACAGCTCACTGTATATTTGGCTGCACGCGGACCATAAACAGGTATTAGTTGCTTCAGAGTCAGGGTTTCGGTGGCATGTGCCCACACAGACAGCTGGGGAATCGTATTGACACCCCTTCTTCCCAATCGCGAGCGAGGAGCTGTGGATGCTTTTGACGCCATTCCTCGCATTGTTTGTCTCGCGCTATTTTTAAAAGCGGCGTCACCGCGGCTTGTTAGAGGCTCAGACGCGATGCTTCCTGTGTTGTTGCAGAGATTACTGGACGAGGGGGGAAAAAAGGTGACATCTGCCCCGACAGACTCCTGTGAGGTGCCGCCGCCCTCCTTTCCCCGTCTGCGAGTCCTCCTGGGTGACGAGGGGCTAGAGCCAATGTTCAAAGTGCTTTATATTTTCCGTTGTTCTCCTGAAGTTATAGTGAAGACACATGATTGATGAACCCAACAGTGGCTGATGGTGTCGGTGGTGGTTGTCTGGAATGATCCGGAGCGTTGAAATGTGATCTATCCACTTCTCAGTATCCAAAGTGTTCGTGGAGCTCAGACAGCATGTGACATGAGGGCTGGAAAAAATGTCAGGATTTGCACTCCATGTGTATTAAGGTGACAGTTATTCTTCTTAAATGGTGCAGATGCTTCTGGATTGAACTCGTGAGGTGGAATTTAATCTTCCCAGTGGGGAAAATGAATAATCTCCTACGCTCCAGTTGCTCTTCGGTGCTTTTTAGACTTGCGTCTCTTTCCAGGGAGACGTCTCCTCGCCTTTCGCAGAATGGTGAAACGCTCATTCTTTCTCTCACTTTACTGCTATCGTTGCTTCACGGTGTCACGTGTCCGAACCCGTCGCGCTTCCCTGGAAATCGGCGTCCTGTGAGGGGCATGTGCCTGGAAGTCGAGACGGAGGGCAGCAGGTCTATCTGTCGTCATCGGAGTCATGTGAGACAGCTGGGTGGTTCAGGTCAGGTGGGATGGTGGGTGTGGATGAGATACTGTAGCTTCCTCTCAGTCTGGCAAATACATGAGTGGAGGGGGCGGGGGGGGGGGGCAGTTTGGACGGGTTATGAAGGGTAGTTTAAAAAGGAAGGGTAGTCTTTCTGGAGCAAACAATGTGGTTGAGCTGATCAATGGTCTTCCAACCGTCGCGTTGCTGTGGCTACATATGGACAGACATTTATGGTTGGGTAAACACATTGAAGATGAATAGACGGACTCCTTTAAAGACACTTAATTAAAAGTTAAAAGAGAGAAATTTCACGGTACAATTCAAACATATCGAGACCGAGCAAAGGATCAACACCATCAACTCTAAAGTTCACAAGCTTACAAGTTGTATAATCTAACTTTGAGTTTCGCTGTAGATAAAGTTGAGTCGTCTGCGTAGCGACTGACGATTGTCGTCATTATTTACTGATCCGTTAATTAACTGGTAGCCGGTGTGTTGCTGTGCTTGCAGAGGGACAGCAATACATTTGGTAAACACATTCATGTTCCCCAGAGGATCCAAACCTTCAGCTTTTTTATTTTTTTGCTAAGGGAGCTAGCGGGATTTTCGCTGCCTCGCTCTCGCATATATTTATCGCACATGACTTCCACGTGAGCCACATGTGCATTTTTTTATAGCTTGTTTAATGGGACGTGAGCACGAGGGCTGACAACATGAGATGCTTTTTGTTGCTGGGAAAGTTTCATACCGCACCAGGTGGCCGAGCGGAAACACAGCATGGAAACCACGCTCACGGTCCAATTCTCATCCGCCACCTGTCTATTAAGTCCTCTCGCCGGTTTTATAGTCGGCTTCTTGTTTTAGACCATGACGTTTCATTTTCTTTGACTAAATTTGATCAATGACCCTCAACCAGTGTAGTTCCAAGCCTCTAGAATAAACCTCTTCAATCCCCCTCGTGGTCACGTCAAATGTTGAGACTATTTTTAATGCAAAGTCACTACATGCCATATCAGGGATTACATGCTGACCATGTAGCCGTACCAACAAGTCAAGTCCTTTATTTATAAAGCACATTCAAAGACAATACAAGTAGAGAAAAGTTTACAAGTTGTATAATCTAACTTGGAGTTTCGCTGTAGATAAAGTTGAGTCGTCTGCGTAGTGACTGACGATTGTCGTCATTATTTACTGATCAATTAATTACTTTTTTGTGAAGAGTGCACAGGTCAAAGAACGTACTTTTCTTATTGTCTTGTCTATAAAGTCACAAGTAATAGAATACACATTTATAAAAAATATATCAAATGAAGAGTAAAAAGCACACAAGAAAAAGTGTTGGCAACAAAAACAACAAACAAAACAAAGCCTGCCAGACTGTTTGGCCCAACTACGCACCTTTAAGATGGTGCAGCTGACACCGCCAAGGTGAGTTTTCTTTCAGATGACTAACGTTGCTTCTTTGTCTTTTCTCCAAGCTGGGAGATCATCGACTCGAGTCAGGACGGCCAGTCTGGGACCGGACCTCAGCTCTGCGACTCCGTCAAACTCTTCCTCCAGGAGACATCGGCTTTCAAACAGCAAAACCCTGGCAAGGTGAGGCAGATTGGGACCCCGGACCGATCCAGACTTTCACAGCTTGTCAGGCTTTAATTCAGATGCAAACAGGTTTCAGTTAACGTGGTGCAGGACAGCGATGCGTCCCGCTGTGTCTGTCGCTTTTCTGCATTTTCAGGGAAAAACATATTCGGATCAATAGAAACTCTCATGTCTGTGTGTTTCTATAAGTACGGACCCAGAACGCGATTAGCTTAGCTTAGCATTAGGACTGCAAGCTGAGGAAAATGCACAGAAAGCTCAAACATGTAACTAATTTGTTTCATCTGTACACAAATATAAATGTGAATACAACACTTTGTGTTCTTTAGGCCTGAGGATTAGTTTTTCCAAAATACTTAACTTTTCCCGCCAAAGTAACGGCTACTAAATGTGTACGATAACTAGCTGACGGTGTCCTTTCTTTGTCTTTGTGTTCACTTTCTTTCTCTTCTAGTTTTGCCTGCTGGTTTGCAGTTTATGCACCTTCTTCGCTGTCTTAGGACGCTACATTCCAGGGTTTATTATCTCATATATTCTTGGTGGGTACATTTTTTATCACGCCAGAGACGTATATTCTATGTATTCTCACAGAAAGCATCATCTTTCTACCACTAGTACAGTCTTCCCTTCATGGAGTCGTGACACTTACATGTTTTTTGGCTCTTATGGAACAAAATACTGATTGTGCCACATGTTTATTCTCTTGTTGTCTCTCTGTGCAGTTCTCTGTGTTTTCCTGTGGCCTCTAATCTCATTTCACGAGGTTGGTTTGTGGCTGAAGCCAGTTCTGCAGAAGCTGGACTTTGGCATCGGGGAGTTCCTTCAGAAAATCAAAGAGAACCATGGTACGTATGAAACAGTTTATGTCAGTTTATGAGTATTACACATGTTTAAACATAAACATGTTGTACATTATGTCCGTATATATCAGGCCCCAACAACCTTCTTCTTTACTCTTTGAGTTCTGTATTCTGGAGTAGAAAATTAAATTAGTCGCATCCTTGTTTTCTTCCCGTCAGAGAAGAGAATCATGCAGGCCCAGAGTGAGAAGGAAGGCATCGAGTCGGACCTCTCCTCCATGTTTCCCAAGGTTGGTCGCTCGTCTCACCTCCATCTGTCGACTGTGACCGAGTCCGGTTAGAGCTCATTGCCTTCCAGTCCACGTGATCCACATCGGCATCGTGTCCCAAACAAATTCGTTCTTCAAGCCAAACTGGTTTCAGACTACATTCACTCATCGGACCATTTGCGTCTTGACTTTATTAATGAAGTGGCTGTAATGCTCAGGGAGGAGACGTCATGCTAGAATAGAGACGTGGACACAGGAAGTAAGGACCGTGTGAGGCTTCACTCACCTGTTGACTCGAGACTAGAAAGCAAAAGTCCACTTACTTGACATTTTCCAGACTTGTTTGCCAAATATGGCGGCTTTCATCAGCTGATGCAGTTTGATCACAACCAAGCGAACTAATTCCAGAAGCTTTGCAGGAAGTGGAGCTTTTGTTCAGAGCTGAGAGACTTCTGACAGGACTTGGCTTCCTGGTTAACAGGCGTCCGCATCCTTCAAGCGTAGTGCACACAGCAAACTACTGCTTTCTTATAATTCATCTCCATCCAGTTAGATTATTTCTGCCCAGATATTCTCCGTCTCCGCGCTCTAAAACGTGTCTCCGTGCGTTTTCCTTTCCGACAGCTCGACTCCACAGCCTGTAAGGAGATGTCCGTGTCGGACACCGAGGTGTCTGACGTGACGTGGACAGACAACGGCACTTTCAACCTGTCAGAAGGACACACACCGCAGACTGAGAACTCAGAGGGTACGTTTTGTGCTGGTTTCCTATTAAAAAGGCTTTTTGTGGAGTTATAAGACCCCAACAAGAACTAAGAATGATCGCAGTTCTCAGTTCTTAGGACAACGTTTTGAGGGACTTTTGTTTAGCGCCTATTTAGCTGCGCATGAGTCGCTAGTTCACGATGGTCGGTCAAACCCAAGAGCTTATTTGTACGACATTTGTACCTCAACAGACAAGACTGAACATGAACAAAGGCTCGTGAACGAAAGAAATGGAAGAAAACGCGGACGAAGGAGTCGCTGCACAGCTCGCTAACCCAGCACCGTTAGCATGGCGGCTAACTGAGTAGCGCCAAACACATGCAACGTCAATCATGAAGGCTAGCTTGTGTTTATGATTATGGCACGTAACAGAGTGTATTGTTTCTTTTTATATTACAAAATAAAAGCTAGGAGCTGCTCATCAAAGTCTTATTACCGCGCCCCTATTAGCTCTTAGTATTTGCAAAGAAATGTTGTTCAAACTTATGTAACTTAGTGTCAGCAGCACTTAAAGTGATTCCGAGTATTGAGGGGAAAAGCTTCAGCGTGTTACCTTCCAAAGAGACCAAAAGCATGTATTTACTCCAAATGGTTTAAGTTCAGCTTGCAATTTACTTGGGATACCCCAAGTAAATTGAGGTATTAGGCAAAGTTTAAATAAAAAAATCTTTCTTCTGGCCTCTCAGAGCTCGACAGAGAAGAGGCGTTCACCGGCGGCCTTCAGGAATTCCCTTCTCTCGACAACGGCGCAACGACCAACGGTGACGATGACGACGAAGACTTCAGCCTCGGCCTTCCCTCGCCTCCCCCTCGGCCGCCGATGAAATCCGAGCGCGCGGCCTCTCCTCACAAAGACCAACCCGCCGCCGACCGAGCCCTCCAATTGGTCAACCAGGCGGCGGGCGACTTCATCGCCGCCGCCGTCACGGCCGCCATGCAGGAGAGGATAGAAGCGGCGGTCGGCAACTTCGCCGGCGACTCGGATCGGTCCGGACTCCCCGACGCCGCCGCCGGGCTGCTGGAGCTGGCCGAGGAGTCGGACAGCGAGGTGGAGGACTTTGAGCTGCTGGACCAGTCGGAGCTGGAGCAGCTGGAGGCGGAGCTCGGCCTGGAGACCAATGAGGACGCTCGAGCCCCGAGCGACAAGCCGGCCTCTCCCGGATTCTTCTCCAAACTCCTGAGACGCCACTGATGGACGAAGAGTGCAATCTGGGTGACGGAGGACAATGTGGAGGGGAGGCCAGGGGGGTTGTGGGAAAACAATGTTTCCATTTTCTTTTTCTCTGTAGAATTTACATCAATCATTCAAAAACAGTTTGTCAAAACTAAAAAATGCAGACGGAAGTTACGTTAACCAGATCATCGCAGCCTGACGCTGCGTTCACAACGAAAGAGTTGCGAATTATTCACGCGAGTAGGTTACATGTAAAGTCAATGCACAGACACGAATGGTCGCGAAAAAAAATTATATTTTCCGCCGGGCAGCAAAAAAAAAAAATTCGCTTTTTCAGAAAATTCGCTTTTTCGGAAAATTCAGTTTTTCGAAAAATTCAGTTTTTCGGAAAATTCGCTTCTTCGAATGATTCGCTTTTTCGAAAAATTCGCTTTTTCGAAAAATTCACTTTTTCGAAATATTTAAACTCGGGTGAAAAATTCGACTACAATTTGCGGCGAAAATTCGCAACGCTTTTGGCGCGAACGCAGCATAATGGCGAGTTCAGACTACACGATACATCGGCCAGAAAAAGGAGCGTTGGGTGCCGCGAATAATTCTTTTTCTTTCTTCGGCGCAGCGTCGTCTCCGTGAAACACTAACGATGACGCACCAGCATCTCTCACGAGCTGCTGTGAGCGAGAGGAAACTCTAGATTTTTGTTTTTCCTGTTCAGTCTGCACATTTACTTATTCATCCATTTTTTCTTCTATAACTTTTAGGGCCAGGTGTGATTCACCTGCTGGTCCATAACGGTCCAAGAGCATTGTGATACACACACATATTGTGTAGTCTGAGCCCGACACAAAAGAGGACGTTGGGACCTGCTTTTGGTTCTAATCAATAGCTGTAGTTACATTTGTCCTTTCAAAGCAACTTTTTCATCACCTAACAAAAGAATGTTGATCAAAAAATAGTTTTAAATAGTACATAAACACATAGAGTGTACTTAATAACTTATGTGACAACGATGACTATAATAGCGGAGGTTTAACGACACAGTGTGTAATTAATAGAATAATACGATTAGCAATGAAAACTAAACTAATATTTCATGTTTTGTATTGAAATCAAACAATTACAGCTGTTGTTGTATTGTTTTATCATTCATTATCTCTTCATCCAGTTAAAATGTCTTTATATCTGCTAACATAAGACTAGAGTGTGTTTAAACTGTTTAATAACTAAACATTGCTTATGAATGCTTCGTAGATCGTACATTTGTCTCTGGATTATTCACAAAATAGTCCAAACTGATATTGAGCTTCTCAACTATTTAAGGCGACGAGTAACAAGAAAATGTCCTAAAATACATAAATTAATAAATTACTAATGTATATCACAACTGACCGCCTTTAGTTTCTAAACTCTCACAACATTAATTCATCCGACTACATTACCCAGAGTTCAACAGGAATTAGTCGACAATCTCTTTGCAATCTTAAATACCTTTAACGCTCAGAATATTTACAGGTTGGATAGTTGACGGCGAGGATTATTAAAACACTTTTTCCTTGTATGTTTATTTTTTTTACATTTTATAAGTTATTGTTCATGAAACGATGTTTGCAGCAGAATAACTTTTTATTTTATAACAACATGCGGCCGCTCTCTGAGACTTTGCATGCAAATAAAATCTTGAGATTTAAACATAAAACACATTTTACTTCCAGTGCTTTCATGAAGTTCACATTTTTGCTCACTGTAGTCGTCGAAATTAAAAATTAAAAAACTTGCATTTAGCGTCCTGTAAAAATTCACTTTGAGTTTTTGCACCGGAAGTTAAAAGTTATAAAATGCCTTATTTCCACTTTGCACCTTGATTATTATTTAACGAAGCTTCTGAGTCGACCGTCAACCTGATGAAGACGAAGAAGGACGGAAGCGGTTCTTGTACACTGAAAGGTTTTCACAATAAAGACACACAGCAATGTGCAATGTGTCTCGTGGCCTCGTCTTAGTGTAACTAACATGGACCTGTTGGTGCTTCAGTGCCTGAGAGGACTTCACAGAGGCTGCAGTTCATTTAGCTCACATGTGATGGAACAAAGAATATTCCTTCTGAATCAGAGCGTGACAGGTTCAGGACCTTGTTTGTTCTTATTTTTCGGTCGTGTCGTATTGACGTCGTGTCTTTGTCTCGCAGTGAAAAACGGTTTGAATCTAAAACATGTCGGTGGGTCGGAAACCAAAATGCATTAACGAAATGTACTTTTATGTAATTAAACTCAATAAAATGTTGTAACGCAGTCTGTAGATTCTTCTGTTTGATGTCTGTGTGTTTGTGAATGCAGCTGTGTGGTAATTATGTAAATATAGTTTATGAACGGTAGATTATATCAAAGATACAAAAACAATTTCATTCCGATAGCGTTCGCTTTAATATTTGATGTATTATATTATGCGTTAATGGTTACCAAAAGATCTGCAACTTTTAAGAATTATTTTGTAAAAATGACAGAGAAAGCCCCCAAAAAAAATCCTGAATACAGAATCAACAATCTATTTTAATTAAATGTATAAATTATTTACAATGTATTTATTAACTATTTAACAGTTTAACCTTTACAATAGCCTCGTAGATGAGTTAAAAACTAATTATGTAACAACTATTTGATCTATTTATGTGTGTAGATTTAAAAAATATGAATAATTTAAAGTATATAAAATGTCATATGTGCAACAAAAAATTGTTGAAATATAAATTATAGCACTACTATCAAATAAAAATAAATAACTATTGATTTGAGTTACTTATCAATGAATCATTTATTTATACTGGTTTGCTTAAAGTATTAGTGCTTTCAGCTTTTATAAGCGATGGAGAGAGTGCAGGTGAATGCACACACCTGCACTTTGTAGTCATCGCTGTGACCTGGGTGTGGTTTGGGGAATGTTAGTTAAACCTGTATCTGGTCTCTGGTGCGGCTGCAGAGGCTCAAGTCTTCCCTTCAGCCCAAAGACATGGCCCGCGACGCCAAAGACATCCGAGGCGGTAAGTACGTCGACTCTCTCAGAGTTCAGCTCCCTCTTCTCTCCGCATTCCTCGTCTATCCGTCTGCGATCTCCAGCGAAACATTCGCCGTTGTGTTGGCAGCGATGCAGGCGGCATGTTTTCAGGGAACAGATGGGAGGAGCGTGACTGAAACCTGGTTTCATGAAATCAAGTTTCCTGAACAGGGCAGATCCACACGTACCCTCCATGCTTTCTGTTCATTCCTGTGGGGAAACATGTCATTTAATATTTTCTTTCTGCAGCTAATCCAATGGTTTTGTGCATCATTTCTTTCTTTCAAATACGTTGTCTCACTCCAGTTTAACTTCTATGAAAGAGTTCAGCAGAAACAACATGAACAAGTATGCACGTTACCTGCCAGCACCTGCATCCAAGCACTCGACGTATGATTGACCATTGACATGCGCTGGAATCGGTCAGTGCCTTCTGTCGACAGAAAGCTAGCTAGCTGCTAGCAGAACTCAGTAGGAGCAGGAAGAATTCAGGCTGAAACACAAAAGAAGTTAGGTAATTTTTTGTGTTCTGCTTTGTGTAGCTTCTTGTAACACTCAATGGCTGAAGGAGGAGAAACAGACTTGGTGGCAGATTTACTGAGGACGCCGTTCTCACAGAGGGTTCTGGGCATATATGGCGGTAACGATCCTAATATGCGTGTGCAGTGTTTTAGTGCTGCAGTTTTGTTGGATTGTTTTGTCATCTTTTGTTACAACTAAATGTGACTGTTTTTTGTTGATGTGGACTACTTGCATTGTCCGTTAAAGACGCCTCATCCCATCATTTATGTGACGATATCAGACGGCACCGAAGGCCCAGGTCGAAAAAATGCACGGCCTGCCACCATTCTGGGAAAACAGATCTTTAAATCTGAGTTCTCCTCTCAATCTTTGACTAAAGTCTGTAAGAAGGAGTTTGGTGAAGTGAACGGGGAAACGGTTTCTGTTATCGACACTCCGGGTTTCTTTGACACCAATACTGATCAAGAGGAAACCTCTAAAGAAATAGTCCGCTGCATGAATTATGCTTCTTCTGGACCTCATGTCTTCCTGGTCCTCATCCAACTGGGCAGATTCACAGAGGAAGAGAAGAATACAGTGCTGAAGATTCAGAAACTGTTCGGAGCAGACAGATACAGCATGGTTCTCTTCACCCACGGTTACCTGCTCAAAGGGAAACCTATTGAAGAGTTCTTGAAGGACAACGAAGACCTGAAGGAACTTCTGGCCAAATGTAACGGCAACTACCACGTCTTCTATACCGAGGCAGAGGATCAGACGCAGGTCATCGAGCTGCTCGACAAGATCAGAAACATGGTTCGGGAGAACGGAGGAAGCCATTACACCACTGAGATGTTCCAGATGGCAGAGAAGGCGATTGAAGAGGAAAAACAACGAATCCGTGAAGAGAAAGAAGAGCAAATGCGCAAAAATCAGGAGAGACTTCAGAAGAAAACATCACACACAAGAAAAGGAGAAGAGGAAACTGTAGCACCTCCAGTCTCTCTCCTTTGGTGCCCTCACCTGCAGATCTCTTTTCCCAGGTGCCTCGCCCCCAAAATCTCTCTCCTGGGTCCCTTTCCTTTTCGGCACCACTTGTGCCAATATAACAGACCCCTAGTGGTCGGAGGGTGTATTGTATTTCCTTTCAACCGTCAAAATAAGCAAATGAACAGATCCAAGTTCATAAAATATAATATAATTACAAATGCAATAAACTATAAAGATTTCATAAAGACGCAACAATCCATTTGATGCATCAGGTCCATTAAGAATGTTTATAATAAATTGTAGTTTTGTTACTTTGGTCTGATGTGTTGTTCATAAAACTTGTGAAAGGGGGTAGTGGTTAAAAATAGGAGAAGATATCTTGTAGGTGAATTCCTCATCATACAGCATGTACAACTTTAACTATGCTGCCAAAACACGATCAAGGCTGTTGTTGTTTACCTTCAGCTTTTCTGAACTGTGAGGAGACAAAAAGTTTGATAATTCACAGGTTGCTTCTTTATTCAAAAGTTTATGAGTTTAAGAAAGAAGGGTCACTTTAATAGAACATTATGACACACGGGTTACAGGAACTGCTTTCATTTCTTGTAAATGCTGATGGGAGGGGTGAACAGGGGTTTCAGTTCTCAGGAAACAAAAGAAACCATTAAAATGCAGCAGGACTAGATGCAACGCTTTCTCTTGTGTGTTGTGTTTGGACCAACTCAGTGACATTTACACCATTTTGAATAAAGTTTGCAAAATGTGAAATTGTAGAATTAAATGTGTTGCTATAATCTTGTTATGCTTATTGTCCATAATGCAATTTTTTTGCAAAGTTGGAGAATGAACACTCCTCTCTTTACTTTTCCCTTGTTAGGTTTCTTGGGGAGTTTCTACTCATCATGACCAACCTATGAAACAGACTGTGAACTAAACACGTAAACCCCTCTAGTCTTTGACTTTTAGGGGTGTGGTTTGTTGGAGGAGTGGGGTCATATACATTTGCAAAACTTGTCTTTACTTTCTTTTTCTGTGCTTCACTGAGAAGCAGCACATCCCCTCTCTGCTCTGTGCAGTTCAAACATGGAAGGCATGAACAACAAATACTGTAAGTAAATATCAACCTGTATTTCTAATTATTTGTATCTATTGATGAGTCTGTCAGCTTTCATTAATCAGTCTTTTGTGTGCTCAGTTTCATCATCCTACTTTATAAGTCTCCATTTGTCATCAGTTTATAACTATAAACGTTTCATTTGATCTTTCATTGTGTTTAAATATGTAATAAAGATGAATCCACTGAGCACTTTCTCTGCTAGATATTAGTCTGATAAAGACTTCACAATGCATTTTACAGACATAAAAATCTCTCACCTTTCGGCGAAATTCGCCATTTTGAAACCAAAATAGGTGGCCGACGTGAATCGTGTAGATTCGATGAGGTTGTTTTTTTTGGGGGGGGGCGTGTTATATTCAGTGAACTGCGAACAGGTGCGCGTGCCGGAAGGGAGCACGAGTGCATGTTAATATAATATTTGATGGTATATCTAAGTTAAGTTACCCAGGAGCTCTGTTACTTAAACTTAGCTAACGTAACGTTAGCTATAGCTTAATGAATTGAGTCATTGAACACAGCAAGAGAGAATGCGACGTTAGCCAGCTAGCTAACGCAGCTAGCTAACGCAGCTAGCTAACGCAGCTAGCTAACGCTCCGGTGGAAAGTGATTAGCTAACGGTACCGTTAATGAGGCGGTAGATTCTGAGGTGAGGGGACTGAGGGCCGATCACACAGGACGAGACGTCGACTGAGCAGTCGTGTTTCCATCTAGAATTGTATGAAGCGCTTTTACATGTGTTACTTTCACACGTTCATGCATTCCATGCATTTTACTTATCCTTATCTTTATACTTTCATTTTTTGCTTTTTATTCCCTGCAGAATCAACTGTAAATATGCAATACTCCCAATTAAAATCTCCATGCTCCCCTTTTTTGCACTCTGTTTCATGCTTTGCGTCAAATGTTTGTTGTTAAATGTTTTGCGCAAGACACTAAGCATGAATTGTTCTTTCAGTTCTTTTGTTTACAGTCTTTTGGTTTCTACCTGCCACAACCGAGAGCCAAACCACCTGTGACAGTAGAAGCTCGACCCAAAACACCTGCGACAGTAGAACCTCGAGCTTCACACCCTGCGACAATGCTCAGGGGCTCAGGATCATGATGGTGGGGAAGACTGGAGTTGGGAAGAGCACCACAGGAAACACCATTCTGGGAAAACAGATCTTCAAGGCAGAGTTCTCCTCTCAATCTGTTACTAAAGTCTGTCAAAAGGCCTCCGGTGACGTGAACGGGGAAAATGTTTCTGTTATCGACACTCCGGGTTTCTTTGACACCAATACTGATCAAGAGGAAACCTCTAAAGAAATAGGCCGCTGCATGAATTATGCTTCTCCTGGACCTCATGTCTTCCTGGTCCTCATCCAACTGGGCAGATTCACAGAGGAAGAGAAGAATACAGTGCTGAAGATTCAGAAACTGTTCGGAGCAGACAGATACAGCATGGTTCTCTTCACCCACGGTTACCTGCTCAAAGGGAAACCTATTGAAGAGTTCTTGAAGGACAACGAAGACCTGAAGGAACTTCTGGCCAAATGTAACGGCAACTACCACGTCTTCTATACCGAGGCAGAGGATCAGACGCAGGTCATCGAGCTGCTCGACAAGATCAGAAACATGGTTCGGGAGAACGGAGGAAGCCATTACACCACTGAGATGTTCCAGATGGCAGAGAAGGCGATTGAAGAGGAAAAACAACGAATCCTTAAAGAGAAAGAAGAGCAAATACGCAAAGAAGAGGAGGAACTGAAGAAGAAACTAGAGAAACAGTTTGAGCAACAAATGAGGAAAGTGAAGGGTAACATGGAGAAGGAGAATGAGTTAAGGGACGCTCGTGAAAGAGAAACTCAAAAGGAACTTGAGAACCTGAGGAGGCAGCTTATATCACCGGCCAGAGGAAAGGCTAACAAAACCGTCCCATTGCTGCAAAGCATAGTTGAGTTCATTGTAAAGGCATTTGTGGGCTTGTTCTCCGTATGAAGTTTTTTTGCTTGATGACGCTGGACTGCATCAGCGTTAATTAACTGTTGTGAATTATTAATATTCTCATTACAGTTTTTTGTTGTTCTTTTGGGCCTGATTTGTAATATTAACAATCACTCAAGAAGTATTAAATTACATAGAAATTGTAGTTAGTTTTGTTTTTTATTGTGTGATATTTGTTTTCCTATTAGGAGCTCGCTGTTGTGCTCCATGGCATTGTTTCTCAAAGAAAGTTTGAAAAATGTGTCATTGAAATGTTTTATATTGTCTCATATTAAATGTATGGAATGTACTTTGACAGCATCTAGCGGTGAGGTTGCAGATGGCAACCCACTGAAACTCCTCTTGAGTGCTAAGCGTGCAGCCTGTATTATGTTTGTCCTTTCTAGGCTACTGTAGAAACATGGCTGCCCTGCTCCATATTTTGATATAAACTAATTTTAAGGTAACGAAAACCCAACGATCCTAATTTTCTGAGGATTGTACCCGAAAGACAACATACTTATTAACATTATATTCCATTTATTTCAATAGATGACGTTTGAGGGGACATTTATCTGTAAGTTGCAGTTGGAGTGCCACAGAGAAGCGTCTTGGGTCCCTTTTTAATTTTTTTTATTTCATAACAATTACTTGGAATTGCTTGTGCTGTAATTATATTTGTATATATTTGTAGTGGACTTTACTTGGTGGACATAATCCAGCAGGACTACTGTTGTAGCGGGAAGTGAACAGATTACTCTGACGCTTACGATATGGTAACGCAATGGCGTATGGGGGTAGTGGTGAAAAATAGGATAAGATAACTTGTAGGTATATGTCTGCCCTGTGATGGACTGGCGACTTGTCCAGGGTGTACCCTGCATTCGCCCCTTGACAGCTGGGATCGGCTCCAGCGCCCCGCGACCCTAATGAGGATAAGCGGTGAAGATAATGGATGGATGGATGGATCTTGTAGGTGAATTCCTCATCATACAGCATGTACGACTTTAACTATGCTGCCAAAACACGATCAAGGCTGTTGTTGTTTACCTTCAGCTTTTCTGAACTGTGAGGAGACAAAAAGTTTGATAATTCACAGGTTGCTTCTTTATTCAAAAGTTTATGAGTTTAAGAAAGAAGGGTCACTTTAATAGAACATTATGGCACACGGGTTACAGGAACTGCTTTCATTTCTTGTAAATGCTGATGGGAGGGGTGAACAGGGGTTTCAGTTCTCAGGAAACAAAAGAAACCATTAAAATGCAGCAGGACTAGATGCAACGCTTTCTCTTGTGTGTTGTGTTTGGACCAACTCAGTGACATTTACACCATTTTGAATAAAGTTTGCAAAATGTGAAATTGTAGAATTAAATGTGTTGCTATAATCTTGTTATGCTTATTGTCCATAATGCAATTTTTTGCAAAGTTGGAGAATGAACACTCCTCTGTTTACTTTTCCCTTGTTAGGTTTCTTGGGGAGTTTCTACTCATCATGACCAACCTATGAAACAGACTGTGAACTAAACACGTAAACCCCTCTAGTCTTTGACTTTTAGGGGTGTGGTTTGTTGGAGGAGTGGGGTCATATACATTTGCAAAACTTGTCTTTACTTTCTTTTTCTGTGCTTCACTGAGAAGCAGCACATCCCCTCTCTGCTCTGTGCAGTTCAAACATGGAAGGCATGAACAACAAATACTGTAAGTAAATATCAACCTGTATTTCTAATTATTTGTATCTATTGATGAGTCTGTCAGCTTTCATTTTTTCATTTTGTGTGCTCAGTTTTATCATCTTACTTTCTAAGTCTCCATTGGTCATCAGTTTATAACTATATACAGGGTCCCTCGTTTATCGCGGGGGATTCGTTCCAAAAACAACCCGCGATAGACGAAATCCGCGAAGTAGTCCGCTTTATTTTTTTTACCATTATTATACATGTTTTAAGGCCGTAAAACCCCTAACCACACACTTTTATACACTTTTCTCAGACAGGATTAACATTTTCTCACATTTCTCTCTCATTTAAACATTCTCAAAGTTTCGCGGATTTAAAAAACATAAGCCCGAACATGTTTAACAAATTTAATTTTAATGATCAATCTACGAGGTCCTCTGGCCGTGTTGACTTTTTATCTGGACATATTCTGTACTGAACGTATTCTGTCCTGTACAGGAGACGCTGCACGGAGGAGACTGGTCACAAGGTGTACAGGACAGTCTCTGAGCTTAATGAGGGCGCAGAACACAATGTACTTCATACTGTACGCTGTAAACAAAAAGCAACAAAAAAATAAAGTCCGCGAAAGGTGAACCGCATTATAGCGAGGGACGACTGCATGTTTCATTTGATCTTTCATTGTGTTTAAATATGTAATAACCTTCTGAGCCTCACGCCCCCCAAAGCCTGCTGCACCCTTTATCAGACAAGAAAATTATTTTTAAAAAAAGGTCAAGTGACGTTTCCTACAATATCTCCAGAACCACAACATTGATTAACTTCATTTAAATTACTAAAATACAGTAAAGACTTGTGGGAAGGTATCTATCTGAACAACAAAAAAAAGAAATACCGTTAGGTTTATGAAATTACATAAAACCCGTAAGCTCAAAAAACCTTGCAGTCACTTTTTCGAGCAAAAGTTACTTTTCACATTTCTGTTTACAACTACTAAGAATAATAAACACCTCTATGTTATTCTGCAAGTCCTTATGAATCTAACAAGGTATGGTAGAAGCTTAGTAAATGTTGTTTCGTACTTGAAAAGTCCAGGTTAAGCCGGGATGTCTCGTTTTTAAATGCGTCCAGTCCTCCAGTTACAAAGTGCTGTAACTCACTTCCTGGTCTGCCTGTGACGTTTCAAACACGTCACACGTCTTAAGGCGGGATTTCTGCAGATTTTGAATACAGGCTCCAACCAATCAGAGCATGTTTAGGCATAAAGCTTCTAACTTTTCCATTTTTGAACCGAACGACACAGTTTTTTGACTAAAATCGTTTGTAACAGGCCAAGGCTTTGTTTTATTGTGAATTTTTGCAGATTCCGGTTCTTTAGGTCATTATCTTTCCAAAGAGGAAACTCTATAGGTTGTTGTTTAGGCCTTTTAACGTGGAGTTGAAAACACTCGGAGCGGCTCAAAAACGCATTGTCACGGAAAAAGTTTTTAGTCATGCTCGGTGTTTATAGTAATGTTTCAAATTAATTTATTTTATTTTATTTTTTACATTTTTTCCCAACAAAATTCTGAAAAAATGATATGGAATAACACAAGTGTTAGAACTCATTTGGGGTTCATATCACTACTTAAACACAGACTTGCTAAATTCTCAAAGCTCATGGCCGCATGGGGCACTTCGGGGCTAAGAAGGATAAAGCTGAATCAACTGAGCACTTTCTCTGCTAGATATTAGTATGACAAAGACTTCAGAATACAGCCATCAGCCAGTCTTTTGAGGCAGCATCCTGAATCTAATTAAATGTTAATTTGATTAAATAATTGTGTCTGATAGCTGAACCTGAGGACCATCACTCTCCTTCACCTTTTTACACCAATTCAATGAGATTATTCTTTACATTTGTTGATATAAGCATAACACCTCTATTCAAGTGTATGTGTGTGGTGTGAAAGAGAGAGATTTTGCAGGTCAAATCTCAATTTACATCACCCATTAAATTCTCCCGTAGTGCTCAGAGTTTTCATTGACATGATTCTTATTTCATTTGTGGTGATATCGTCCATTTCAGGACGTTGTTGTTCAGTTTGATGTCAAGATAAAGTTGTAATGGTGCGGGTGGGAGGAGCTTTCAGATGCTGTTAGAGAATTCGACAAGCAACCTGGGGTCATGAAGGGTTCTTTATGTCTTTATGTCGTTTTATGAAGACACTGAGCATGAATTGTTCTTTCAGTTCTTTTGTTTACAGTCTTTTGGTTTCTACCTGCCACAACCGCGAGCCAAACCACCTGCAACAGTAGAACCTCGAGCTTCACACCCTGCGACAATGCTCAGGGTCTCAGGATCATGATGGTGGGGAAGACTGGAGTTGGGAAGAGCACCACAGGAAACACCATTCTGGGAAAACAGATCTTCAAGGCAGAGTTCTCCTCTCAGTCTGTTACTAAAGTCTGTAAAAAGGCCTCTGGTAACGTGAACGGGGAAACGGTTTCTGTTATCGACACTCCGGGTTTCTTTGACACCAATACTGATCAAGAGGAAACCTCTAAAGAAATAGTCCGCTGCATGAATTATGCTTCTCCTGGACCTCATGTCTTCCTGGTCCTCATCCAACTGGGCAGATTCACAGAGGAAGAGAAGAATACAGTGCTGAAGATTCAGAAACTGTTCGGAGAGGGAGCAGACAGATACAGCATGGTTCTCTTCACCCACGGTTACCTGCTCAAAGGGAAACCTATTGAAGAGTTCTTGAAGGACAACGAAGACCTGAAGGATCTTCTGGCCAAATGTAACGGCAACTACCACGTCTTCTATACCGAGGCAGAGGATCAGACACAGGTCATCGAGCTGCTCGACAAGATCAGAAACATGGTTTGGGAGAACGGAGGAAGCCATTACACCACTGAGATGTTCCAGATGGCAGAGAAGGCGATTGAAGAGGAAAAACAACGAATCCTTAAAGAGAAAGAAGAGAAAATACGCAAAGAAGAGGAGGAACTGAAGAAGAAACTAGAGAAACAGTTTGAGCAACAACTGATCGAAGTGAAGGGTAACATGGAGAAGGAGAATGAGTTAAGGGACGCTCGTGAAAGAGAAACTCAAAAGGAACTTGAGAACCTGAGGAGGCAGCATGAAATTCGGGCCAGACAAGAGGCTGAGAGAAGCGTCCCATTGCTGGAAATGATATTTGGGTTCATTGTAAAGGCATTTGTGAGCTTGTTCTCCATATGAAGTTTTTTTGCTTTGTGATGCTGGACTGCATCAGCGTTAATTAACTGTTGTGAATTATTAATTTTCACATTACAGTTTTTTGTTGTTCTTTTGGGCCTGATTTGATATTAACAATCATTTAATAAGTATTAAATTACATAGAAATTGTAGTTAGTTTTGGTTTTTATTGTGTGATATTTGTTTTCCTATTGTTCAGGAGCTTGTTGTTGTGCTCCTCGCCATTGATTCATATTGTTTAATTTTAAATGTATGGAATGTTAATCCAACGATCCTAATTTTCTGAGGATTGTACCCTAAAGACAACATACTTATTAACATTATATTCCATTTATTTCAATAGATGAGGTTTGAGTGGACATTTATCTGTAAGTTGCATTTGGAGTGCCACAGAGATGCGTCTTGGGTCCCTTTAAGTTTTTTTATTTCATGACAATTACTCCTGACATGTGTCAAGAGGTTACATATGAGGTTCATATGAGGTCCCGCACACGGATACGGATGTATCCGGCCATTTTTCTAAATAAAACATCTTTCCAGGCCTTGATTTGTATTTTTCTTTCTTTTTTTCTTCATTCATTCTTTCTGTGCGACCCAGTAAGTGACCCACAGACCCACGGACCGGTATTGGCCGGAATGAGCGTACTTATAAACGCACTGTTATGACTCCTTCATAGTGTCGTATTGCTTTTTGGTGAAATTCTGAAGATAAGTTCATAGTAGATGCAAAAGTATCACATACGCACAATATATTATGTTGAACATTGTTGCTTTTGGACCCTCGATGTATCACAACCAACCAAATTATTTCATCCACACAGCTCCTGGTCCTTGGTCACGGTGGCACTTAAAAGAATAAATGTCATAATTCTCTAAATTCGAACCCTTTGCTTTTTTATTAACAGCATGTACTTGTACTTTTACTTTTAATAGTTAAGTACATTTTATATTTTACAAATATTTTTGATACTTAAGTACTAAAATATCAGATACTCAAGTAGTATTGTAATAGGTGACTGAGTCATTTTCCAATAAGGTATCTTTACTTTTACTCAAGTATGTCTTTTGTGTACTTTATACACCACTGGATGTAGTGGAGTAAATGTACAACATTTATATTTACTCCTGAGGAAAACGTACAAGTTCTAGTAATCTCCAAACCTCTAGGTGACGCTGTTGGTCCTTAAACTAGTTGCCCACTAATAAAAAAAACATACAGAAGAAGAAAAAGGTAAAAGTTCACCCTCGTGTGCTGCTGTGGCGATTAGCCGTAACGGCAGAGCGAGACAGAAGCTCACGCAACAAAACAAAGACTTTAAAACACCGTAATTGTCGGAGGAGACGGCTCGCGGAAAAAGTAAGGAAACACCGGAAGTCCGTTGCGGTGGTAACCTTCTTCTTCGGCTGTCACGTGTCACGACTTTTGACTCGTTAGCTGTTTTTAACCAGATGTTTACACCAAGTCGCTGGGTGCTAGCTGACGTTAGCCGCACAGCAGATAGCCAGCTAACGCTTTAATAATTTAACGTTTTGTAAGTAACGGTTGGTGACGTCAGAGGTCGCTTTCAACCCGCCGCGTTAGGTTAATTAGAGTTTATTAGCTGTAGCACGACTGCTAACGCCAGCTGCTGTTTATTCAGGGCGCTAAGCTAACAAGCTACACAGGTTGGTCCTCCTCGTGTGTAACTTTTATTTATTTAAACTGGAAACAAGATCTGCGCTGCAGCCCTCACGTCATGTTTCTGGCTGTTTTCGTACTTTAAACATTTTACTTTCTACTCTACTGCAGATGTTTTGATTACACTGCAGATTTAACATGATTTAAAATATAAAATAAATCAACTAAAACGTCATGGTATTGAGGATCAAACAGGTTCTTTACTAGCTGAAACTTCATTAGTTTTTATAAAACACTTATGTGTGTGTGTGTATATATATATATATATATATATATATATATATATATATATATATATATATATATTATATTTGTGTCCGTTGTGAAGGAGACCTCTGAGATGTGGTATAAATATCTGTAATCTTCTCTTTAGCCATGTCCTCCTACACCTGCATCAGCTGCCGCGTGGCGTTCGCTGACGGCGAGGTGCAGCGGGCGCACTACAAGACGGACTGGCACCGCTACAACCTGAAGCGCAAGGTGGCCGACATGCCGCCGGTCACCGCCGAGAACTTCCAGGAGCGCGTGCTGGCGCAGCGGGCGGCCGCCGAGCGACAGCTGAGCGAGGCGACGGCCGGCGAGGGCTGCGGCGTCTGCGGCAAGCGGTTCTCCAGCGCCAACGCCCACCACAACCACCTGCAGTCGCACAAGCACCAGCAGGCCGAGAAGCGGGCGCTGCTCGCCGCCCAGCACGAAGTGGAGAAGATGAACGAGAAGAACCGGGAGAAGGGATTTGGCGACGAGAAGGCGGACCGCGACGCCAGGAACGAGGCCCTGCGGCAGCAGGCCGCGCAGGGCGAGCGGAGGCCCGGCGTGACGCCGCACGGCGCCGCCAGGGCGAAGGCCGAGAGGGCCGAAGGGATACCGCCGAGGGTTATGTGGCTGGAGGAGCAGGCCAAGAGGAGGGACACGGAGGAGGGAGCCGCCGCTGTGGAAGGTGAGGAGGATGAAACGTATGTACCTGTTTAAAGGAGAGGAAGAGGGCGGGAGGCACAGCTGTGGGAGGTGAGGAGGAATTAAACATATGTAAGAAGTAGCTTGTTTTTTTAGATGTTATTACAGTTTCTCGCAACTTCAAGACGTCGTTAGGAGCGAGATGTAGAGAGAGAGAGAGATGCATTCTAATTGGAGTAAATAAACTCATTTAAGTTTAAAGGTGCAGAATGTCAGGCGGCGTTTGAAAAGTGACGCTATGTTTCAATAACGATCTTCCAGAAGAGTGGGAGGACGTGGACGAGGAGGAAGATGATGATGAGATGGCGGAGGAGGAGGAGGAAGAAGAGGAAGAGACGATGGATCAAGTGGAAGGCGGCTCGGCGGCGGCGGCCCCCGTGGCGCTGCCGGGCTCCATCCCCGTCACCGACTGCCTGTTCTGCTCCCACCACTCCAAGTCCCTGATGAAGAACGTGGGTCACATGACCGCCGTGCACAGCTTCTTCATCCCCGACGCCGAGTTCCTCGTGGACCTCCGAGGGCTCGTCCGCTACCTCGGTAAGTCTGGGCTTTAAGAGAGTGGTTTATGTGTTTTTATTTATATACAAACACACATATTGTTGGGGGGGAATAATCAATATTTCTTCATTATTCTTGGATGTAAACTTTCTTTTTGTCTCATTTAAAACCGGCTTCAGGGTTCATATAAATGGTGTTCTGTCACTTTAAATCTGGGGATCATTAGTAAGCTCATGCTCACGCTAGTGACGGCTTTAAAGCTACCGCTACGTTGTTGTGTAAAAAGTGTTCCCTCTTGCTCATTTCCTCATCTATGAATCACAGCTGCCGCTCCGATTTCGTCCAATCGCTGCAGCCCGTGCTGTCCTCCATCATGTCTCATCATCAGATTAATCCGAATGCTTTTCTCTCGACAGGAGAGAAAGTCGGCGCTGGAAACGTGTGTCTGTGGTGCAACGAGAAGGGTCGCTCCTTCTACTCCGCAGAGGCCGTTCAGAGTCACATGACCGACAAAAGCCACTGCAAACTCTTCACGGACGGAGACTCCGCCCTGGAGTTTGCAGACTTCTACGACTTCAGGTAACCAAATAAAGAATCAGTTTACTTATTAACCAGGGCTGTTTTTGATCAGGTTGTGATGGAGGAAATGTTTCCCCTCCTGCAGAGCGGCTGCACCTTTGTCCGCCTGAGTCGCTCATTTCATTTATCGGAGTATTGATTGTTTGGCCAACAGGAGCAGCTACCCCGACAGGAAGGAGGGAGAGGATGACGAAGAGCTTCCTCATGACAAGAACCTGGATTACGACGACGACACGCTGGAGCTGACGCTCCCTTCTGGTGACTTTACAGTTTATTCCCAATCTGCAGATCTCAAGTTTATAAAAACAATCAAGACAAATCAGTCATGGATATGTGGTTGAAAGTCATGTTCTCGGTGTGACTCGGTGACGGTGCGTTCACGCCGTAACCCTCCGTGTGTCCTCAGGCGCTACGATCGGCCACCGCTCCCTCATGCGGTACTACAGACAGAGGTTCGGCGTCCAGAGGGCGCTGGTCGTGACCCACAACAGGAACGCCGTGGGCCGAGTGCTGCGGCAGTACAGAGCTCTGGGCTGGGGGGGAGGCGGAGGTGAGGCGGCCATCTTGTTTCTGTGTCTTCATGTTTCTGTCTTCAGTCGATGCATCAAATACAAACAATGAACCTTTAAAAAGTGTATTTTGTATTTGTATAAAAGGATCAGAGTGTGCAGAGTTTGATCATCAGATGCTGCAAAGAAATGTTTTGTGCAACAAGTGATATGGAAATAACTAGTATTTGCTTAATATTCGGCGCCATAAACACAACGTTGTAGAACAGGCTCCCCCTGCTGGTCCTCTATGGTAACTGTCTGTCTCCCTCTCAGTCTCCCTCGCGGGCGGCTTCTACCAGAAACCCAAAGACATGCAGTACGTCCAGATGATGAAGTCCAAGTGGATGCTGAAGCTCGGCACCAACAGCAACAAAACCCTGCAGACGCACTTCAGAGCGCAGGTCATGTTCTGAACCCGGACCGGAGAGGACAACGCCACCTTTTTTTTGTTTTCCTCCTTTCCCAGCGAGACTTTCAGCGCCGACTGGAGTGCAGCCGGTCCGCGTGGCGGCGTGGTTTGAAGGAAGGGCGGCCATGTTTGACGTGAGAGATCTTTACCGGCTCCTTGGCACGGTTTCCTTCTTTCCTCACAGAGAAACCAAAACGTCGTGAATCTGCAAATTCAAATTTTGGACTCAAGTCAGTGACGAAACACACTTTGTTTTACCAGGATTGCGTCATCGTGCTTCAATGTGCTGGTCATGCACCCAACTAAATAAATGGTTCATATTTATCCGATATCTCTTTTCTTTTAAGTAATTATCTTTTTTTTTTAAGCATTTTGTTTTCTAGGTGAAAAGATCCTCATTCGCTGCTTCAACTTAAAACTTTATTTCAATCACAGACAGTAAAGCTCTAATTTTGTAGTTTGTTTAGCTCATTAGCCGTGAACTGTTTAGCTGAAGAAAAGACGGTAAAGAAAAGCCCAAAATGCATTTGAGGTCTTTAAGAAGTTTCTCTTTTCTACTGTTAAACGTCTCGCTAAGTGTCCGACGTCTTCGTCACAATATTTGAAATAAAACACAATTTATCTGACATGTTTCATGCACAAATATGATCATCTTTGGAAGCTGCAGAGTGTCAGATTCTCAGTGCTTTTGTCCGGTTTCTAACCTCTGCGATGTCTTTTTGATGGCTTCTCGCACTGCACTTAATGCGCACACCGATATAGTTTATGTGGTAATAAAAGAGGCGAATGAAGAGGAATCGTTTGTTTTCTGTGGCTTCCTTAATGGGACTCTGGACCTCAGGGGTCCGTTTGAGTGTCTGTGGTTCTGCATGTTTTCCACGTTGTATCCTGAGTGTGCCTTGGTCCCTCTGGCCGGGTCGTGGTCTCCACTGGGTCTCGTCCCTTATGGTCTTGATCTTCTCTGGTCTTGGTCTTTACTTGGTCTCAGTCCATTAAAGTCTTGGTCTTGATACCCTGGTCTTTACTTGATCTTGACCCCTTACACTTAAAAAAGTAAAGATCAAGACCAGAGTTTAGAGACAAGACCAAGACTTTAAAGCTTAAAGACTTGTCTCTATACCCTGGTCTTGGTCTTTACTTGGTCTCTATACCCTGGTCTTGGTCTTTACTTGGTCTCTATACCCTGGTCTTGGTCTTTACTTGGTCTCTATACCCTGGTCTTGGTCTCTATACTCTGGTCTTGGTCTTTATACCCTGGTCTTGGTCTTTACTTGGTCTTTATACCCTGGTCTTGGTCTCTATACCCTGGTCTTGGTCTTTACTTGGTCTCTATACCCTGGTCTTGGTCTCTATACCCTGGTCTTGGTCTTTATACCCTGGTCTTGGTCCTTACTTGGTCTTTATAGCCTGGTCTTGGTCTTTAATTGGTCTCTATACCCTGGTCTTGGTCTCTATACCCTGGTCTTGGTCCTTACTTTGTCTCTATACCCTGGTCTTGGTCTTTATACCCTGGTCTTGGTCTTTATACCCTGGTCTTGGTCTCTATACCCTGGTCTTGGTCTTTTATTTGGTCTCTATACCCTAGTCTTGGTCTCTATACCCTGTTCTTGGTCTTTAATTGGTCTCTATACCCTAGTCTTGGTCTCTATACCCTGGTCTTGGTCTTTAATTGGTCTCTATACCCTGGTCTTGGTCTCTATACCCTGGTCTTGGTCCTTACTTGGTCTCTATACCCTGGTCTTGGTCTTGATACTCTGGCGTTGCCCCTCAAACCTCCATCATCCGTCGTGTTTGTCGTGAGATGAGGAACCTAAAATCTTGTGAACCCCCTTTAGATCTCGTCTCTCTGGCGCGCTCCTGAGTCGTCTTCGTCTCGTCTGCGCTCCCTCTGACGCTCGTCCTCGTCGTTCCTCTGCAGGTGTGCGTGGGCTCCATCGATGACTGAGCCTCGTGCAGATGATGTCATGGAAAGCTGATCGCGGCTGCAGCAGGATGCTGACCCTCCTCCTCCTCTTTCCTTTAACGAGCTCAGTTACTCCATTTGTTTGTGGTCCTCCACTTTATCTTTGGCAGGGCTCTCCACTTCCTTTTTTTTTTGCAGGCTGGGAGAGTGTTTGACAGTCGACAGAGAGGGGGGGGGGTTGTAGACAGGCCGACGGCGAGAAGGAGACTAATTGATGAGGACGACTCTGGCTGAGAGGCATCAGCGCCGTGGGAGGAGGTGATTCTCATAACTAGAAGGATGGGCCAGACGGAAGATTCAAGACGCTTGAATTCAGTTTTCTCACGTTCACGGTTTGTAAAGGAGTTCATGCCGTCATCGAGAACCTGGAAGAGTCATGGAGTTGTAAAATGGGAATCGTTCCAGGCCTGGAAACACCCTTGAAAAAAATATAATCCCCAAATTGTAGTAAAAGTCGTGTAAATGTGTTACATTTGTGTGTTCATGACCTTCATTTACGCTGAGTTATGCACAACATATACATTTCTTTTTGGGTTGCCAGGTCCACAACTTCTTCCACTAATTTCTTTTGGGTTGTCACTTATTTTCTGAATGTCTTTTGGGTTGCCAGGTCTGTGAAATACCCCCAAACGCTGCTTCTGATCCTCCTTCGTCACGACACGTTTTTAATTTGTTAACATTTGCAACTTTTTGGCTCCTCAGTGATCCTAAACGTCCCGCTGGAGAAGCTGGAATGAGGAAAAGCGTATAAATCTAACGTCTGACTCATTGGCTTATTAAATATTAAGAAGCTGATAACCTTTAGCTGATTTATTATTGATAAATCCAACTGAAGGCAGTAAGAGGGATTCGTCACAGCGTGGCAACACAAACGTTCCTATTAATGGCTTCTAACTGACGTATGAAGCATTAGTGAATTATTTATGAACCTTTAATAAGGTGAGTCGTTATTCATTTATGAACCTGTGACTTCTGTTGAGCGTCGTACATTTAAATATCCTGCAGAAGAAGACATCAACCTGCATTTTCCCTCCAGTAAATATTAGCCGGAGAGATGAAGAGCTGGTTTGGGAGGTAAAGTCTAAAAGTATATTCATAAATCCCCCTGATCCATCCCCTCTCTGCCCCCGAGGCCCCGGGGCCCTGCAGGGTATTGATCGCTGCCTCGTAGGTAGTGACTGGACGTGAGTGGATCATTTCCTTTGTTGCATTAGAGTCCATTACTGCCCCGCTCCCCGGAAAGATGGACATCCTCCAAAGAAAACGCATAAAGATGGAGAGATGAGAGATGGAGAGAGAGATTCTTGCTGCAGGAGAAGTCTCCTCCTCCTGCAGAGCTTCCTCTGTCCAGCTCATAATTAAAACCTTTAACCTTTAAGAAGTAAACAGTTTCATTAACACGTCACACTCGCTCTCCTCCTGCTGCCTGAACATTTACTGAATATAGATATTACTAAATGATGAATCACATGTGAAGGTTTCGTCATAAACTATATTTACTTATATGAGTCATTAATGTGTATCTCTTATTTTTAGTTTAATGCATTTATTCATTCAGAGTTATGATCACTAGATCCTCAGAGAGAGGATCACGTGACCTGCAGCTGAGGATTCTGGGTCAAGAGCACGTCAGCAGGGGGAGTTACCCCACCAGGTGTGTGTGTGAGTGTGTGTAACCCGGGTTGTCCTGTGTGGAGCAGTCTTCCTCACGAGGAGGAGGAGGAAGAAGAGCAGGAGGAAGAGGAGGAGGAGGGGATCCGGACGTCTGCATGCGCATGGAGGCTTGTAAACGCTCCCCGGGTCTCCGGAGCGCATGAGGCGGTTCCCGCCGACCGACGCGCCGCAGAACCGGGGAGGGTCCGGCCGCTGATCCGCAGCTCTCACCGGGAGACCGCCCCCTCGGCCCGGCTGCGTGTCCCCGGAGAGGAGGCTGCTTCACCGCGGAGCCCGCAGGCTGCGTCGCGGGGGATCGTCACCTGTCGGCTCAAGACTTTTTATTTTTTATTTTTTATTTTTGTAAAACATTTTCTGTGTGAGGATGAGCGCAGAGGAGGGAGAGGCGGCAGCAGGCGGCAGCACCCGCCGCCACACCTGGGACCAGAGCGACCCGGAGCCCGGCGAGCAGGGCCGGAGCGGCGGCGGGGATGACGAGGACGACGCCGCCGATGAAGATGATGGTGATGGTGGTGATGATGCGCGCAATGGGCACGGAGACGCCGCCGCCGCAGGGAACGTGTCCAGCGAGGAGGACGCGGCGGCCGGCGGCAGCTCGTGCAAAGGGAGGCCCGCGATGATGCACTCGAGCTGCAGCAGCGAGACCTGCGTCCCCACCCCGAGCTGCAGGATCTGCTTCCAGGGCGCAGAGCAGGTAACCGGGTCTCCTCACCTGCTGCTGACCGAGCAGCTGCTGCTGAGCAAGGTGAAAGTGTGTTTGAAGTTGAGTGAAGGTGAGGTTGGCTGGTCCTCGCAGGGATTATCTGACTGATGCGACTCTCCTTCATATTTCATTCATTCTAAAAGTCTATGACTCTAAACAAAACCCAATTTCACTTGTTTAAAACTGTGGAGCCCGTATGAGCTCTGTGGCAAACTGTATAGTTCACGTCTTCATTCCCTCATAACCAGTAAGATATAGACTGATATTTACACGTCTGAACACACAACGCACATCATACTCTTTATTTATTAGATCATCAAAAGTATTGCTCTAGTGGTTGCAGAGATGCAGCTTTATTAGTTTGGGGATGACATCGGGGTCGGTGTTGGTTGATTCGTCGCCCGCCTGCGTGAGCATCCTGTCTCCTGGACGTGGGCTGAGGACTATTAGCTAATCTAATCTAATCCGGGCCTCCGGGTCCGGACCGATATTTGATTTCGAGAGCTCGCCGGTTCTCAAGGCGATCGCCAAACAAGAAACTTGACACTTTAAATATGAAAAAAAGCCAGATTATCATCTGTCTGTTGCTGTTTCTACAAACTGCAGTTGACAACGACTAAAATCTCAACTCAAAGCTGTACCTGAGGAAGCAGCTGATTCCCAGTCGCTATGACATCACTACATGACATCACAGGTACTGACCTTCACGATGACATCACTGCAACGTGGACGATTGGTGCAGAACGAACTAAAGGGTCACTTCCTGCCGTCCTCGTCCAGCGGAGCTCGATTTAAGATCCTTTTGGTCGATTTATTAGTTTTTTACAGTTCTTTGACACAACTCAAGGAGTCCTTACTGTCTCTCTTGATCTTCACTCAAGGCCCACTTATTTTATTTATTTTCTCCTGGAGATAATTGACAACCTCCTCAGGAAGACCATGAGGTCCACAGTCAAAAGCTCCAGAAGAAGCGAGTTGAGATTGTGTTGGAGAATTCATTTAAAATGATCTTGACTCGAGGACCTGTAGAAAGTTCACACATTGATGAAGACCATGCAGGTGATAGAAAGCCAGTAAGTGGAGCTTTTAATCTCAAACAACTAGAAGGTAAAACAAACTAGCGTTCACTCTCACATTGTGTGGTCCGATGCCCCTTCGGGAGGAATCCCCACAGATTAAAATCCTCCTCGGTGTTGGTTTTATCCGTCGCTGACCGGCCTTCAGTTGAGTCCAGCGAAGCCTCCGAGGTCCTCGTCAAACCCACGAGGTCAACGACCGCTGACCTCGTGGGTTAATAATGTGCGTCTCGCGGCCGGCGGGTCAAAAAGCTCCAGTCATGAGAAATGACCATCGGTCTGAGCGACGCTGCTGAAGCCCTCTGGGGGAAGTTGTGTATTTGTGTTTGGTGGACGACCCGCTGGGAGAGAAGAAAGATCAGAAAACAAGATTTCTACAGGATGAGAAAGTGGGACTCGGCCGTCCGGACCGAGTTTTAAACGGTCGAAGTCCCTGAAAGCAGCTCGACCTTGACGTATGTGACCTGTTGACCTCTCCTGCTCCTCCAGGGCGACCTGCTGAACCCGTGCCGGTGCGACGGCTCGGTGCGCTACACACACCAGCACTGCCTGCTGAAGTGGATCAGCGAGCGCGGCTGCTGGACCTGCGAGCTCTGCTGCTACCGCTTCCACGTCATCGCCATCGACATGAAGACGCCGTGGCAGGTAACGCACTTCACGGGCCGCTCTAGTCTCTGTGTGGACATTTTGTGTCCGTTTGCAATTATTTCGTGTTTTTGTGACAATTTTTCAACTCTTTGCAGTTGTTTTAAAATTGTTTTTTTGTCTCTTTGTGGACATTTTGTGTTTCTTTGCAGTCATTTTGTTTCTCTTTAAAGTTGTTATATGTTTCTTTGATGTTGTTTTATGTCTCTTTGTAGTCATTTTGCATCTCTTTGAAGTTGTTTTATGTTTCTTTGAAGTTGTTTTGTGTTTCTTTGCAGTCATTTTGTGTCAAAGTTGTTTTATGTTTCTTTGAAGTTGTTTTGTGTTTCTTTGCAGTCATTTTGTGTCAAAGTTGTTTTATATTTCTTTGAAGTTGTTTTGTTTCTTTGTAGTCATTTTGTGTCTCTTTGAAGTTGTGTGTCTCATTGTGGTGTCCCCCCCCCCCCCCCCCCCCCCCCCCGTGTGCAGTGGCAGTCCATCACCATCACCCTGGTGGAGAAGGTGCAGATCATCGCCGTGTTCCTGGGCTCTCTCTTCCTGGTGGCCAGCATCTCCTGGCTGCTGTGGTCGGCTCTCAGCCCGCAGGCCGTCTGGCAGCGCCGCGACGTCCTCTTCCAGATCTGCTACGGCATGTACGGCTTCATGGACCTGGTCTGCGTAGGTGAGCCTCTGAACGAGAGAGGAGAACGTGAAGGAAGTAAAAAGCTAACGGGCTTGAAGCTAGGGTCGGTCATGTGACTCCAGGTAACAGGTGGAGGAAGAAATGGTGGTTTTGTAGTTGAGAAGTTGGGTTGTTTTGTCTGTGAAACCCTCCTGTTACCTTCAGGCTCAATTTAACCCCTTTCAATGTTTAACGTCGCCAAATACATGTTTCACATCATTTTTCTGCTTCATATTTTATGATGTTTTCTCATGTAATGGGGACATAACATGTCCTGTACACATCTTGTACTCGTCGGTGTTCTTTGGGATGAATTTGCGGCTTTTTTTCACTGTGTAGAACTAAAAAACATCAACATTTTACACACAATGGGTTTAATTGTTTTGGATGATGTTGAGGTCACAATAACAACACAGCTGTGTAATCTTCATGAAGCGTCAGCCTTACTTAAAGGTGTTCACCTCCACAATAACCGCTTCCTGCGATGTGTTTCTGTCCTCGCCTCAGGCCTCATCGTGCACGAGGGCGCGGCGGTGTACGGCGTCTTCGTGCGCTGGCGAGCCGTCAACCTCCACTGGGACGTCCAGAGCTACGACAAAGCCACGGACGTGGAGGAGACGAGCACCGGCCGCTCCTCGCTGTCCCCCAGGACGCTGTGGTTGCCCCTGGCCGCCTTCGGGCCCGACGGCCCCTCGGCCCCCCCGGGGGCCCCCACGCGACTCGGGCCGCCGCGGCCGTGGACGCGCCTCTGCTTGGCCCCCTTCTGCATCGGCCTGGCGCCCCGAAACGACCTCGGCCAGGACGGCGACTCGGGAGAGGTCGTCATCCGTGTGACATCGGTGTGACATCATCCGTGCGGGACGAAGCACCTGCTGGTGACAAGACGGGCTTTTTTCCTGTTTCTGCAGATTTCTAAAATGTTTTTCTGAATGAGTTAGAATAGTTTGGGGCTGGTCCCCCGAAACAACCCCAACCGTTACATGGACTCACTCTGGTGTTTGTGTCTTATTATATTTACATTGCCCACAAATTAAAAATTCAAAGCATATTAAAACAAATCACGTCATATTAATTAAATTATTCATTTTGAATTGAATGACATACATGTAACATTTCAGGTCTTTGCCACTATTTTGAAAGTGTTTTATATGGTTTATTTAATCTGGATTACGCCCCTCATAGTTTTCCTTGAAGGAGAACTGGGTTCTTATGGGTTCTTATGGGTTTTTATGGGTTCTTACATCCATATTTGTGTTTTCCTGATACAAACAGAGCGTAGAGTTCGCAGTCTGCTCCACTCTTTTCATCGTCGCTCATCCTAAAATACGACTCTAAACCGTTGACGTGCGAGAGGTTAACGTCACTTTGGGCGTCACTTTTGAATCAGGAGTGTTAAAGGTGTGTTAAAGGTGGGTTAAAGGTGTGTTAAAGGTGGGTTAAAGGTGGGTTAAAGGTGTGTTAAAGGTGTGTTAACGGTGGGTTAACGGTGGGTTAAAGGTGGGTTAAAGGTGGGTTAAAGGTGGGTTAAAGGTGGGTTAAAGGTGGGTTAAAGGTGGGTTAAAGGTGGGTTAAAGGTGGGTTAAAGGTGGGTTAAAGGAGCCTCCAGCTGGGCTACTGAGGTGCCTCCACCTCCAATATTTGCTTGGGCTGTCGCGTCACTCTTCTGCCTCCACGTCGCGTCCCCAGCTTTGGTTCAAGGATCTCAAACAGCTTGAGCGGTGTAACGTGTGTTTATTGTCTCGGTGTCGTGGTCCAACATGACACGGCCCCTGTGACGCCCACCATAACTCCCACAATGCTGCTGGAACCAGCACAGTGTTTGTGAATGCGGTCAAAAACCAGCCGTCCTGATTACATGTACAGAGAACCGAACAGCACCACCTAGTGTACAAGTCCAGTAGTGATTCACCATTTAAAAGTCCATGAGCGGCGTATTCGATTGATACCTGATACGAGCATCTTCTGTAAACATGAACAGGTTTCCTTGAGGGGAAAACCTGCTTCACAAATGGATCTCACCTACCGGACGACCAGGAAGGACGACAGGATTCAGAGATTTAGATTGTAAATGAGCACAAAACAACTTGATGAATGCCATTTTTTACTTGATACTGGGATGAATTATATCTCTTTAAATCCAGACGTTTTGAAAATTGTGTTTTTTGATCTGTCGGTTGTGGTTGTGTTCTCGACCCTCGTTCGTTTGGGGTTGTTTTATTTATTTAAAATGTCTTTTATTTATTTAGTTTCGGTGCCTCAGGGAGGCTGAAAGTGACGACGTCTCCGATGACTTGAATGTGACTTTTGCTGCTGGTTGTATTTCTATTTCCTTTGAATGTAACATGGACGTGATGCATAAAGAGTATTTATATACACGGAGAGCAGCGTGGCTTATTCACCTGATGTCAAGGAGCCAGACGATAGAAAACCATTTATTTTTACCCAATTAAAACTTAGAACCAACCGTGTACCACTTTTCTTTTCTTCATATGTTTTAAAGTAGAAAATCCTCAATAACAATGAAAATCTGTCTAGATTTTCCACCATTTTTCATGTATTAGAGGAAACACTTTCAGCTGAACTCTCAGGATACGATGACCACGAGAGCGCCTGAAACAAACCCTGAAGGTTTCATCTGGTCGACCACCAGGGGGCGCTACAAATGCACAACACCGATCAAAGTAAGATCAGATGTTATTTTTGTCTAATCAACGCTAAACTCGCAGGATAGTCGGCCATAAATAAATGACAGTTTGTTGAAACCTCCCCAAACTTGCTGGATATGTTTTATTGACGCTGGAGATGTCCTGTTTGTACTTTGAGTGTGTGAATACTGACCGGCTGATCGCTTTGGATTTTTTTTGGCAATTGAGCTGCTTTCATGTATTTAGAGAAAAAGGAATACAAGTGACCGCTTATTGAAATTTGCAATGCACTTTATTTTATATACAAACACTAACTCACTGAAAGAAAGGAAAGATTATTTCAATTTGATTTATTTTCAAAGCACCAGGCCCCGAGCTCTCTGAGAAAACGAGAAAAAACTCCCCAAAATGGGAAGAAATCTCGGGAGAGGCAATTTACAGAGAGATCCCCTCTCCTCGGACGGCTGGGCTGCGACCACACAAGGTCATATATATCACATATGTTGCATATTCACACATATCACATGTGTAACACATATCACATATATCACATATGCTCCATATATCACATATGCTCCATATATCACATATAGCAAATATCACATATGCAAATGTAAGTGTGTGTGTGTGTGTGTGTTACTATCTCATCCAGTGGTGATCCCTCAGCTCCTCCAGGGTGAAGCGGTCGTCCGGGTGCTCCAGGAAACACATCTTGATGAAATCTTGGCAATCTGGAGAGAGAAAGAAAGGTGAAGAAACCGCGATGGCTCCGGTAACGTGAACTCAGATCAACAGATTTATGTCTGCCGACATGTTTTTTGTGTATTTTTTCCTACCTTGGGAAACCTTCGTGATCGTCCGGTCGGGCTTCATCTTACTCAACGTCGGGTTCTGAAGCATGTCGAAGAGCGCTGCTCCCAGCTGCCACACTGTAGCGGGTCCGGCTTCGTATTCGGACCAACGGAACCACTCTGGGGGGGGATGAGTGCCTAAAAAGTTATTAAAAAAAGACATTGATTAGGAGGAGCTATGTTTTGATGGGTAAAGTTAGTGAAAAGACAGGTGTATAACTGGACATCTTACCAAAGAAGATGTGATAAGCATCTCCTTCCTCGTCAAAGCGGCTGAAACCAAAGTCGATGAGGCGAACTCGCGGCTTGCCTATGGAGGTCTCGATCAGGATGTTTTCAACCTTAATGTCCCGGTGGAAGATGTGTTTCTTCTTGAGGTAGAGGGCTGAGTCCACCAGCTGCCTCATTATAACCTGAGGAACAAAAAACAACGAGCGATATGAGGGATCATGGCCGTGACTCTGAGCTTGAATGCAGCAGCTTTTTTACTTACCTTCGCTTCCCATTCTTTCAGGCAGCCACCTTTGTTTTTAATGTATTGTCCGAGGTCCACGGCCGGCATCGGCCTCTCCATCACCAGGATCACCTTCCGCCCCAGATCGTACCAATCCAGCAGTTGGACGGGTGCCGAAAGGGGCTCCGATTCGGCCGCCAGGCTCTGCATGATGGCGACCTCCATGGGGATCCGCTTCCCGTTAGCGTCTTTGTGCATGAGGAGCGTTGGATCTATGCAGATGCGCTTGATAGCGACCTACAAGATATGAACAAAACATTTTCGTTAGTGTGTGTGTGTGTGTGTGTGTGTGTATGTATGTATGTGTGCAAGAACATGGTACACTTACAGGTAGATTATCCGCTCTGCGGTAGCCGCCAAACACAGATCCATATGCTCCTTTGCCAATTTTCTTCTGCTGCTGGTACTTTTCCTTGAACATGGCCAGCGGGTCTAAGTCCCTCTTATTCTTTGGAGCTGGTCCGTCATCGGCGACGGTCTTCCTCTTACGGCTACTCATGGTTTCTACAGATGAGGAAAAAAAGAAGAGAACATGTAAATTATATACAGAATAATAATGTTTTTACTCACTTTAATTAAAATATGGACATAAAGCTTACCATTGTCCACAAAAGTTAAGGGCCACTCTTCGTAGGGTCGCATGCGTTGCTCGTGTGGGGTTTCCATGAAGGAAACCTCGCGTATCTCCTCTGCAGCTTCGAGCTTTCCAAATTCGATGCCCATGATAACTGAAGGCTGTTGAAGACTTTCCCAACAACTTCTGTCTTCTGGTTCCTCTGAGGCTGGAAGGAGTCTGGTGAGACTATATGAGTGAACTTGCTCCTGGGTTCTAAAACTGGGCCTTTGACGGGTTCTGTGACATCACTGATGTTACAGATTCTGTAAGGATGAGTAACTACCTGAAATATTTATGAATGGCAGCTTAAAAACATGTTTATAAAGTACATAAGTCCCTTTACCATAAGTGCATACACTAAAAAAAAGGATTTTGGATGGATGTTAGCTAACATTAACCTGTTAGCATTTTTTGCAATCTGTCACCTAACTTTTCAATGTGGACGGCAAACTATTGTTAATGACAAGGTAACACGTTAGTATTATATAGCCTAAAGTGACCACAACTAGCTAATGTTAACGAACAAACACACGTTAATGACGTTAGCATATTACTTTCCAGTTGAACTCAGTTAAATTAGCGTGCTAACGTTAGCGCTAGCGTACTAACGTTAGCACGCTAATTTCACTGTAAGCTAACGTTAACTTGCGTGCTAACGTTAGCACGCTAATTTCACTGTAAGCGAACGTTAACTTGCGTGCTAACGTTAGCACGCTAGCACGCAAGTTAGCCCAGACCAGGCCCAAAAGCCCCGGCGTTGCCCACTTTGGGACCGATATATCTCAGTGTTTTTTACGGACAGCGACACACTCTCTACAAGCAACCACAGCTGAAGTCACGGAGAGAGTCACCCGAGGAAAGCGATGCGATAGTAACCAGTAACAAGCTAGATGTTGTGGACATGTAGTGCGACATAATGTAGTCACAGTGGCTCTAGATTGTGACCGTGCACTTACCACAGATAGTTGTTTTAAGTCTTTATTATTTATTGGTGAATACGGGCAGCTTGTCAGAACATGCTGAATTATGCATTTTGACTACGAGGATGTTATAAGCCCGGTTTGATTTATTTTTCTATTGGTCCTGTTTGCAATGGTAGAAAATGTGTTATTATTATTATTATTATTATTATTATTATTATTATTATTATTATTTTTATAATATTGAATTGTTCTCTGTTATCCATCTTGCAGCATTGGCTAGACAGCGCCAAACCATCTGTTGCTGGTTGGCACCACAATCTCCTAGAACTACTCACATTGACAGGGCAAGTTTATTTGTATAGCACATTTCAACAACAAGGCAATTCAAAGTGCTTCAGATAAAACCATCAAAACATAATCCAAAAGAAAATACAATTCAAAAGCCCTAACCCTAACCCATTAAAACATTAAAAGGGGATGCAGAATTTTCTTATTTTAAGACTTTTATTCAAAACTTCACATGTTACAAAAGACATAAAACGTCATGAATAAATACATGGCAAAATGCCTGTACTTTCATAGAAATGTTTACGTTGTGTCGTTGTTAAGAGATAAAGGGGTTGCCTCAAACAGCAGAATCAGCTGATCTGGTTCATCATGTGCTTCTTGATTAGTGTCTGTTGTTTGCTGCTGAGCAGGAAGTCTGCAGGGCTTCTCTTGAAAAGCTGCTAACGTCCCTCTCCAGGATGGAGAGAGTCCTCGTTGGTGTCAGGACTGTTCCTTTGTCTTCCACAAACACAGGAGGATTCATTCAGATGGTATCATACTTCACTAACGACTTATGCATAAGTCGTTAGTGAAGTATGATACTTCACTAACAACTGATGGGTCGTTGGCGGGGCTTAAGGTTCGCAGTTGATCAATCAGAAACCTTTTCAGACAGAAGCAGAGTCGTTTACTGATAACTGCTGTTTGATTTTCTCAGAGTACAACCGTTTGGTTTCTCTAATCATCTCGCTAAACTTGTATTTTGATGCTTTCAACCTGTCCTTGTTCTCACCCCTGAATGATTCTTCTGTGTTCAGCCTCAGCTGTGTGAGCTTAACTGTGAACCAAGGTTTTATTTTGATATTTGTGTATTTAAAAACAAATATTCATACTATGTAGCCAACAAATCTACTCTTTTAACATTCCAGACTTTGTAGTATTTCACTGTTTAAAAGGAATAATTTCCATTGTTATAAGGTTGTTTTTGTCATGATACTCACTTGCTCGAATGTCCCCAACGTCTCAAGTACAACCGTTTGGTTTCTATCATCAACTTGCTAAAGCTGTGTGAGCTTAACTGTGAACCAAAGTTTTATTTATACATTTAAAAAATAATAATTAGACATACAATATAAAATAATGTTATCAACTTTTACATAATAGTAAGAATCAGTGGCAATTGTGTTATATCTGTCTCTTTAATTCAATCATTCTCTTTTCTTTAGTTTTAAGAGTGTCTTAAAAATAGTTTATCTTGCTAGTAATCAACATTGATTGTGTGATTAATGATAGATTGTTAAGCAGACAGACCAACCATTGGTGGAGCTCCCACCCCATCTTGGTGCTGTCCAATCACATGACAGCTTGATAGCTCCTCCCTCTTCTACTTACTGTAAAAGACAGGCAGCTCCAGTCTGAACACATGTTGCCTTCTTTGAAGCAGAAACCTCATTCAGTAAAGATTAGTGAAGGAACAGGAACAAGCGAAGAAACAAAATGGCGCAGAAAGGAGTTCAGCTGGACGAGGAGGCCTTCTCTTGTTCCATCTGTCTGGATCTACTGAAGGATCCGGTGACTATTCCCTGTGGACACAGCTACTGCATGAACTGTATTGAAGACCACTGGGATACAGAAGAAGGGAAGAAACCCCACAGCTGCCCTCAGTGTAGAAAGACCTTCACACCGAGGCCTGACCTGGGGAAAAACACCATGTTGGCAGATTTAGTGGAGGAGCTGAAGAAGACTGGACTCCAAGCTGCTGCTGCTGCTGATAACTGCTACGCTGGACCTGAAGATGTGGCCTGTGATTTCTGCACTGGGAGGAGACTGAAGGCCTTCAAGTCCTGTCTGCAGTGTCTGGTCTCTTACTGTGAGAACCACCTCCAGCCTCATCATGATGTGCCTCAATTAAAGAAGCACAAGCTGGTGGAGCCCTCCAACAAGCTCCAGGAGAACATCTGCTCTCGTCACAATGAGGTGATGAAGATCTTCTGTCGTACTGATCAGCAGTGTATCTGTTACCTCTGCTTAATGGATGAACATGAAGGCCACGACACAGTCTCAGCTGCAGCAGAAAGTACCGAGAGGCAGAGAGAGCTGGAGGGGAATCGACTGAACATCCAGCAGAGAATCCAGGACAGAGAGAAGGACGTGAAGCTGCTCCATCAGGAGGTGGAGGCCATCAATCTCTCTGCTGATAAAACAGTGGAGAACAGTGAGAAGATGTTCACCGAGCAGATCCGTCTCCTGGAGGAAAGAAGCTCTGATGTGAAGCAGCAGGTCAGATCCCAGCAGAGAAGTGAAGTGAGTCGAGTCAGAGAGCTTCAGGAGAAGCTGGAGCAGGAGATCACTGAGCTGAAGAGGAACGACGCTGAGCTGCAGAAGCTCTCACACACAGAGGATCTCAACCAGTTTCTACTCAACTACCCCTCACTGCCACCACTCGGAGAGTCTACACACTCATCCAGCATCAACACCCGTCCTCTGAGATACTTTGAGGACGTGACAGCGGCTGTTTCACAAGTCAGAGATGAACTGCAGGACGTCCTGAGAGAGAAAGTGGATGTTTTACTGCCACCACCAGAGCCCACGACCAGAGCTGGATTCTTAAAGTATTCATGTGACATCACACTGGATCCAAACACAGCAAACCGACAGCTGTTATTATCTGATGGGAACAGAAAAGTAAGATTCATGAGTAAACGTCAGTCTTATTCTAGTCACCCAGACAGATTCACTGATGATTATCAGGTCCTGAGCAGAGAGAGTCTGACTGGACGTTGTTACTGGGAGGTGGAGTGGAGAGGAGGAAGAGTTTATGTAGCAGTCGCATACAAGGACATCAGCAGAAAAGGGGACGAAGATGAATGTCTTTTTGGATTCAATGACAAATCTTGGGCATTAAGATGTCTCAAAAACAGTTACACATCTTTTCACAACAAAGTCCACACTCCCGTCTCTGGTCCTCAGTCCTCCAGGATTGGAGTGTACCTGGATCACACTGCAGGTGTTCTGTCCTTCTACAGCGTCTCTGAAACCATGACTCTCCTCCATAGAGTCCAGACCACATTCACTCAGCCGCTCTATGCTGGACTTTGCGTTTTTTCCTCTGGAGACGCTGCTGAGATGAAATAGACAGAAGTCATATGAGGGTTCAACTCATTCAGTCTCCACTTTTGTTGCTGAGAGCTCATCATCTGATCTTCTCTAAGTCTGATTTGTATTGATGCTTTTATATTGTTTCTCTTCCACTGCATGTTTCTGAAGAGAGAAAGCAGCATACCTTTGTTTAGATATTTTAGTTGTCTTTACTTACTTTGTCTACTCAGTGATTAATAGTCATTTACTGATGGGATGTAAGAACAAACTGAATGTTTACACGATAAATAAACAAACAGAAACAAAGTATTTTTGTCTTGTCTTCATTCCATGAGCATGAGTTTGATATCACTTGTTGCTTTTTGCAACCAAAAGGTTTTGTTTACAGCTGATCTGGTTCTTCATGTGCTTCTTGATTAGTGTCTGTTGTTTGCTGCTGAGCAGGAAGTCTGCAGGGCTTCTCTTGAACAGCTGCTAACGTCCCTCTCCAGGATGGAGAGAGTCCTCGTTGGTGTCAGGACTGTTCCTTTGTCTTCCACAAACACAGGAGGATTCATTCAGATGGTTATTTATGCAGAAGTCGTTAGTGGAGTATGATACTTCACTAACGACTTATGAGTCGTTAATGGAGATTAAGGTTCCTAGTTGATCAATCAGATACCTTTTCAGACAGAAGCAGAGTCGTTTACTAAGAACTGATGTTGAAGTCTCTCAGAGTACAACCGTTTGGTTTCTCTCATGATCTCTACTTTGAATCTTTAAACCTGTTCTTGTCCCCATTCCTGAATGATTCTTCTGTGTTCAGCCTTAGCTGGGTGAGGTTAACTGAACTAAAGGTTTTATTTTAATATTTGTGCATTTAAAGACAAATATGTATACAATATTTGGTTTGAATAAAACGGTTATTGTTTCCATTTTCAGATTGTGTGTGAAAAACATAAAGTATCAGAATCAACCTTCAAAAACTCAAAGAGTATACAAAAAGTATTTTAAACTCCTACTCAGGTTTTTTTCAAACTCCCAAAACCACATTGTAGGAATATCCTCAGAAGCCAGAGTACAACCGTTTGGTTTCTCTCTCCATCTCGCTAAACCTCTACTTTGATTCTTTAAACCTGTACTTGTCCTCACTCCTGAATGATTCTTTTGTGTTTAGCTTCAGCTTTGTGCGCTTAACCACAACGTTGATTAACTTCAATTAAATTTCTGATATACAGTAAAGCCTTGTGGGAAGAGTTTTATCCATACAGAAAAAAATAACTTGCCGTTAAGATTTTGTAATTACATAAACTCGGTAACCTCAAAAACCTTGCTGTCATTTTTTCGCGCTGCCGAAACTTTTCACCTTTTTGTTAATCTGAGCTTGTGTGAATCTCATAAAGTATGATAGATCCTTGTGGGTTGTATATTAGTAGCTGAAAAATCTGAGCAGGTTTAGGAATAAAGCTTATAGCTTTTAAATTTTTGAACCGAACGACAGTGTTTTGACTAAAATCCTTAGTAACAGGCCAAGGCTTTGTTTTATTGTGATTTATACTGCAGACTCTGGTTCTTCAGGTCACTATCTTCATAGTAATGATCAAAATATGGTATTTAAAAAAAAATCATTTACAAGTTACACTAAACGCATGCTATTTATTTATTTACTATATGAAGCTAAATGATTTATATCACAACTTAAAGTGGAAATACTATATTTTGGGAAAATTAGTAACACTAACGTTAGCTCACTAGTGCAGTAAAGTAACGTTAGCTCACTAGTGCAGTAAAGTAACGTTAGCTCACTAGTGCAGTAAAGTAACGTTAGCTTACTACTGCAGTAAAGTAACGTTAGCTCACTACTGCAGTGAAGTGTCTCTCTACTTCCCTTTTAAAGTCAAAGTTTTATTTTTCCGCCCGACTTCAATAGAAGTTACTGATAAAATCTCGGACACAATTTCACACAACTTTACACACACAAACTGCTTTATTACTCTGCGAAGGGACACACACACACACACACACACACACACACACACACACACACAGAGGTAATGTAGCGTACAAGTGTTAAACATTCTCTCCACTCCGACAACAGCAGGACCCGACTCACAATACACACAAAGATGCAGCGCACAAAGACCAGCGTGGACACACACACACAAAGTGAGCAGATGATAAGACACATACAAACACACACACACACACACACACACACACACACACACACACACTCAGCTACTGTTGGTCAGTTTTCCAGTTTACATTCAAGTTGGTAGACATTTCTCAAGGTGTTTAACAACAAAAGCACACAAAAGCTGAACGTCTCCCACCTCGGCTTCAACTAGGAGGTTATAAAATATAAAATAAACTCTCAGGACTAAAACTGTAACACCTATTCAGCACATACTAAGGCGTGCTTTAATATATATATTAAGGATATCATAACTTTCATTGGGGATCTAGAAGGTACGTCAGCACCGATAGTTCGTTCCCGCCCTCAAAGCGCATAAACCTTCTCCGTCATTAGACCCCGCCCCCTTTCCTGAAAGCACCCGTGACCTCACGCCTTGAAACCACACCCCCCGCCTCCGGTGATGACGCGTCAGCAGCGGCCCGCAGCGCCCCCCCCCCCCTGGTCCCTCAGACGGCCTCTCGGGGGCGCACGCGGGTCACGTGCTCCAGCTGGCCGGAGTCGGACACGTCGTAGCTGGTCTTGTACTTGGCCAGGATCTTCATCAGGGGGCGGAGCTTCAGCCACCACTGCTCCTTAGGGATCCTGTGGCTGAGGACACACACACACACACACACACACACACACACACACACACACACACACACACACACACACACACACATTACACTCTTATGACGTGTTGTATGTTACTGTTCCCCCAAGTTGTAATGACATATTACTACTTTATTAATAATTTATTTTAAATATTATGACATATTACTACTTTATTAATAACGTATTTTAAATATCATGACATATTACTACTTTATTAATAACTTATTTTAAATATCATGACATTACTACTTTATTAATAACTTATTTTAAATATCATGACATTACTACTTTATTAATAACTTATTTTAAATATCATGACATTACTACTTTATTAATAACTTATTTTAAATATCATGACATATTACTACTTTATTAATAACTTATTTTAAATATGACATATTACTACTTTATTAATAACTTATTTTAAATATTATGACATATTACTACTTTATATACATGTGACATATTACACTATGGGGTCGTTGCCATTCTTGCAGGTAATTGATTATGTTTCTCTCTTCATATATATATATATATATATATATATATATATATATATATATATATATATATATATATAGCTACTTACACAAAGTCGGTCTCGTCCTTGAGCTGAGACACCGGCTGAAAGACCATCGCTCGGCGGCGCATCCCCAACAGACAGGCGGTGTCCTCCGCGTTAGTGAAGACGCGCCCTGCGACGAGACGAGCGACAACCATTAGAACACACACACACAGACACACACACACACACACACACACACACACACACACACGCCCTCCTTGAGCTTGTGCTTACCTCCTTTGTAGGACTCCTTGAGCGTCCGTGTGATCCACTGGATCGCTTTAGCTGAAACTTTGGTGCCAAAGTTTCTATCGAATGGAGACGGAGCTCCTCCCTGCAGGAAGGAATGAGCACCATGGTGTGATGCATTGTATACGTGTGTGTGTGTGTCTGTGTGTGTGTGTGTGTGTGTGCGTCCAACCTGCTGCATGTGACCGAGGATGTTCTTCCTGCAGTCGAACACCCCTCGTCCCTCCTCGTTGTACAGCTGGTAGATGAAGTCAGTGGTGAAGTTCTCATTGGAGTTCTCATTTCTAAAACACACACACACACACACACACACACACACACACACACACACACACACACACACACACACAGTTAGATGCTGCTTGGTTGAAGGTCGTTGTGGAGTTTCAGGTGCCCTTGAGCCACCGTCTCCAGTGCGCCTCCATGATTTTACTCGCAGGTGCAAAAACCTCGGCGCAGACGCACAACATCGTCTACACACACTGTCGCCTCACACACTGTCGTCTACACACACTGTCGTCTACACACACTGTCGTCTACACACACTGTCGTCTACACACACTGTCGCCTACACACACTGTCGCCTACACACACTGTCGCCTACACACACTGTCGCCTACACACACTGTCACCTACACACACTGTCGCCTACACACACTGTCGTCTACACACACTGTCGCCTACACACACTGTCGCCTACACACACTGTCGCCTACACACACTGTCGCCTACACACACTGTCGCCTACACACACTGTCGCCTACACACACTGTCGCCTCACACACCGTCCAGAAGATCTAAACTCGTCCTCTTTCTCACACACCTGCGTCCCGCTGGGAGCAGTTATAAACAGCCTGCTGCTGCAGAGCATCTAAAATAACCTTAAATAACCTCAAACAACCTCAAATAACCTTAAATAATCTCAAATAACCTTAAATAATCTCAAATAACCTCAAATGAGCACCGGAGAGGACGTGAAGTAAAGCGCATTCAGACGATCAACAACGTTTTAACACAAAACAGTTATTTATAAGAAAAATATACATGTTCTGTCCTTGTGTCCTCTCCCTGAGTCCTGCTCACACACACACACACACACTCTCACACACACACACACACACACACACACACACACACACACACACACAGACTACATGATGTGTGTGTGTGGCAATGAAACAGTCGTGCAGACGTAACATTCACTAAAGAGACTCACCGCAGCACTAAACCTCTCTGGATGCTCGTCTTCATCTTCTGCGTCAGATGTTCCACGTTGGACTGAAAACAGAGCGAGAGGAGCGTTACAGCTGCAGCCGATGCACACACACACACACACACACACACACACACACACACACACACACACACACACACACACACACACACACACACACACACACACACACACGCAGAACGGAGAGGGTGCAGGGTGTCATTTGCGCCACCAGGGGGCCCCACAGCTTCTGTTTCTACTCTAGTGATGAAGCCAGCAGAACGTTTGTTGTTTTTCACTTTTATAAGTGACAGTTTTTCAATTTGATAATTTATGTAAAAATGTAATCAAAGACAAAAGTTCCAAACATAGTATCTTCTCTCTGGCCTGCAGGGGGCGGTCTCCTGTGTACGGTGTAATCTGGGTCCCCTGCAGGCCCTGCAGCCTCATGGCGGCTCACAGGTTGTGTAGCATCCACACTAAAGCTCGACCCGTCCTCTGACCTGCAGGTCGCGGATGTCGAACGGCTCCTCGTAGATGTACACGGTGTCGGCGCCGGCCGCCAGCCCGCCCACGCTGGCCAGGTAGCCGCAGTAGCCGCCCATCGTCTCGATGATGAAGACGCGGCGCTTGGTGCCGCTGGCCGACTGCTTGATGCGGTCGCACGTCTGGACATTTAGTACAGTTATTAAGTATTACAGTTATTAAGTATTACAGTGATTAAGTAATAAACTTGATAAGTATTACAGTCATTCATTATTTTATTACAGTTATTAACGAGCAGAGTCACAGAGTAGAAACCAAAGTAGAGCTGCAACTTTTAGATAGTAAATCAGACAAATTATGAATTTAATAAAACATTTGTTGCAGTAACTTTGAGAATGTGGGGATTTCCTGCTTTTATCCATTTTAAATAAATTAAATCAAATACTTTAGGCTGTGGAAAATAACAAACTATATATATATATATATATATATATATATATATATATATATATATATATATATATATATATATACCAGAATAAAGACAAATATAATAAAGACATTATGTCATTTCAGATCACGGAGCTTTTATTGTGAAAGAATCGTATCGTTAACAATTCTTTCACAATAAAAGCCTGACAGTTTTTTTAAAGCTCTTCGGACAAACAAACAGCAGCACATACTTCCCTCAGAACACAACACTCAGCTGACGCACACTGAAGTCCTACGATCCCCTCTGGCGCTGCGTTACGGCGCCACCTGCTGGCCCCCACTGGCCCCTGCTGGCCCCCTTTGGCCCCTTTGGCCCCTGCTGGCCCCCTTTGGCCCCTTTGGCCCCCACTGGCCCCCGTTGGCCCCTGTTGGCCCCCTGTTGGCCCCCACTGGCCCCCAATGGCTCCCGTTGGCCACCGCTGGCCACCTTTGGCCCCCTTTGGCCCCCTTTGGCCCCCTTTGGCCCCCACTGGCCCCCGCTGGCCCGCTTACCTCCACGATGGCGTTGAGGGCCGTGTCGGCGCCGATGCTGAGGTCGGTGCCGCACACGTTGTTACTAATGGTGGCGGGCAGCATGCACATCGGGATGCAAAGCTCGCGGCGGGCGGCTCGGGCCTCGTGCAGCTGCAGCAGGGACTCGAAGGCCTGATGACGGCCGCAACACCAGGTTAGACCACCGGGGGAGCGAGCACACTCATGAGACCTGACAGGGGGGCTACGGGGAGGGGCCGGCCGCTTCATGGGGCCCAGTGGCTCCCTTTGCTGCGTCCTTCACTGGCTCCCTTTGCTACTTCCTTTGCTGCGTCCTTCACTGGCTCCCTTTGCTACTTCCTTTGCTGCGTCCTTCACTGGCTCCCTTTGCTGCTTCCTTTACTGGCTCCCTTTGCTGCTTCCTTTACTGGCTCCCTTTGGTACTTCCTTTGCTGCTTCCTTCACTGGCTTCCTTTGCTGCTTCCTTTACTGGCTCCCTTTGCTACTTCCTTTGCTGCTTCCTTCACTGGATTCCTTTACTGCTTCCTTTAATGGCTCCCTTTGCGGCTTCCTTTACTGGCTTCCTTTACTGGCTCCCTTTACTGCTTCCTTTACTGGCTCCCTTTGCTGCTTCCTTTACTGGCTCCCTTTGCTGCTTCCTTTACTGGCTCCCTTTACTGCTTCCTTTACTGGCTCCCTTTGCTGCTTCCTTTACTGGCTTCCTTTACTAGCTCCCTTTGTTGCTTCCTTTACTGCTTCCTTCACTGCTTCCTTCACTGCTTCCTCTGCTGCTTCCTTTGCTGCTTCCTTCACTGCTTCCTCTGCTGCTTCCTTTGCTGCTTCCTTCACTGGCTTCCTTTGCTGCTTCCTCTGCTGCTTCCTTCACTGCTTCCTCTGCTGCTTCCTTCACTGCTTCCTCTGCTGCTTCCTCTGCTGCTTCCTCTGCTGCTTCCTCTGCTACTTCCTTCACTGCTTCCTCTGCTGCTTCCTTCACTGCTTCCTCTGCTGCTTCCTTCACTGCTTCCTCTGCTGCTTCCTTCACTGGTTTACAGTTTCATCACGTTGTCGGTGGCTCACAGTGAATCAGCTCTTTTCTTCTTCTTGTTCTTTTTGTTGTAGCTGTTTGGACAACATCTTCTGGTTGTGTGTTTACACAACAAACGAGGACTCTTGAAGATGTCAAAGATAAACTCTTGAAGAGTGTGAACCACTCAGCTACTCAGCTGTTTAAATGAAATACAGTTTAAAAAAGAGTTTATCTGCTGATCTTCTTGTTTTAACCCTTTAAAACACATCAGTATTGTTTCAATGAAGCCGTCTCGTCGATGCTGAAGGACGCAAGCAAAGGGATCACACTGAGACCATGAAGGTGTGCGTCTGCGTGCGTGCGTGTGTGTGTGTGTTGAAGGCTGGCTCTCTCCAGGTGATTGGGGCGTTGGCTTCTCATTGGCTGACGGGGGGATTGGGGCGGGAGTTGAGTGTGGTGGTGGTGAGGGGCTGATGGGGGGTGTGGTCACCCTGGGTGACACCGAGCCTTGTTGACGGGTAAAGATAAAGACTGGCGCGGTGTGTGTGTCTCCAGAGACCGTGTGTGTGTGTGTGTGTGTGTGTGTGTGTGTGTGTGGGCTCGATGCTTCCTTTTAAGGACAGGAATGTAACGCGGGCCCTCAGCGGCGCTGGGCCATCGACTGCAGGCGCACTCTTCTTCGACTCGCTGAAACTTGTCGTTGTGCACACGTCCTTACACACACTCACACACACACACACACACACACACACACACACACACACACACACACACACAGAAAGCGATTTTGCATACACATGCCACAACACACGGCACCGCATGCCACGCCCACTTACCTGTGACCTCCACTGACCAGCTCGCCTCCAACAACAACAACAACAACAACAACAACAACCGGCCTCAAGGTGTTTCCCTGGAGCTGTGTGTGTGTGTGTGTGTGTGTGTGTGTGTGTGTGTGTGTGTGTGTGTGCGTGTGTGTGTGTGTGTGTGGCTGACCTCCCTGTCGGGTCGATACCGGCTCCAATAGCAAACGTTTGTGTTTAACAACAAGCACGTCAGCTGTTTGCTGCGTCAACACGTCGTAACGAGACAAAGGAGCTGCTGCTGGTTTATTATCTAGATTATTATGATGCATAATCTAATCTAATCTAAACGACTAAGGCTAAGACTAAGGCTGTATAAGGCTAAGGCTCAATAAGGCTTTATTTTAAGACATAAAAAAAGGAAGTGTCGCGGTCTGAATCTTGAGTTTTTCCATGCCTCCGCTGCGCGCCGCAGCCGTAAGCGTCATCGCCCACCAGCACTGACGGGCTTTAGTCACGAGCGCCCGGTCGCCGGCTCGTACACAGGAAACAGGAAACAGGAAACATAAAACATGGCCGCCCGCTGGCGCCTCGCAGCCACAGCCGTCTTTCTCCCTCAGCGTCACGTGACACAGAATCCAGCTTCCTGCTCACGAGCTGCGGATCAGCGAAGGAGCCCCGAAACTCTCAACGGGCCCGATGACGATGAACACACACACACACACACACAGAAACACACACACACAGAAACACACACACGCAGGTAAACAACGCTAACCCGGCCAGACTTACGTCAGTAATGGCATTCAGCGCGGTGTCTGAGCCAATGCTGAGGTCGGAGCCGGGTATGTTGTTGGAGACGGTGGCGGGCACCATGACCATGGGCACGCACAGCTCGCTGTGCTGCGCCCGCGCCGCCGACAGCTCCAGCAGTCCCACGTAGGCCTGCAGGCGGTGAGAGCCAGCAACACGCATTGGTTGTTTAGGGGGGTGGAGGCTTGGGATGGGGGCGAGGGATGGTGGGGGGGTGGGGGGGGGGGTGAAAGTGAAGAGGCTTAACGCAGAAGTCCTGGTGGCGGCGTGAAGAACACCGAGCACGAACACATTCCACGGGGAGGATCATGGAGGGACGAGGTAAACCCGTGGGCGGGGCCTGAGGGAGGCGGGGCTTAAGGGAGTTGGGACCTTGAGGGAGGCGGGGCCTGAGGCAGGTGGGGTTTGAGGGAGGCGGGGCTTGAGGGAGGCGGGGCATGAGGGAGGCGGGGCTCTGAGGGAGGCGGGGCATGAGGCAGGTGGGGCTCTGAGGGAGGCGGGGCCGGAGGGAGGAGGGGCTCTGAGGGAGGTGAGGCTTGAGGGAGGCGGGGCCTGTCGGTGAGGAGATGGATCTCGGGAGGATGGCGGGTGGGACAGATTGAGAGAGAAAAAGGGGGAGGGTCTGGGAGGAGAAGCCAATTGGAGAGAGCCGGGCCGAACAGGAAGAGACTCAGAGGTCGGTGGGGGGAGGGAGGGTGACTTTCTGGCCGAGCTGCACACAAATAACTCGTATTTGTTTTACTGTATTGATGATTTATTGCTACATTTGTTGTGGAAGCCAAAATGTAGCATTAAGTATCATTTTTTCTTTACAAATATGGGAGGTTCCCGGTCTATAAAAAAGTGTTTTTGGATGCGTTGCAGCTCTGGCAAGAAGTCGTGACCATATATGGGCACACAGCGAGTCTAGAACATTTAAATGTGTCTTCATTGCGCTCTAGAAAAACATGTTTATGCAGACATGTTTTAAGTCTCAAATCAGTGACATCAGGAACGCTAAACATCACAATGATGCATTAAAAAAAGAGACTTCTGAACAACGCTGCACGGCAGAGACAAGTAAAGGATTACTCACATCTTATGGGATTATTAGGAGCTATGTTGAATTGTAAAAACAGTCAGAATACAAGATTTCTTTAAGATTTCTGGCACACAGAAACTGATGGAGTCATAAAACGTACCTCAAACCCTCCGATGAGCAGCAGAGCGTTGATGTTGTGGATCTTAATCTGCTCGGCGATCTTGTCCAGATATTTCCCCGGAAGAGTTCTAGCATAGGAGAAAAAAATAAATAAAAATCGTTGTGTTTATGATTAAGACTATATAGACTATATAGAACGTCTTTTTGATTGACACACAGTAAAATTAAGCCTCACTACAATCATAACTCTGGCGTTCTTTCACTTCCTCTTCAACTCACCGCTTGGTGCCCAGCAGGGAGCCGCCCTGGCCGGTCCAGCCGCCCACGTCCCCCCATTTTATCTCCTTGATCTGGTTTGAAGGATTGCATGTAAAAAAAAAAAGATTTAAAAGAAGACTTACAGATCAGAGGGAAGACAAGCCCCTCCCCTCTCCCTCGACAAGCCCCTCCCTTCTCTCTGACAGGCCCCTCCCCTTTCCCTCGACAAGCCCCTCCCTTCTCTCTCTGACAGGCCCCTCCCCTTTCCCTCGACAAGCCCCTCCCTTCTCTCTCTGACAGGCCCCTCCCCTTTCCCTGGACAAGCCCCTCCCCCTCTGACCTGCCCCTTGTAGAATCCCTCGAAGCCGTCGCTGACCGCGAACATCTTGTGGCCCTCGGTGATTCCCACTCTGACGGCCGAGCGCACGGCGGCGTTCATGCCCGCCGCCGGGGCGCCGACGTTCAGCACGGCCACGTTGAAGGAGCTCTGTGGACGGAGAGAGAGAAGCAGTCACACACACACACACACACACACACACACATAGAAAAACACACACAAGCAGCAAAACCCTGGCACTCGCAGTTCGGCCGGAGGTGGAAGAAGCCGCATGGCGCTAAAAGACGCAGCGAAGCAGCGGCGGCCTGCAAGCCCCCTCATGTCGACGTGCCACGAGGTCACCTTTCAGGTGACGCCCATGAGGTTGTGTGTTCGTGACCCACACTCAGCGCATCAGGGCGCCGCCTGATGCGAGCAAGTGAACACAGGCAGAGCGACGGATCGCGAGCACCGGCTCCGCCATTTTGTGGCACTGCGTTTACGTATCAATAGATTTTAACCAAAATTGAACCTTTTGGAAACCGTGCGGCAATTTTAAGTCCCAGCATGCCCCATTCAGACAATCTTTTGGCATAAAATACGCATTTGTTTCCATTTTTGAACCAAACGACACAGTTTTTTGACTGAAACTCCTTCCTAACAGGACAAGTCTTTGTTTTATTGAGATTTTTGTGGTAGATTCTGATTCTTTAGGTCCTAATCTTTACAAAAAGGTGTCTTATTGACGCTCCAGGAGGCTTTTTTGGGGAATCTGACTCATTTCATGCTGGATGTTCATAATTACGTCCATAGTTAGTTATTTTTTTTTGCAGATATAAATTTTTTCTCCAAGATTTTTCTGAACAAATACATACAATAAACACAAGTATTGTAATTTATTCGGGCTTCCTACGACGACTCAAACAGGTAAAACGAGGTCTGGAGACAAAACTGGTTTCACAGTTTTAAACAGGTTAAAAAACGGTTTCCTAAACGTTCAGAGACGCTGTTGACTTTGATCTCAGCGTGAAGGGATGAGAAGCAAAGTGAGCAAAGAGAGAGGAGGAGCAAAACTACAAGTCTAAACTAGTTGCAGAAAAGTAGAAGTCGACCTAGAGCCCGCCAACTTCCTCCTCTTCCTCCTCCTCTTCCTCCTTCTCGAGACGGCCACAAAAAAAACAAAAAACAGGCTCTGTTAGTGTCACCAAAAGGCACGTGAGCAGGAAGTACCTCGCGCTACCGAACACATCTCAGCGCCGCTGGAGGAGAGAGATACATCGGAGGAGTTACATTCGTGGGAATCGAGCGCGTGACTGAAATGACGGCGTTCACACGGAGGTCACTCACGTTTGGGAGCTCAGAGTCGGCCTTGCGGTAGGAGAGCAGCCTGTAGGTGCTCAGGTTGTTCTCAAAGCTCCTGCAGGTCAGAACAGAAGGTGAAGTTAGACCACGTAGAAAACACACACATGTCACATCGCTCAGGAACTCTTTATTCAACTCTTCATCAAATCCATAACCAGAAGATGCTGCAGTCACAATGAAATGAAAGATACCTCCCACGCAGCCTCACGGCCTCTTCAAACTTCTTCTCGTCCATGGCCTTCTGAACCTCCTGAGTCTGACACACAGGAGCTCCATTATTAATATTATTAATATTATTATAACACTGTGAAGTGACTGTTATTAGAAACAGTTCACACACACACACACACACACACACACACACACACACACACACACACACACACACACACACACACACACACACTCACAGACTCCCTCTTATCATCATGAGCTTATCTCAACTTGTCTTTTGATAGAGATGTTATAATTATAAATATTTCGTTTTTTCTATTCTGTTGAGAGCAATCACAACAATGCACACACACACACACACACACACACACACACACACACACACACGTACACACATGCACATAAGCACACACCACACACAAACGAATACACACACACTGATACACACAAATACGCACACACACACATGCACCCCCTCATACTCTCTTACCATCTGCACACACACACACACACATACACACACACACACACACTCACACACCCTCTTACCATCTGCACACACTCCATCAGCGGCAGCCGGACCGCCTGGTTGCCGACCAGAGACACGACGCAGGCCGGCGTGGTGGCCGAGGCCTCCAGCAGCGCCAGCACGGCCTCCACGCCCATGCGACTGGCCTGCGGGGGTCAAAGGTCGACTGAAAGGTCAACAGTGTGAATAATAATATACATAGAGCCTCTCGTTAGGACTCGCCTCACAGTCTCATTGTAGGGACACGGTGACTCACCAGGATCCGGTCGAAGGCAGACGGCGTCCCACCTCTCTGCACGTGGCCCAGGATGGTGACCCTGGTGTCCAAGCCCAGGCAGCGCACAACCAGCTGGGACGACAGAATAGACATTGTTATATATTATATATATATATATTATACACCTGTCAGTGTGATTAAACAAAAGAGTTGTGAACGTTCGTTCTTACTAAACCCGGCCCTCTAATATAACATTCATTTAAAGATTTTATAGCAACTTCAAAGAGGATCGTAATGTAGGAATAAAAAAAGAAAAAAGGGACCAGACGTCTCCACTGTACTTACATCCTTGATATAATCAGGAGTTATCGCCTTGTTGTGGGAATCTATGGCTCCTTCAGACACAATAATAATGTTCAGCCTCTTCTTATCAGCGCGGTTCTAGAGGGATGAAGAGGAGCAACATCAGGTGAGGAACATGACAGAGAACGTTGGATCTCGTGATGGAGGATAATCTCATAAGCAACAACCGGCATTTTGGACATTTATTTGGTTGTCTTTCTCCGTGCAGACGCTCGGCACATTGCGGGGTAAAACATTTTTCCTTCTTTTTTTCTTTCCTAATTGCACATTCCTGCCACCGGCTGTCACTGCGGGGCCTCACAGCGACCCCTCACCCACACGGCAAGAGGCCAATGATTGAGGTAGATGCCAGGAATCTGCTGCGCCAACATGCCAACACGTCAACATAATTCAGAATGAAACGGTCGAAAAGGGTTTAACTTGTGTTTTCTCACACGTGTACTCTCTAAAGTATTCTCTACTGATTGTAAATATAAAGTAGAATCACTCTAGAATATGGCAGGTTTCTTGACAACAAAAGAAACGCTGTTCTGTATCTCTTCAGACATCCTTATCGATATATCTATCTATCTACCTATCTATCTAATATCATTTAGACATGAGGATGTATAAATAGTTTTCTAAACCATGTACAAGTTAAAGGGAGGTAAGCATAAAAATAAGCAAGTGATCTTTACAGTTCAAAGGTTAGAGTTTATGTGCTTTCTGACAGCCTAACACGCTTTAGCAGGGTAAGCTGTCAATCTTTGTTTTTCTGTGTGTTAATTGGATTGTCCTGAGATCAACAGCCAATCCAATCTACGTCTCAGGTAAGGGGGCGGGACTTAAGCGGAGTTAGAAGTATCGCGTTACAGTGGACGGCAGAAGCTAATGACCACCGTTGAGTGAACCACGAATTGTTATATGAGAAGATAATGTTCATAACTTAATAGCTGACGACTAGTTATCCTATGGTTTGCACTTATGTTATCTACACGAGGTAAATACAAGTTGTTTTCTATACTTTGACAAACTGTTATATCACAATGTTTTGTTGCTATTCACTATTACCATTAGCATAAATAGCGATTAGCATGAGCTCTTGTTGATATTGTTATAGCGCCATCACTTTTATGGGACAGGTGTTATATATCTATCCTATCTACCTACCTAGTTAGATAGATATATATCTACCTAGTTAGGTAGATATATATATAGCTAACTAACTACCTAACCCATCTATCGTAGCTAGCTAGCTAGCTTTTTTTTTTGCCACATTCAGGCAGTTGACTCACCAGAGGTGCCTTATTATTTATTTACATAAGGATTCATGTAATTATTTATATTTTTACTAAAGTCCACAATAAATAACCAGCTGATGTGGGAGGTACCTTTTTGTAAAACAGGAACGTTAACACATTTGACTTCTAGTCAATAATTATATTCAAAGGTTGTGGGTTCCAGTCCCAAAATAGACACTCACAGTGCCGTAAAATATAAACTTTCTTTGTAGGAATTGAACTCATGCTGCATATCAGTGGGATCATGTTTACAGAAAGAGTTTGGGACTCTTTGGGATCTCTGTTTGTGTGTGTGTGTGTGTGTGTGTGTGTGTGTGTGTGTGTGTGTGTGTGTGTGTGTGTGTGTGTGTGTGTGTGTGTGTGTGTGTGTGTGGAAAGTTGAGATAAACAACACACTAATGCCATACTCAACTTTTCCTGAAAGAGGAAAGTTACCAAGTTATGATTTCTGCAGATTTGGTTTCATATAAGCTGTCAAGGAGAGAGCGGGGGAGGGAGAGAGAGAACAGAGTGAGGGAGGGAGGGAGGGAGAGAGAGTGAGAGAGAGTGAGAGAGAGAGAGTGAGAGAGAGAGTGAGAGAGAGAGAGTGAGAGAGAGAGTGAGAGAGTGAGAGAGTGAGAGAGTGAGAGAGAGAGAGAGTGAGAGAGAGAGAGAGAGAGAGAGAGAGAGAGAGAGAAAGCAAGAGGTGAGAGGGGGAGGGAGAGAATGAGCCGTGTGTTGTGTGTGTGAACCGTGTGTGTGTGAACTGTGTGTGTCAGCTGTGTGTGTATGTGGGTGTGTCTGTGTACTGAGAATAGCAGCTGGCTCTGTGGCGCAATGGATAGCGCATTGGACTTCTAGCATGTCTCATGAGACGATATTCAAAGGCTGTGGGTTCGAGTCCCACCAGAGTCGCTCTTTTACAAACATTTCTTCTTCATCAAAAAGTAATTCACTCTCTGCACTTCACATTCAATTACTTTTTAACTTATTATATGTTCCCAAAATTGTGACTAAAGCACAGAAAAAAAGTTAAAAAGGTCACTTGGGTAAATACAATGTACATTACGTTATATGTTATATATATATAGACATATCTATATATATTATCTATAGATATTATCTATAGATATTATATATATATATATATATATATATGTATATATGATGTGTACATATGACACGTGTTAACTGACAGTGAAACTAAAGTGTGTGTTTCTGTGTGTTTGTTACCTCGGACAGTTTTTGACACATGTTGTCCTCCCAGCCGTCCTCAGGAGGCATTTCTGGGATGAAAACCCAGTCTGCGCCGCACGCCAGGCCACTGACCAGCGCCAGGTATCTACACACACACACAACCACACACACGCACACACACACACACAGACGTTAACGGTAATTGGGGACTGTGGCCGACTTCATTCTCACCATGATGATATCTATGCTGATGCATCTAAATTATATTTGGATTATCAATTAAATTGTCTATAAAATAAATCATAAATGTATAAAAGTAAATATACTATGACTATAAAAACATTTAAAAAATCCCACAGTCAGAATTTCTTAGAGACAAAAAATAAATTTTCAAACGTCTTTTAATATTCACCAAAAGCCCAAAACTCTAAAACTCTGACATTAATGTAGTTTGACATTAGATACTCAGAGTGGACCCTTTGTTGTGGTTTGTTCGGTCAAGCACATTTAACTTGCGTACGTGCACCCTGCTGTGTACGTGCCGGTGTGTTTTGTGTTCAAACCCCTCGAACGCAAAGCGGAGCGCCTACCCGCAGTGTCTGCCCATGACCTCCAGCACGAACGTCCTCTGGTGGCTGCGAAGACGAAGACGGTGAGAAGTGACAAGGTCAGAAACAGTGAAACCTCCCCTCCCCCTCAGTGGAAACCGCTCTGTCCGTCCTCTCACGCCTTCGCTCACCTCTGAGCCGTGGTCATGATGGCGTCCACCACCTCGATGATCCGGTGCAGCGCCGAGTCGGTGCCGATGGTCATGTCGGTGCCGCAGAAGTCGTTGTCGATGGAGCCGACCATGCCGACGATGTGCAGCACCGAGTTACTGCGAGCCGCCTCGTCGTCGATCAGACCTGGGAGACGAGAGAGAGGGAATAAACTCTCTTTATGCCTGCAGAGACGAACTGTGGGGAACATTTTACCCCCAAAAGTAAAGTCCCTGAACAGGAGATGAACCTTCTAAACGTAAAATTAACTTTTGTTGGGGTCGCTGATCGGTCAAACGCACCTTTTCCATTCGTAAAATAAGGAAGTGCTCTCCATCATGTCAGGATGAGAGGGAGAGAGCCTTTGTTGGGTAACGTTTAAAGTAAAGTTTGGCTTCGTTGTCAACTCCCCCGACTCCATTTAAAACCAAAACAAACAGAGGAAGAGCACGAATGGGCTGAGAGAGGGTCAATAGTTAACCATCAAAGACTCAGCTGATGATTTACAGACGCTTTTAGTTTCATTTCCCGCCCGTGCACTTATGTTCCTTATGTTTAACGTGCTTCAGTAAACACACCCTCGCATTGCATTGTTGTTAATTGCTTGTGTGTCCTGGAGGAAACGGGCGGAAACACCCACGACACTCGAACTCGCGCTAGAACTCAAGCTCCTCCCCCCTCACCTTTCTGCAGCAGCTCCTCCAGCAGGCCGCTCCACTCCTCCCTGAACAGGTTGGCGCCGGTGAGGCTGCCGTCTCCGCCGATCACGCACAGGTTGGTGATGCCGCGCTGCACCAGGTTGTGCGCGGCCCTCAGGCGGCCCTCGCGGACGCGGAACTCCTTGCAGCGAGCGCTGCCGATGACGGTGCCGCCCTGACGGAGAGACGGCAGAGAAGAAGAAGTACGACATGAGATCGCGTATCGCGTTACTCGCTTTTTTTTTTGTCGTCCACCGAATCCGATCTCCTACTCTGACACGACGGAAAAACATCTAATCTAATCACGGACTCGCTCGGCTCCGAGATAAAAGCACGACTTGGCACCGAGGCTTTTATCTCTGCTGAAGAAGATGAAGGAGGTCGTTAGCCGTTAGCCGTTAGCTCGGGGTTGGTCTCACCACTTGCAGCATGCTGGAGACGCTTTCCCACGTCGCCTCTTTGATGTTGTCTCCTCCGTCCACCATCCCCTGGTAGCCCTGAGAGGACGAGACACCATCACTGACACTTCATGTGCACGACACGTGCACACTTTGCACTTCTCTGTTGTTTCACTAAATGTATAGATAGATAGCTAGAGAATCAATTCCCTCCATGAATACTCTCTGCGCTGTACATATCTTTCATCCCAGCTATTTGTATTTGTATTTATATTTCATCCCTGTTGTTTTTTACTTCGACAACTAATTCCCCCTTTATGGATTAATAAAGTATTCATTTATTCATTCATTCATTCAGCACTTCAGGGACAATTGTTGGGAACCTGCACTAGTTTGACTTGTGTTGTCTTTATTATATTCATCTTGTTTATTGTGTATGTATTGAAGTATGAAGCGCTGCGTGGATCAATTAACAAGTCAGAAAGTTCCTGAATGAAGAAGAGTTTGTAAAAGAGCGACTCTGGTGGGACTCGAACCCACAGCCTTTGAATATCGTCTCATGAGACATGCTAGAAGTCCAATGCGCTAGCCATTGCGCCACAGAGCCAGCTGCTATTTTAGTACACACACACACAGACACACACACGCGCACACACACACACTTTATTCTCCCCCTGAGCTCTAATATGAATGCAGTTGCAGCAAAACATTTTTTATTCTTAATAATTAAATTGTCAATAATACAAAATAATGTAGAAAAACAAATTATTCTCTGACTAAATTATTTTTTAGGGAAGATTTTTTAATTGATGCAAACTTTTATAATCTGTTTCAACACGTTGTGTGTCTCTCGGTTGTTGTTCTGCTCGACACCGTGAGAACTGAACTGCTCTCAGCTCTGCTGCTGTTGTTGTTGTTGTTGTTTGTTTGTCCCGGGCCCCTCTGGCCGTGAGGGGGCCCCTGCTGGCTGATCCTTTACATCCCTCTGAGACAGAACCCCTCGCTCCCCCATCGAGCACAATCCAACTCAGCTACACACAAAGCAGTGAACACTTTACTTTTTCACTGATTCACCGTCTGTGTGAAGAAAGAAGCTTCTGGTGAATGAAATCTGCTCTTAACCTGAAACACTAGTCGTTTATATTTTATTTACTGTGTATTTCTGTAGTTTTATTCACTTTGTGTCTGCTGTCGCTGCAGCAGGAAAGAATGAGACGGAGCTCATGTCTGGTGCTGGACACATCACGCGTGTGTGTGTGTGTGTGTGTGTGTGTGTGTGTGTGTGTGTGTGTGTGTGTGTGTGTGTGTGTGTGTGTGTGTGTGTGTGTGTGTGTGTGTGTGTGTGTGTGTTCACCTCGTGGATGAAGTAGACCTTGGCCTCCACGTAGATGCTCATCCGGACGACGGCACGCACCGCCGCGTTCATGCCTGTAGGAGAGCAGAGCAGTGAATGTTGTTATTAATGTTGTTATTAATGACATTAATAAATTAATAATGTCATTAATAGGGACAGAGACTTTGTTTCTACTTTAGTGAAAGTAGAAACAAATAAATCTGTAAATAAACGTCTGTGATCAGCTCATTGATGTTTCTCTTAGCAGACAGACGCTGATGCACTGATGGTATTGATTCAGTAGATTAAAGCTGATGGTATTGATTATTGATTCAGTAGATTAAAGCGGATGGTATTGATTATTGATTCAGTAGATTAAAGTATTAAAGTATTAAAGTATTAAAGTGCTCAACTGGCTGAGAGAGTTTGTATCCTGCTGCAACAGAAAGATGCAGATTGAGAGCTGAACATTTTGTCTCTGCTTGGACTGAAAACTGTGGTCACTGTGGCACCGTCTGGCAACACACACACACACACACACACACACACACACACACACACACACACACACAGAGGACCGTCTGGTGGAACAGGTCGATCTGCTGGAGGGAGAATTGTTTGAAACCTGAAGCGGACGAACAGGATTTAACCTCCAGTAATGTTTCTTTTTAATAAAAAGGTGTTAAATGTTTCTCAGGTGGATCAATAGTGCAGATTGTTGTTCCTTACGTCGATGGTGTTGCTAGGAGACCAGAACAGCTGATTGATGGAGGAGAATGTGAGCAAACAAATGTTGAAGGAATGACGAGCTGAGGAAACAGTGTGTGTGTGTGTGTGTGTGTGTGTGTGTGTGTGTGTGTGTGTGTGTCAGGGCTAGGGGAAGTTGCCGTGGTGATGTGTGACTCATTACAGTCAAATTAAAGAAAGATTTAAACGTCTGAGCTGAAAGAAAAATGAGTCTCATGACGTTGAATCTTTCTTAATTTCCTGAGATCTTTGTGAGTCGTGACAGACGAGCGGGAGGAGCTCTGACGTCTCGCGGTGCTGAGCATTCTGGGTAAAAGCATCTTTCATTAGTCGGCTTGCTGACGTGATTAAACAACAGAATAAACTCTTTGTCCTCATTGGATCAGACGCTTCAGCAGCTTTTCATCACGTCTCAGCGCCGCCAGAGGAACTCCATGCTGCACGCCGACGTGCACGCCGACGTGCACGCCGATGTGCACGCCGTCGTGCTGCAGCCTATAGGATAACCCTAATGTTACGCAACAACCAGCAAGAGATGAAGAAATGATGGAGTCATATAATATATAATACATGTTAATATATACATATACACGTGTAAATATTAATATATAATACATATTAATATTTACACATTATTAGATTAATTGAATTATATATATGTATATATTATAATTAAATCATATATTAATTATATATATCTTAATGTATTAATTCAATAATATATATTAATTATATAATTATTTATGATTATAGTATTACATATAAATTAATATAATAATAAATATGAATATATATATGCATTACATATATAAATATTAATTATATATAAATATAATAATATTTATGAATGTTCATATATATTACATTACATATATAAATATAATAATTGTATATATATATTCATTATGTAATTTAATATAATAATTAATTAATAACAATAAAATGTGTTATGAGATGAGGAACTTCTCATAAACATTAATCATCAGAATAAAATATAATAAATAAATAAATGATTACATCACAAACTCTGCTCCGTGAGACGAAGACGCGTAAAGCGTCCGGTGAACTGACCGGAAGTCGATACACGCCGCCTTCAAAACAAAAGCGCCGCGTCTCAAACTAGAGCCTTTGTGACCTTCACTTTGAAAGGGCTCAACCGGAAGTGGGCTCTTTAGTCGGGTTCACGCGACACTTGACTCTTCGCTTCGTCCTCAGTGACGCAGAGACACGTGCTTCTCCACGGTCACTGAAACACTGAGAACACACGTTTCATTTACATTCGTACTGACTTTAAAAACAATTTATTACCCAAAAAAGTTGGAATATATTAAATATTAAAGAATAAAAATACGTGCTTTCCTAAGTCAGTAAGAAATACAACATATAATATGACATATATATTTATATATTATGTAAGTGTCACACACTGGCAGATCTTTGTGGTTCACGCTCCATTTAAGGTTGACGTTGTAATATAAAGCCTGGTGCACGCGCACAGACGCATGCACGAGCCCACACACGCACACGTGAGCCCAGCATCCCGTCATGTAAACGCAGTGCAGAGAGGTTACGTAAAGAAGATCACTTGTTGATATTAAAACTGATTTTAACTGATTTAAAAGCAAATGTTAACTTAATTTTTTAAACTGACATATCAATGCATATTAATATTATACTTTAACGTCTTTAACCCCGAATAAATATCACAGCATCCATGTTAAAAAAAATGCAAAAGAAATAAATAAAGAAAAGCATCATCATTGAGGCCATGCTTCCATTATCGGACAGCTCTTGGTCGTTTCCCCAACATGAACACGGATGCAAACTTTTACAGTGATGCCGTTACTGCGGTTGTGAATGCCGCGGGACGAGCACCGGATTAATCTCCCCCCTTATCTCTGACGTCACCTCACGCCATCTCTCCCGTTTAACGGCCACCGGGCTTGTCCGGTAACGGAACCCGTCGGGACACCGCGTTACCTTGCGCGTCTCCGCCGCTCGTCAGCACCGCGATGGACTTCCCGGCGCCGGACAGATTCTCGATGAATTTCCGCGTGTCCTGCCGCTTCGGTGCCGCCGCCATGTTGCCCTCAACCTCCACTTCCCCCCCAAAAAATATTAAAAATGATGATAATGAAATGTGCAGTTTCCACAAGCTCCGCTGCCGCGCTGACGTGAAGTTCCGCTGCCCGGTGAGAGGAGCCGCTCTGCAGTGCAGCGGTAACGCCCTCCTGATGCACGTGCACGCGCACAGACACAGACAGGCACACACACACAGACACACACACACGCACACACAGACACACACAGACACAGACACACACAGACAGATATACTCAAACGCAAAAGCGTCTACTCCTGATCAAAGATCTTGCATTATGTGAGATGACTCACTCCTTACTTTAATTAGGAAACAGCAAAGAAGTTACCAACAACATCTTGTGTTGTTAATTCATCATTATAATGTGGCAGAGCGGCTTTTAATTACACAAAATGACCACAGAGACTCACAAAACCACATATAGACTGATGACAACCACAGAGACACACAAAACCTTTTTGAACAAACATTTAAATATAGTTTTGCATTTTTTTCTGCTCTTTTTAAAAAAAATCTAGGTTCAAGTTTTCGGTTTTGTAAAAATAACCAGAGTGAGACGTCTTCACTTTTCTCTGCTTCTCTCTGGTTCTCACGAGCTGCCGGTCCCTGGAGTCAGAGAGCCTCCAATGGGAGTCCAGACCTCTAGCACCTCCTCACATATCTCAATGAGGGCACCTCTGCTCAGTTTATTCATAAAGTTATGGGATGTGATTGTTTTTAGCTCAACGAGCCTCGAGGTAGAGTTCCTGACCTTCCACGACCTTCAGCAGCCGAGTGCGAGCTTTATCTCCACGGCCGTTTCTCTCAGAGCACCGAGTGGCATCTCGCACCTGTCGACAGCTCGTCATATTTCAGGATATAATATTATCGTGACGGAAAGGTTCGTCACTCACGGCCAAATAATGATTCTTAAATTAGATAGATAGAAGTAGAGGTAGAAGTACAGGTAGAAGTACAGGTAGAGGTGCAGGTAGAAGTATGGGTAGAGGTGCAGGTAGAAGTACAGGTAGAAGTACGGGTAGAGGTGCAGGTAGAAGTATGGGTAGAGGTGCAGGTAGAAGTACAGGTAGAGGTACAGGTAGAGGTGCAGAATGACCACAAAGAGACACAAAATGATCAAAAAGACACAAACCCACTTATTAATGCGTAACAACTAGAAAGAGACACAAACCAACTAGAAAAAAAGAGTAAAAAAAAGCATCAGAAAGTCTGCTTCATGCACTGATGTTCAGAAATATGACGTGTGCTTTTGCTTTCCAATGCATCGATAGATATTCAACAACTCAGAGCAAGACGAGATGTAGAAAACGCTAAAAAAGAAAAGTCTAAATAAAACATCGCAACTTTAATAACTTGAATGTGACCAGAACATTTTAACAAACATTTGTCAAGTTATCTTTAAAATATAAGTTTAATATTATTCTGGAACTGAAATAAATACAGAATCAGAGAAGTGATGAGTATTTAATAAATAATGCAGCGTGACCTCGTTCACCTCAACTTCCTGCAGAAGGTCGCCCCCTGCTGGTGAAACGGGCTCATTACACACAGGAGAGAGAGAACGCCTTTTATCAGAGTACAAGTACATGTAAAAATATATATAGTAATAGAGAAAACACAGGAGAGGAGAAATGAAAAGACAGAGGCGGTCCCGCTCAATAAAAATAATTTATTTACAGTGGCATGAATCATAAATTAACGAGCAGCATTGGCAGAAAAGCAACATGAGTGGACAGCTTGCATAAAGTGTGAACGTCTGGACTTTTGCATAATGAAAACAGCCACTCTGAAGAAACCGTGTGTGTTTATTGGACCGCTGAGATATCGAAATATGAACATCAGACCCTCTTTGACATTTTGCTGATTAAAACAAACTATTTCTCTATAATTAGACAATAATCATGTGTTGTACATTACAGCACAAAGTAAATCTATCCGCGTCTCCGTAGCTTTACTCCGTCTGAAACTATTTGTACACAATAACTGCTCAATGTTGTAAAGTGAAATATTTCAGCCATAAAAGGTGAAGTTGACATTTCTAAACTCTGGCGCCACCTGGTGGTAGAAACACAAATCAAACGCAGGGTCGCTGGAAAAAAATGAGCTCAGAGATTTCAATTTTTTTCCCCAAGAATTGTTAGATTTGTTTTTACAAACAACAACTTATTAAAATATTTAAATGATTTAAAGATGCTAATAACACAAAAAAAATCTACATGTGGTGTGTTTTAAAATTTAAAAAAAGAAAAGAAAAAAAACAAAGAAAAAAAAGTAAAATGTGAATTAAAGGTCTCTTAGAATATAACTTAAAACAAGTGAAGACATTCCAGTTGACGAGGAGGAACTTTTATGCAATCTTAGTTTTTTACCTTCGTTCTATTTAGTACAATAGAATTATTTGAGTTATTTAAAACCTTCCTCCGTACAGTTGTCATGATCTATGTTGCATACGAGCCGTAGAGGTCAAACCGTGTTCCTGTACCGGGCTGTAAACATGTTTAATTCCGCTGTAAAGTTGGTCATTTTAACATAGAGGTCTATGTCAAGAAGGACTCGCGTTTTAGAGCCTCAAGTGGCCGTTTGAGGAACTGCAGTTTTACTTTTTTTGCGCTGGCTTCCATCGATTCTTGTTTATTTCTGGCAAAGAAAAAATGTTTTTCTCATGAAATCTACAGGAAAACTGCAGCGAGAATCACAGATCTAAGGCATTACGTCGTGAGCATCGTAAAGGTACTCGCACGAATTACAGTATTTTGCAATTGGTAAAATATTCATCTATGAAAAAAGAAAAATATTTGTAGTCACAATCAAGAGAAAATACTTCACTCTCATCTAAACATTAGGAGTTACAGATTGCTGTAAAACGCTTGACATTCAGGATTCTTCATAAAATGGCTTTTCTTTTCCTCTCGGTGGAACTTTCACAGTCGGCTGAAAACGGAGAAGATCGACTGGAAGCTGAAAGAAGACGCTTTGTTCTCAGAGTGCGTACAAACTACACACATTTTAAAGTATCCTTCAGCGAGACACACAGAGTCGTAGTAGAACTACGGAGTCGCAGAGTTTTAGTCGTTTATTTGTTTCTTTTAGGGGCAAAAGCTGCTTTTAAAAAGGAAGGAACCGTCTTATTGGTTGGATCTCAGTGGGCGGAGAAAACACACTTCCTGATTACATTTGGACTGACGTTTATGTACAAGTACACACTTGAGTGTGTACTTGCATTTTGAGGTAATTGTATTTTTACTTTCCATTTTATGAAACTTTGAATTTTGCGTTGTACTTTTTTACTCCACTGTGATACTTCGACAGCTGTCAAGTTTACGCTGCAGATTTAAAAAAATGTAAATCAAACCCCAAAAAATGAAAATATATAAATATATAACTTTGGATTAAAACACCCGACAGTATATAAAGTAAATAAACTTTCAACCTTTAACAGCATTAAAGTGATGAATACATGCAAAAGATTAATTCAGTAGTATAACATATATTATTCTGATTACTTTTACTATAGTATCATATATATATTATAATATATATATAATTATTATTATTATTATTATTATTATTATTATTATTATTATTATAATATATATATATATTATAATATATATTATAATATATATATATATTATAATATATATATATTATAATATATATATATATATGATCATATATATATATATATATATATATATATATTATAATATATATATATATATATATTATCATATATATATATATATATATATATATATTATCATATATATATATATATATATATTATCATATATATATATATATATATTATCATATATATATATATATATATATATTATCATATATATATATATATATATATATTATAATATATATATATATATATATATTATCATATATATATATATATATATTATCATATATATATATATATATATATATTATAATATATATATATATATATATATTATCATATATATATATATATATATTATCATATATATATATATATATATATATATTATAATATATATATATATATATATATATTATCATATATATATATATATATATTATAATATATATATATATATATACATATTATAATATATAGATTATATTTCATATACATACTTTTATATATATAAATTGTTGGCTTGTGGTTTTTTAAGCTCCGCCCACCGAGGTTTCCTTTAAGCAATTACATATTTCTACTCTTCTTATAGAGTATTTTTTAGTAAATATTTCTACTCTGTTGGACTAAAACTCCAAACTGCGTTTCTTGCAATACCACATAGAGGAAAAGGTAGTATTTAAATCTAAGTATGTACACAATCTACACACATTCACCTCCATTCAAAGAGTCATTAAATAGGGATAAGCTCCCTGTAACTACAGCAGAATCTTAAAATTGACATCAAAATGTACCATTTCGGGAGATTTTCTTAAAACACAAGATATCCTTTTTTTTGTCATACAAATAATCTCTAAAAACTTCTTCAAAACTATAAATACCTGTAAAATATTTCATTTTTTCAGTCAAGCTCTAAAACAGAACCATAACAGATCCAGAGGTTTTGTTTTGAAGCTCTTCTCCAGTGTCGAACTGTTTCAGCTTCACACACACACACACACACACACACACACACACACACACCCTTCACACACACAGTTCATGGTCGTCTCCCACAAGGCGTCTCGGAGTCGGCGGAGGGAGCAGCGTTCCCATCGAGGCCCTCAACTCCTCGCTGCTCCTCCGGGAGCAGAGCTGAGGGGCCTCGGGGTGCTCTGCATTGGGTGCTCTGCATTGGGTGCTCTGCATTGGGTGCTCTGCATGGGTGTCACCTGGTCTCAACCGCAGCCGGGGTCAGCAGAAATTCTAGAAAACGGGAAAATAAATGAATTAATCATATTATTCATTAAGGGGGAATAAACATAACAACTAAATAACCCTGAAACTATTGTAATAAAAGACAACACACAACTACACCGAGAACTAAAGTGGCCCCAGAATGGAGCCCTGAGGTACACCACCCGGTGGGAGAAGCAGACCTGATGAGAGTCTTGTAATAAATACATTATATATATATATATATATATATATAAATAAATATATATATATATATATATATATATATATATAAATAAATATATATATATAAATATATATATATATATAAATAAATATATATATATAAATATATATATATATATATATAAATAAATATATATATATAAATATATATATATAAATATATATATATATATATATATATATATATATATATATATATATATATATATATATATATATATATATATATATAAATATATATATATATATATATATATATATATATATAAATATATATATATATATATATATATATATATATATATATATATATATATATATATATATATATATATATATATATATATAAAAATAAATAAATGACATCACAGAGCAGTACATTGTCTGGATACAAAGAAAACAATCACTAGCATCTAACGTATTAGCCATTACTGTAAATAACACTTTGTTTATGTGATGATAATAACAGTAATATACTTAATATTCATAATATAGGTGAGGTAACTTTATGTATCGAGCACATTTAACCGTCAAACATCATAAGGCCTCGACACAAAGGGCACAAAAGGAAGTTCAGTTTCATTAGAAACGGTAAATAAAGAGCAATAAACAAGTTAAAATACAACAATAATAATAATATTAATGCTAATAATCTCTTCACTCACAGAACTGGCTTCCCCCTCTTGCGTCATCATGTCCATCCCCGCCAGCTGCTCCAGGATCAAGCTGCCGTCCCTCACCTGCAGCAGAAGACAACAACAACAACAACAACAACAACAACAATGAACCCAGCGGCTAAAAATACAGAAACACAGAAAACAACTTGAACGTGATCATCTCTCAAAACTCCTACGATGCGTCTTTATCTCATGAAACGGCAAAAACAAAGCAGAAAGAGTTTTTATCTTAATTTTAAATTCATCTAAATGAACCTAAAACATAATCATTTTCCATAAAGTGATGACGGTCGTCCGTGTCGTCACCTGCTCCGTGTTCATGCCGCTCATCGGTCCGGTCATGTGGGCCAAGTTGCCCCCGTTGTTGCCCAGGACCCCGAGGTTCACGTTGCCGTTGTACATCCCTCCGTTGGCTTGTGTGGAGTACTGCGACTGGGACTGCTGGGGGTACACGCTGGTGGAGGAGGCAAACCCAGTCAACAACAATACAACAACAACAACAACAACAACAACAACAACAACGCAACTAGCTAACGGTGACAATTACGGCCCGCTGTACCTGCCGCCGGCGGAGACGTTGCCAGGTTGCTGCGGCCACCCGGCGCTCGCTTGGTAGGCCGGCGCGCCCCTCTGGGCCGGACCCGGGGGCGGGGCTTGGTTCTGGTGCAGCAGGGGGCTCTGACCCGGACACATCCTGGGGGACAGCAGGGGGCTCTGTGGGGTCGCGGCCCCGCACGGGAAGCCCGACACGGGGTCCTGATGCTGCTGCTGCTGCATTCCTGCAGAGGAAGAAGACTTTAACTTCAAGATCCTTCACAAAAAGACACAACCAGACTCACGGGAACAGACATGTCACACGAGAGGAGGAGTTCACAACAACTCAACTAATAAAAGACACTTTGGGTTCAACAGACACACAGCTGTTGAACCCTCTGGGGTCTAAGGTCATTTTCTCCATTTTACATAATTTCTTAAATTCACCTTTTTTACAGGCTCTCCCATACGTGATACATACATGTGTGTTACATCAAAAATTGCAGAACAATCTCAGCTCTTTATACAATGAGGCACCATTGTCCTCAGGCAGAAGTGTAAAGTCATAATTTGGCCCTAAAGATGAAAAATGAAATCTTGATTTTGGAAATTTCTGTGAACGAACATGTAAATAAATGTCTAAAACTCAATTCAGTAGAAACATCGTCTGTCACAACTTTCATCAAATGCTAAAAGAAACTAAATAAAAACCCGCCTGTCGTCTCCTGATTGGTTTGTGAACGTGTTATAATCACACGGAGGATTAGAGTGTGAGAGTGAGTGGAAAACCCCCAGAACACACACACACACACACACACACACACACACACACACACACACACACACACACAGACACACAGACACACACTAATCCAGCCGTCATCGTGCTGTATCCAATCAGCCTCAAAGAGGACCAGCGCTCTGACCGCGTGAGGACCTTTGACCGTTGAGGAGCGGCGCTCGCATCGTGTACCTGAGCTGCTGAACTGGTAGGCGCCGTACTGCCCGCCTACGTTTCCCACAATGCCCTGGTGACGGCCGGGGGACAGCGGGGAGGAGAAGGGGCTGGGGGAGCCGGGGTGAGGCGGCGGGGGAGGGGAGGGCAGGCCGGTACCGTAGCTGGAGGCCGGGTAGGGGAACTGCTGCGGGTCGCCCGGCGGCAGCCGCGGGTTGGTGCCGCCCACGGGCATCATGGGCGCGGGGGCGGCACCCCCGCTGGGCACGCCCATGCCCTGCGCGCGCATCATCATGGCACGCTGCTGCTGCTGCTGCTGCTGCTGCTGCTGCTGCTGCTGCTGCTGGCGCTGGCGGAGGTGGTTGCTGAGGTACTCGCGCTGACGCTGGGCCAGCATCTGGGCGTTGAGGGTTCCCTGCAGAGAGATGATAATAATAATAAAATAATAAATAAATAGTAAGGTGACAGGTACGTTAGCTGCAAGCTAATGCTGCTAAAGACAAAATGTGCCCAATTTTTAAACATATTTTATGACTTAATTTTGTATGCTATACTGAGTTCACACTATTTCTCAACTTACTTTATATATATATATATATATATATATATATATATATATATATATATATATATATATATATATATATATATATACACACACACACACACACACACCTGGGTTGGTACATTAGCCCTTAGAGGTAGGTTCATGTTGGACACTCCACTCATCTGGTTCCCCATTGGCTGACGGTTCTATGTGGGCGGGACATAGAAATTTATTTAATCTTAATGGAAGATTACAGTACACGACAACAACGACAACTCAAGAGAGAAGACAAATACACTTTGTCTCAAAACATCTCAGTTTATGAACGTTGGGAACAAAATGATTAATATTGTCCCTGGAGTCTCCACCAGGTGGCAGTATACCATCATCTCTAAATATATAGACCAAGATGTCCTAACACATCAGACTGTAAAACTGTGTTTGTGTGTGTGTGTGTGTGTGTGTGTGTGTGTGTGTGTGTGTGTGTGTGTGTGTGTGTGTGTGTGTGTGTGTGTGTGTGTGTGTGTGTGTGGCTGATGGAGGCAAAACGCTGCAGTACATTCGCTCCGGCATGTTTTACGTGAAATATGAGTATATTTATATATATATATTTATATATATATATAAAATATAACATCGTAAATACATAAAGATATATACATATAATCATCGTTGAAGAAAAGACAGAAACTCAAACCAACAAACTGAAAACAAACTAGAAGTAGAAGGTTTGAATCCCGTCTGACCCACCAGTTGGGCCTGCAGCCGGTGCTGCAGCTGCAGCCTCAGGTTGTTGGGCTGCGGCGGGCCTCCTGGACTGGGCCCCGCCGGCCGCACCCCGACGGGCCGGGGCCCCGCGCCGCCCGGCACCCTCATCATGGCGGGGTACCCGGCGGGCGCCGCCCTCTGCTGCCCCATGTGGCCGCTCGCGGGCGGGCCGTGGAAGCCGCCGTCCGGAGGAGCGCCGCCGTAGGCCGGCGGGGCGCCGTAGTGGTTGCCGTACAGGAAGTGCTTCATGCTGGCCGCCGGGCCCGAGGACCCGAGGTACTGGTCCGACATGGAGCCCTGCAGGGGGAGGACGGGGTGAGAGGACACACTGCGCTCCATCGCCTCACAAACACTGAAGACGCACAACGACATACATGTGTGTCTGTGTCCTTGTTCCTATGTGTGTGTGAGTGTGTGTGTGTGTGTGAGTGTGTGTGTGCACGCGTGTGTCTGTGTCCTTGTGCCTATTTGTGTGTGTGTGTGTGTGTGTGCACGCGTGTGTCTGTGTCCTTGTGCCTATGTGTGTGTGTGTGTGCATGTATATTAGTGCGTGTATCTGTGTTTGTGTGTGTGTATCTGTGCGTGTGTGTATATGTGTGCGTATGTGTCTGTGTGTGTGTGATTATCATGAAATAGGCACTAAAACCCCCAGGTGTGTGTGTGTGTGTGTGTGTCTGTGTCTGTGTGTGTGTGTGTGTGTGTGTGTGTGTGTGTGTGTGTGTGTATATGTGTGCGTACGTGTCTGTGTGTGTGTGATTATCATGAAATAGGCACTAAAACCCCCAGGTGTGTGTGTGTGTGTGTGTGTGTGTGTGTGTGTGTGTGTGTGTGTGTGTGTGTGTGTGTGTGTGTGTGTGTGTGTGTGTTCACCTGTCCGGCCAGCGTGGGGATCCCCAGCATCTTGTCGATCTCCTCCAGGCCCTCGTAGTCCTTCAGCACTGAGCACAGCTGGCTCAGCAGGGCCCCTTCGTCCGGCGGGCCCTCGGGCGCCGCGCCGCAGCAGCGCAGCCCGTCCTCCTGCGGGCCGCCGTACCTGCAGGTACCCGGTGTTTAACTGTCTGTGTGTGTGTCTGTGTGTGTGTATTTAACTGGTCGCACCTGAACTCTGTTCACCTTTTTTTTTTTTTAATATTGTCATTATTGTTTGGGGCCTTTGGGGGCGGAGCGAATGACGCACCTGCTTTGGTTGCCGTAGTGATCCACAGCCATCATCATCATCCGGTTTGGCCACGGCGCCGTCTGATTGGGCGGAGCCTGTTGCTGAGTGTAGGCGTGGCTTCCCATCTCCATCTCTGAAAAAGAAAAGCGGCTCATAAAATGTGTTTTTGTGGAGTCGGTCCGTTTGTGCGACTTCCTGCTTCCTGCTCTCACCGTTGCTCATCATCTGCATGCCGGCCACGGCTCTGGCGCCGGGCGGGCCTCTGGCGTGCCAGGGGCTCCGGCCCGCCGGCATCGGGCCCACGGCGGCCCCCATCGGGCCCTGGGGCCCCCAGCCCTGCTGCATGGGGCCCCGCATAGACCCGGTGCCCAGCATGCCTGAAGAGCGACGACACATTTAGACATTACAACCATGAACAACCAAGACCGTGTGTGTGTGTGTGTGTGTGTGTGTGTGTGTGTGTGTGTGTGTGTGTGTGTGTGTGTGTGTGTGTGTGTGTGTGTGTGTGTGATACCATTTCTCCCCCCGCCTCACCTGGATTGGCCATCGCGGCCTGGTTGGCCATGGCTGCGTGGTTTCCCAGCATGCCTTGCTGCTGCTGCAGTAAGGAGTACGGCCCGTTGGTCCGGTGCTGCGAGGGGAACGGCCGGCCGGCGCCGTCCAGAGAGGCCGTCCTGACGGGAGGAGCACCGCGACCCGGCCTGGCACCGCTGAAGCCTGCAAGGACACACACACACACACACACACACACACACACACACACACACACACACAGGTTGTCGTTTTGTGTCTATTTGAATTGGTTTTGTGTCTTTTTGTAGTTATTTTGCATCTTTTTGTAGTCGTTTTGTGTCCATTTGTTGTTGTTTTGTGTCTCTTTGACTTGTTTTTGTGTCTTCTTGTAGTCATTTTGTAGTCGTTTTGTGTCTCTTTTTGTAGTCGTTTTGTGTCTCTTTGACTTGGTTTTGTGTCTCTTTGACTTGGTTTTGTAGTCGTTTTGTGTCACTTTGTGGTTGTTTTGTGTCACTTTGTGGTCGTTTTGTGTCACTTTGTGGTCGTTTTGTGTCACTTTGTGGTCGTTTTGTGTCACTTTGTGGTCGTTTTGTGTCAATTTGTGGTCGTTTTGTGTCTCTTTGAATAGTTTTTGTGTCTTCTTGTAGTCATTTTGTGTCTTTTTGTGGTCGTTTTGTGTCACTTTGTGCTTGTTTTGTATCTCTTTGTGGTCATTTTGTGTCTCTTTGAATAGTTTTTATGTCTCTTGTGGTCATTTTGTGTCTCTTTGTGGTCGTTTTGTGTCTCTGTGTAGTTGTACTGTACATATAAATACATACACAACACCGACACACTGCTGCAGTACCTGCGGGGCTGATGGGGGGGAAGGCTCTGTGCTGGTTCGGGCCGCCGTCCGTCATCTGCAGGATGTCACTGATGATGCTCTGTTTGTCCACAGAGGATCTGGCCGCCGCAGAGGAAGAGGGCGACGAAGAGGAGGCCGGTCGCTGGCCGGCGAACAGCTGCTGCTGCTGCTGCTGCTGCTGGACGTCGCTCTGCAGGTCCTCCAGCAAGTCCTCCAGCTCGCTGGTCTGAGAGCAGGAGGGGGGGTCAGAAGATGTTCTGGTGAACCTGCATGATGTCATCTGGTTTCACCGATGAGGAGCTTCAAGGAGAACTCTAAAGAACCAGAACATCTTCTCTCTGATGGTCTGTTTACTGGTAGAGGTCTACAGAGGACCAGGACTACACTGAGACTATAGAGGACCAGGACTACACTGAGACTATAGAGGACCAGGACTACACTGAGACTATAGAGGACCAGGACTACACTGAGACTAGAGAGGACCAGGACTACACTGAGACTATAGAGGACCAGGACTACACTGAGACTAGAGAGGACCAGGACTACACTGAGACTAGAGAGGACCAGGACTACACTGAGACTAGAGAGGACCAGGACTACACTGAGACTAGAGAGGACCAGGACTACACTGAGACTAGAGAGGACCAGGACTACACTGAGACTATAGAGGACCAGGACTGCACTGAGACTATAGAGGACCAGGACTGCACTGAGACTATAGAGGACCAGGACTGCACTGAGACTATAGAGGACCAGGACTACACTGAGGGACTTTCTTGAAGGAAAGACTTGATCAAGGCTCTCGTACATGCAGAGGAAGCTTTCAGTTCAGGTGTGCCAACATAAAGAAAACTCTTTATTACACGTTAAAAAAGGTTTAAAATAATAATTTGTCTCCCTGTAAAAGTTAATATCATAAAACAAAACATGTAGAACACAGTGTGAAGGATCAGAAGCAAAACTACACCAAAGAAAACAAGAAATCTGACACTCAAACTCCCCCACCTCAGTATTACAGAGTTATTTAACCGCCACACACACACACACACACACACGCACACACACACACACACACACAAGCGCGTTGTTTCCTGCGGCCGTTTGGCTTGATGAATAGAGGAGGAGCTAAAAATAAACTGCCAGCACTAATGAGGTCATGTGTGATGTACAGTAAGACACACAGTCACTGCTCTGTTTAGCCTGGTTACACACACACACACACGCACACACGCACACACACACACGCACACACACACACACACACACACACACACACACACACACCAAGGGCGTACTTTCAAATGGACCCGTTGATTTCTCTTTGTTCCTGCAGCATATCCACAGCTGCCACACGTTACTGGTGCTACCTTTAAACGTCTCACTGGGATTTTCCCACCAACACCGTGCAGACCATCGCTCCCAGTGGACGCTCGACTTTCTGCTTTTTTGTGTCCTGAAATATCCCGTCGACCTCCGATTGGGAGAGAACACAGTCCCGCTCGGGCTCAACAAAGCGTCACCTTCTTCTCCAAACTCTACACAAAACAAAAAAAAAAAAGCCAAAACAATGGCCGCCTCCCCACACCGGAGGCCCAGCAGGAGGACGTCCAAGACTTCTGAGCCTCGGGGGCCGTCCTCCTCCGGCATCCTTTCCTGGAAACCAACCCCAACTGTGCCAATCTGGTCCGGCTACTAGTTCGACGCCAAGAGCGCGACACATTTCCCTTTTTCCCGTGGGGTTTGTACACACAAAAGTACAACAAGCACAAAGGACACACATACGTGTGCCGCGTTCACACCAAAAGCTCTTTTGGCGTGATGCAACGAGCCGCACTGACCTGGTCCGCCACGCCGAAGTCGGCCTCCCGCGCCTCCGTCTTGACGCCGGCCGGCTGGGGTCCGTCGGCGGGCTCCATCTTGATGGCTTTGTCCAGGATGCCGTTGTCGTCCCGGTCCAGCAGATAGCGCAGCAGCGCGTTGTCCTTCTTCTTGGGGCTCCCCGGCTCCTGCTTCGGGCAGAGCTCCCCCAGGGCGGCGGCGGCGGCGGCGGCGGCGGCGGCGGCGGCGGCGGCGTCCCCTGAGGCCGACTCCGGGCCGCCCGGGTCTTTCCCGGTGGCCTCCGCGGTCAGCTTGGCCAGCTCCACGGGCGAGGCGCTGTTCTGCAGCAACCTGTGGAGGATTTTGTGTTTCTCCTTGAGCGAGGTGGAGTGGTTGTTGAGCCCCCCGGCGCCGCCCGCGAGGCCGAGCTGGTCCTTGCAGTTCTGGTCGTCGCCCGGCGGCGGGGGCGACGAGCAAGCATCCGGGGACCCCGACTTGGTGGTGAGGAGCTGCAGCAGCTTCGTGTGCCCCTTCGTGTTCAGAAGGGGATTCGGGGCGTCTCCCAGGTCCCCTGAGCTTTCGTTCCCGTCGAAGCCGTCGCCGTCGCCGTCTTTCTCCGGCTCGCCGTCCTGGTTTGGGGACGGAGAGTCTCGCTGGTCCCCAAAGGTTCCCAACAACTCGGCCTCTAAGCCGGGATCGTTCTTGGATTGCTGGCTCCCAGTGCTGCGAAGAGGGCTCTGAAGGCCAAACGTCTTTCTGTCGGGTGACTCTGGACGCTGCCCCTCGGCGAGTCCCTGGGAAACCCTGTGGCCCTGGCTGAGGGCCTGCAACGCACTAAGGGAGTTGAACCCTTGGCCGTTTCCCGTGCTGCTGCATACCGACGCTGGCGAGTGGAGTCCGGCTGCGGGGGAGAAAGAGCCAGGGGGATGTTGCAGGTGGGGGCTACTACAGCTGCTGCTGCTGCTCGCCGCCATGCTGGGGCTCTGGCGATGCCGAGGAGACAAAATGGCGCCCTGGGCCCCCGACGTGACGCTGGGGCTTCCCTGGGCCGAAGGGCTGCCCAGCTTGAGCCCCTGAGGCGTGGGCGCCCGACCCGGTGCGGCGACGAAACCACGTCCGGGGGCGCCGGAGGTGTTGCTGGTGACGCTGGCATCGGGGGAAGGGGAGGGGCCGCTCGCACTGGTTGGGGTCATTGGTTTGGTCGAGCTCTGGCAGCCCGACACGTCCACAGCAACGCCGCTCGTGTTCTCCCTGGAACGGAAAGAAAGCAGATACAAGAATCAGACCCGATGCATTCTCTCTCCTGACCACCAGGGGGCGACTCCTCTGGTTGTATAGAAGTCTATGCTTCATGTGTTAAAGCTGAATTCTCTCTCCTGACCACCAGGGGCCGACTCCTCTGGTTGTATAGAAGTCTATGCTTCTTGTGTTAAAGCTGCATTCTCTCTCCTGACCACCAGGGGGCGACTCCTCTGGTTGTATAGAAGTCTATGCTTCATGTGTTAAAGCTGCATTCTCTTTCCTGACCACCAGGGGGCGACTCCTCTGGTTGTATAGAAGTCTATATAAGTGACTCTACTTCTCTCTTGATGTATTCCCTCAGTAAACATTGTAAACATGAGTTTATGTCTCAATCTCTAGTTTCAAGTCTTCTTCTATACAGCATGATGTTCATTTACTACATTATGGTCTGTTAGAAAAGCAGGGCATGTTTTTTTCGGGCGGGGCGTACTGTGATTGACAGGTCACTGCCTCTACCATATTTTTTATATATATATATATATATATATATATATATATATATATATATATATATATATATATATATATATATATATATATATATATATGGTGTGTACAGCGTGGGTGAAGTGCACCCTGGAAGAGGGTGCGTAACACACTGTGTATACACAACTGTAAAAACACAGTGGTGAAACAGAAAGAGAGGACAAACACACAAAGCTCTCATTGTGACGACAGCCAGAGCGATAATTTTCAATGTGAAACTTGTGGAAGTTAAAAAAAAAAAAAAGGCCAAGTGCTCGCCATTGATGCCCCGAAGCTCCGGGGCAACAAGCGCCGCCATTGTTTTCCTGACCGCCGTCCAATCGCTGACTCCGAATGGTCACACTAAAGGCCGGGCGCAGTCACTTGCAGCGGTGGTGTGTGTGTGTGTGTGTGTGTGTGTGTGTGTGTGTGTGTTGTGTACTGGCTGGTAGCGCTGGTGTCAGTTAGCTCTGGACGTATAGCGGCGTTCTGAATGAGAGGCTCTTTGTTCTTCACCCCTTTTGTCCAAATCGAGAGGAGACCGTGAACACGCAGAGAGAACATGTGATGGAGAAACATGTGACGTAGAAACATGTGATGGAGAAACACATGGACGGGATGTAGATGTGCATCGAATGAATAACTGAGGTTTTGTTTCAAAACTGTGAAAATAATAATAATGTTATCTGGAAACTTTTCTGTCCAACTTCTACAAAGCAAAGCAGCTGAACTACGAGACACTTTCATTGGTTTAGAACAACCATCAAGGTATTTAAACCTGGTTTCCTTCATATGAAATATATACACAGTACATATAAATAAAAATAAAAAATAAAAAAATATATATAATAAATAATATATAAATGTACATATATTAATAAATATATATACATTTACACACACACACACACACACATATATATATATATATATATATATATATATATATAATATATATAATAATACATATATATATATAATATATATATATATATATAATAAATATATATATATATAATAATAATATATATATATATATATATAATAATAATAAATATATATATATATATTAATAAATATATAAATGTACATATATTAATAAATATATAAATGTACATATATGAATAAATATATAAATGTACATATATGAATAAGTATATAAATGTACATATAATAAATATATAAATGTACATATATGAATAAGTATATAAATGTACATATAATAAGTATATAAATGTACATATAATAAGTATATAAATGTACATATATGAATAAGTATATAAATGTACATGTATGAATAAGTATATAAATGTACATATATTAAAAGTATATAAATGTACATGTATGAATACGTATATAAATGTACATATATGAATAAGTATATAAATGTACATGTATGAATACGTATATAAATGTGCATGTGTAAATAAGGAAGCTGGCTGTACCTCTGCAGGATGTGCAGTGACATGTACAGCTGGGGCTCGTTGCTGTTGGAGCGGACCAGCTTGCTCTTGGTGTGAGCCGACACGGCGCTGCCGTCGGCCAGAGAGAACCTGTACAGAGGGCTGAGGGCGTGGCCGGCCCGCAGCACTGCAGCAGGAGAGACACACAACCACAGATTATTCACCTTACATTGAAGAGAGAGCCAACAGCCTCCTGAGAGAACGCTGTTTCGCTCTTATAGGTTTTAACAAAGAGAATGAAAATGATTCAGCTTCATGTTTTGGGTCCACATGATGCTGTGGGGATCGGGTCCAGGCTCTGACTCCGCTGCTCACCGTCTTGCTGGTGCTTCTTAGCGAAGGACATCTCCCCGTCGTTCTGCAGGTGGAACCTCTGAATGCAGCGGCGGACCAGGTCCTCCCAGCCCGGCCTCATGGAGGCCCGCAGCAGGCTGGTGTCCAGCGACGTGATCTTACCTGGACAGAGCCGCCGTTAGCAGAGCGCCCCCTGTCTTAAGGTCACACCTGATCAGACGTGTTCGCCGCAGAGACCTGCAGGTCAGACCCACCTTGAAGGTCCTGCCGCGTGGTGAAGCTCTCGTAGGCCGGCAGCGCGGGCCTCTCTTTGACGGGGACTCTTCTCGCCACGCAGATGAGGCACGACTGGAAATCTGCATGTTTTGGAAAAGCACAAATGTACATTTACGCCACAATGCAACGTGTGTCTCTTTGTAGTTGTTCTTTGTCCCTTTTTAGTTGTTTTGTGTCTCCTTGTAGTTCTTTTATGTCTCCTTGTAGTTCTTTTTTGTCCCTTTTTAGTCATTCTGTGTCTCTTTGTAGTTATTTTGTGTCTCTTTGTAGTTATTTTGTGTCTCTTTGTAGTTATTTTGTGTCTCTTTGTAGTCGTTCTGTGTCTCTTTGTATTTCTTTTGTGTCTCTTTGTATTTCTTTTGTGTCACTTTAGTGTCAGTGGTTGTTCTGCCCTCTTTGTTGTACTTGTTTTGCATCTCTTTGTGGCTGCTTTCTGTCTCTTGGTGGTTGTTTTGTACATATTTGTAGTAGTTTTGCATCTCTTTGTAGTCACTTTGTGTCTCTTTGTAATACTTGTGTCTCCTTGAAGTTGCTCTTCACCTTCTCTTAGTGATTGTGAGTCTCTTGGAGACTCTTTGCGTTGTTGTGGCCTCTTTGTAGTCTTTGTGTGCCTCGTTCGAGTAATTTTGCATCTCTTTCGGGTTGACGGTGTCTTTCAAAGTTACATTTTCTAGGCGAGGGCCGCTTGTGCCCCTGGTAATCCACAGGCCCAGGGGCACAAAGTGTCAGGGGTCCGTTCTGTAATCATTCATTGGGTGGGAGATTTTACTACCTAAACTTCATTCTCACAGCACAAACACTCACTTCAGCTTCAACATCGATATCCAGAACTCTCGATCTCGATCAAACCTCAACCTGCGCCCTCAATCTGTCGCCGGTCGTCCTCCTCCCGCCGGTCGGGGAGCGATTAGCACAATATCTGTCAGACTATCTAAAATTAGAGTGCCAGACGGACTCTTTTCTCCCGGGTGTGTGTGTGTGTGTGTGTGTGTGTGTGTGTGTGTGTGTGTGTGTGTGTGTGTGTGTGTGTGTGTACGCGAGCGATGAGATGTGAGATGGGAAGCTGACAAAGTGCCATGTGCTAATTAGTCCCTCCCGGTAGATGGGAGGAAAAGTAGAGAGGAGTGTTGATGAAAGGAGGACAGGACACCAGAGACCGAGAGGAGAAAAGAGGAGCGGGAAAGATGGAGAAAGATGGAGGAAGATGGAGGAAGAAAAGATCCTGCATAGCAGGAACTCAATCAATGCCGCTGCGCACTGCGTACTGAATGTACGATTAGCTGTGATTACCAGCCGGCCGCTCACACTCACGCTAACGCTAACGCTAACTCAACATCCAGACTCGGCGTCACGGCGCTGCCAGTCAGAGCCGCCGTCCAATGAAATGAATGTAATACTATCCAGTTTTATTTGAGCCTAATTGAAATGATTAAATATTTATTCTGCAGTACGTTAGAACTGTTCTTTAACCCGTTGAAAACTGGAAACAATGTTGCCTCCAGACTTCCTTTTCTCTGTGTTTGAGTCGTCGTAGGAACCCCAGATTAATTACAATACTTGTGTTTATTGTTTGTATTTGTTCAGCAAAGTCTTGGGGAAAAAATGTATATCTGCAAAAATATCACTTTTAAAAGATATTTTGATGATAACTATGAACATCCAGCATGATATGAGCCAGATTTTCCAAAAAAGCCTCCTGGAGCGTCAATAAGACACCTTTATTAAAGATTAGGACCTAAGGAATCAGAACCTGAACAATCACAATAAAACAAAGACTTGGCCTGTTAGGAAGGAGTTTCAGTTAAAACACTGTGGCGTTCGGTTCAAAGATGAGAAAAATTACGTATTTTATGCCAAAAGATTGTCTGAATGGGGCATGCTGGGACTTAAAATGGGCGCGGGTTTCCAAAAGCTGAACCTTGAATCAGAGACAGTACCTTCTCCCTCCTCCTTGATGGACTTGGGTTCGGACACGGCGAAGCACTGCATGGTCTCGTACTTCTGCCGCGGCGCCTCCTGCCTGTCGGACGCCGGCAGCGCGGCGCCGTCGGCCTGCGGGTTGACCAGCATGCGGCAGGTGAAGGTGTTGCTGCTCCGGTTGGAGGCGTCGCCGCCGCGGTGATTGACTGAAGAGTCAGAAAACAAACGAAGAGGAGGTGAAATGTAAAAGATGAGGACCAGGTTTGGCAACTGAAGTGGCAACCTGATATCTCAAGTAATAGCAAACGAGGGCGACTCCTCTGGTTGTATAGAAGTCGATGCTTCATGTGTTAAAGCTGCATTCTCTTGTGTGTCTCTTCATAGTTGTTTTGTGTCTCTCTGTAGTAGTTTTGTGTGTCTTTGTAGCTGTTACGTGTATCTTTATAGTAGTTTTGTGTCTCTTAATAGTTGTTTTGTGTCTCTCTGTAGTTGTTTTGTGTCTCTCTGTAGTTGTTTTGTGTTTCTTTGTAGTAGTTTTGTGTCTCTCTGTAGTAGTTTTGTGTCTTAATAGGTGTTTTGTGTCTCTTTGTAGTTGTTTTGTGTGTCTTTGTAGTTGTTTTGTGTCTCTCTGTAGTAGTTTTGTGTCTCTCTGTAGTAGTTTTGTGTCCTTGTCGTTGTTCTGCGGTTCTGCGGTCTCACCCAGGCTCTTGGGCAGCAGGTTCTTGACGAACTCGTCGTGGTCTCCGACGTGCAGCACGCTGTACACGCTGGTGTTCATCAGCTCCTCCTGCTGGCAGCGCAGGTACTGGCTGACGTTCTCCGAGACGAACACGATGTTGCCCTCCATGTTGACCACGAAGAAGAACCCGTCCAGGGCCTGAGAGCGAGGGGGGGATGAGGAAGAGGAGAGAGGGATGAAGAGGGGACATGGAGGATTCAGGGGCGTCAACTGTGTGCTTATTTCAAAATGTATTAAATACAATATACAAAAAAAAAAGACAGAACAGTCAGTTGCAGCGTGCTACTAGAATGCGTATAAGTATAAAGGTAAACCACGGAGCTGTGTGTGTGTCTGTGTGTGTCTGTGTGTGTCACCCTAACGCCTCTATAGTGTGGAATAGAATAGAATGGGTTCTGGCCAGGAGGATATTTATCTCCAAGCAGACACCTTAGCCAACATTGCGGCTGGTGAAAGCTATATATAGACAGTTTGTGTGTGAGTGTATGTGTGTGTGTGTGCGTGTGTAGGGTGTGTGTGTCTGTATGTTTGTGAGTGTGGTCAGGCTCCACCCCTCTTTTGCTAATCTGGCTTTTCAGGAGGGTATTTATACCTCGTTGGGTCGCATGTTATACGTCACGACGCGCACGCATGCACAGACACACACACACACACACACACACACACACAGGAGCAGGCTCGATGACGGCATCGCCCCCAGCCAGAGGAACTCTTATCTCTCTGCGTCGCTGTAAAGTGCAGCGCCATCTCAAGTCAGAACGACGCCCCAAATCTGTCGACGCACAACGTTGTCGTGTCGCGCCGCACTTTTCTACACACCGGGTTGTTTATTTTCCAACTTCTTCACCTCCGCGGTGTCCAACGGGACCGCCGCTAAGTAGGTCAGTTACAGGCCGCTGTTGTCGGTCAAAAACTTGTGTGACTAATCGGTGCCGGTGTCAGCGCTCTGAGTCGACCTCTAAAGCTCAGAGGGGGAGCGAAGGTCGGCCACACCCACCTCCAGCATCATGGGCCCCAGGGCGTCTTTGTCGATGACGCCCTGACCCGTGGATGAGACGTCGGCCTTCTGCACCTCCTCTTCGTCCGCCACCGGGGCTTTTTCTGGAGAAAAAAAAGACAATAATGAGAGAAACATGAGATGAAGGGGAACGAAACACTGAAGATGTCGAGTCCTTTGGCGGCTCAGAGAATGCATCTCTGTGTATGAAGAGAACAGAAACTAAAAAAGAAAACGTGAAAGTTAAAAAAAAATTTTAAAGTTGTTTTTAAATTTTTCTTTAAATGGCGTAATCCCATCTTTTTGTTTAGAATAGATGTCGTGGTGAAATGTGTGAAAAATCTCACAAATATCTTTCTCCTCTTTGGCGGCCCCTATGGTGATAAGAAGTAATTGCATGGTGATAAGAAGTAATTGCATGGTGAGTTTTTTGGGAGGCAGTGTTTGGTTTGGCCCTTTTTCTCTGGTTGTATAGAAGTCTATGCTTCATGTGTTAAAGCTGGTTATGGTTATTTAGAGTCAAACAGCCCATAAAGCAGGGGATGCTTTAGGGGCGGGGCTACAAGGTGATTGACAGGTCACCAACAGGGTCTCTATGTCACTCCTCAATCCAAATATGGTCGCTTCCTCGAGTCTTCCAACCGTCCGTCCACAAACTGGTGACGTATGCGTCCACTTATAAAACATGAAGAAGCAAGAACCCATAAAAGGGTTAAATTAAAACTCCGTTCTTCTTTTTATTTCTTTATTCAACGTGTTATGAAGCCGTTGCAGCTGTGAACATACCGAAAGATGATGTTGCGCGTGTGACTTGTCTGCCTTTGTTCGCTCGCACTCTAAAACCATCATATTTATTGATTCACACCGCGACTTGAATCCCCTTCATCCGACACGAGGGCCGCGCTCGTGGGAGCTTGATGACTCTGTACAGCTCCGGTCCCGCAACAGGAATGTGAGCTATGTGGCCTAATGGGGCCATGGGAGGCTTAACGGGCCGGTGGTACAAGCCAGAGGAGCAGAGTGGCCTCTTATATCACCGTACATGTGTGTAACGCGCTGCCCATTAGTGTGTAGCGATACCTGGCTCACACCTCCAGGTTTCACAGTGCAAAACATCAGTGTTGATGCTTTATGGTCTGTTTGACTCTAACAGACCATAATGTACTAAATGAACATCGAAACGAGAGATTGAGACATAAACTCATGTTTACTGAGCGAATACATCAAGAGAGAAGTAGAATCACTTATATAGACTTCTATACAACCAGAGGAGTCGCCCCCTGGTGGTCAGTAGAGAGAATGCAGCTTTAACACATGAAGCATAGACTTCTATACAACCAGAGGAGTCGCCCCCTGGTGGTCAGGAGAGAGAATGCAGCTTTAACACATGAAGCTTAGACTTCTATACAACCAGAGGAGTCGCCCCCTGGTGGTCAGGAGAGAGAATGCAGCTTTAACACATGAAGCTTAGACTTCTATACAATCAGAGGAGTCGCCCCCTGGTGGTCAGGACACATTTTGTGTGTCGCATCAGTCACACTCTGACACACAGCTGTGTGACTTGTGTGTTATCGCTGCCCGTACGAGTGTGTGATATTTCAGCTGTTGTTTTCAGACACAAACACGTGGACACCAACTGGCTGACCGCAGGGACAAAAGGGAGGAAGAGGAGGAGGAGGAGGAGGAAGGAGAGGGAAAGGACCAATGCTGTTAAGAAGGCGATCATAGGAAAGGAGAGAAGAGAGGAAAGAAAAGGCTAAGGAAATGACCAAAAGGTGATTGAGGATGGATGTAAGATGGATAGGAAAAGGGAAGAAGGAAAGGAAATGAGAGGACAGGAAAGGAAAGGAGGAGGGAGATGAGGAGGAAAAAACAGAGGAAAGATGGACAAGAAGAGACAACCAGGAGAGAGGAAGTGAGGAGAGGAAACCAAAGCATAATCACCTTCCTTGATCTGCCGGATCTGCTTCACCGTCTCCTTGAGGATGGCGCACTTGTCCGGCTTCACGTGGAGGTCGTCCATGTCGTTGATGTTGTTGAAGATGAGCTCGGCCAGCTCCTCAATGTACTTGTTCTCCTGCTCCCGGTTCCTCCGCTCGCTGCTCCTCTTCGGGCTGAGGGGTCGAGAACAGACGACACAACGTTTACCACAGCGCTGAGAGGGGGGCGTGGCCTCTTAGTGGCAGCTACAGAGGGGCGTGGCCTCTTAGTGGCAGCTAGAGAGGGGCGTGGCCTCTTAGTGGCAGCTAGAGAGGGGCGTGGCCTCTTAGTGGCAGCTAGAGAGGGGCGTGGCCTCTTAGTGGCAGCTAGAGAGGGGCGTGGCCTCTTAGTGGCAGCTACAGAGGGGCGTGGCCTCTTAGTGGCAGCTAGAGAGAGGGGCGTGGCCTCTTAGTGGCGGCTGGAGACCTTTTGTAACTGGATTACGTCGAGCGGCTGAAAATGTTTCAGTTTAACAGGAAGTGAAGTTGCTGAGACACTGAACTACAACATCCACGCGTCCTCATTACGCCCTCATTTTGCCCCCATTTTACACTCATTGCACCCTTTTCACGCCCTCACTGCGTCCTCTTTACACCCTCATTACAGACGACCTTGACGCGTCCTCTGGGACACTGACTGCCTGATGACTTGTAGCCTCTTAAATAAACTGTCGGAAGTAAATTTGCTCCATCAGTGTTTTTCTTCATGGACTCATTTGACCGACAGACTCGACCTGCAGGTTCAGAGCCCTGAAGCGGACAGGAAGGCGCTCTCACCTGGGCCCCAGCAGGAAGTCCTGGCTCTCCTTCCTCTTTAGAGACTCCGCCCCTCTGGGTGGCTCCGCCCCTCTGGGGGGCTCCGGCGTGTTTCCCCCCCCGCTACTCATCTTCAGCAGAAATCAGCACCTGGAGACGAGAGTCAGAACAAAAGAAGCTTGTGAGGATATTCACAATGATTATTATTATTTATTGTTATCGCCTCGGATTTACACACCTACTGCTACAATATGAGGTATATTATAGGGCCTTATATTATTTATTTATTTATATATACATATTTAGTTTTTTAAATGTATTTATTTATATTTGTTGTATTATTATTATATATGTTATAATATAAAATATGATAAATGATATACATACAACATAAATACATAAACGTGGCCGTGACATTGTAAAGTGCTCTCCTGTCCACAGCGTCGTCCTCACTGTTACACAAACACAGTAATTAGCGTGCTGAAGAAGTGCACCACCTATTATTTAAATGGCGCATAATCAATGCTGTAAACAAGGCGTCGCTGGTGAAGTGGGCGACGCGTGGGCGGCCCCATGGGAACCCGAGAGGAGGGGGGGGGGCGCCACGCCGTCGTTATGCTAACGTCTCCGGCAATTAAGTAGGAGGTCTTTTCTCTTTTAAATAGAACACATGAAACGTGGAGAGACGTCGTGTTTTTGTTCCTCCAAAGTATTGTTTCCCAGGACGAGCGTGGACTGGAGGTGTGGAATGAACCCACGTTGGCAGGGAGGAGTGACACCATATGGTCGCCTCCCGCCGCTCCACCTTCCCTCTCCTGAACACGACAAAAACTGGCCTCGTCGGCCGGACGCTGCATTCACAGGAACGAGCGTTCAGTCTCATCCGTAGTTCCAGATATACACAATGACTTCTATACAACCAGAGGAGTCGCCCCCTGGTGGTCAGGAGAGAGAATGCAGCTTTAACACATGAAGCATAGACTTCTATACAACCAGAGGAGTCGCCCCCTGGTGGTCAGGAGAGAGAATGCAATACCCGCTCGTTAATAAACATAAAGTCTACATCGTGTTGCGTTCAGGTGCTCCAAAAAAAGTTTGACTTTTGCACGCTCGCACCTTTTTCCTGGACTGAGCCGGTTACTCAACAGATGTTGAGGAAAACAAAAAGACAGATTATCTTCTAACAAGATCACAAACTCCTGCAAACACACACAGTGATGGGGCAGTGTGTGTGTGTGTGTGTGTGTGTGTGTGTGTGTGTGTGTGTGTGTGTGTGTGTGTGTGTGTGTGTGTATATATATAGGGGACACTGGGCCTTTAAGGGCCGGTTCATCACCTGACTGTTACATAACAGCCGGTCTGTGGGGCCGACAGCAGATGAAGGCAGGAGAGGGGGAGGGATGGGGGAGAGAAAAACAACAGGGAGGTAGAGAAGAAAGATGGTGAAGAGAGAGAGAGAGAGAGAGAGAGAGAGAGAGAGAGAGAGAGAGAGAGAGAGAGAGAGAGAGAGAGAGAGAGAGAGAACAATGGATCCAAAAAAGGTCAAGTGGAAGGGAAACGTGAAAAAGGAAAAGAAGAGGATCAAACAGATGAACAATAGGTTCATTGGTGCAGACGTACAGGCATCAAACCGGCAAGGAAAAGGTTGTAGATGGATGGATGGATGGATGGATGGAGGGATGGATGGATGGATGGATGGATGGAGGGATGGATGGATGGAAGGGGGGAGGTGGGGACGGAAGAGAAAAATAAACTAATGGGAAGAGGGGCATCTGTTGCTCTGAATGAAACGGCCTGAGGAAGGAGGAGAGAGTGGCCTAATTACAGCGAGAGGAGCCGAGGCTTTAATGATCGCTGCTGCTCGTCCGCAGGCAGCCGGTCCGTGACGCCGGCGCTCGGCTGCAGGCACGCCGGCGTCCACCCGTCTGTCACTCAGGCTACCGACCGGGGAAAAGCTCTGGGATGGATCGGCACCACAGTCTGACCAGATATTAGAGCCGACCAGCAGGACGAAGCTTTTCATCGTTTCAGGGAAATATCTGAACACTATTTTCTTGACATTCATGGATGAAGTGTGACGATGGATTTCCATGCAATTTAGATCGTTAAAGTCTTTTTATTTTTTTATTTTTGATAACCTTTTGATAACCAACACATGACTTTTAATTTTTAGAACCATCGTCAGGCCAAATTAGTGAAAACGCCGTCAGCCTCAACTGCACTTTATTTCATTTATCTGTATTTATTTATTTTAAGCCTCATTCTCTCTCCTGGCCACCAGGGGGCGACTCCTCTGGTTGTATAGAAGTCTATGCTTCATGTGTTAAGCTGCATTCTCTCTCCTGACCACCAGGGGGCGACTCCTCTGGTTGTATAGAAGTCTATGCTTCATGTGTTAAAGCTGCATTCTCTCTCCTGACCACCAGGGGGCGACTCCTCTGTTTGTATAGAAGTCTATGCTTCATGTGTTAAAGCTGCATTCTCTCTCCTGACCACCAGGGGGCGACTCCTCTGGTTGTATAGAAGTCTATGCTTCATGTGTTGAAGCTGCATTCTCTCTCCTGACCACCAGGGGGCGACTCCTCTGGTTGTATAGAAGTCTATGCTTCATGTGTTGAAGCTTGTCAGGAACATCTCTGTCTCTGCTTCCTGGTCTCTTGCAGGTGACAGCAGGTGTCGTATTACAGCCAGGTGGGAAGAGAAGGGGATGGAAATGAAGAGACGCGTCATATTATTATTTTTTTTTAGGAGGGAAAAGAATATCACGAGAATGAAATGGGTGAAGCTGAACATACGGCCGGGGGAGCGCGAGAGACCCGGCGGCCCTCGTTGTCATGGAAGTAAAGCCCACGGTGGGTTGTTATTGCGCTGATGAATCATCCCTCCGCTCGCAGAATAATGGGAGGTATTGAGCATTTAACAAAAACAATGACCACGCAGTCTTATGCAACGGCCGACAGCAACAGTGTGTTCCTGCTGGGAGGCGACGGGGGAACCAGAACCCACTGAGCGTCGCAGAACATCAGAACCCTGCTGCTGTAAAACGAGAGGTTTCCTTAAGGGACCCTGGTGTATGGGAAACACTGCCGCTTCTGTCCACAGGGGGCGCCAGAATTAACGCAGAAGTAAAGTTCCTTGTCGTGGCTTTAAGTTAGACTTTTGTCTTTGTAAAAAAATCTTTAACAGACGTGGTATATTTAGCAATAAGGTAGCTGGAACAGCTGAGAGCAGAACACCAGACCCCTGATGCAGTAAAACGAGAGGTTTTCTTAAGGGACCCTGGTGGTCAGGAAACACTACCGCTTCTGTCCACAGGGGGCGCCAGAATGAACGTAGAAGTAAAGTCCATTGTCGTAAGTTTACGTTAAAATAAACATTGGTTGTTTTTCCTTGTAAATACCACGAGGAGCCCTCAAAAGGAGGCGGAGGAACAGACTGTCTAACAAATAAAAGTTATTTTAACAGAAGACAAAGCGGCGAATCAATGAAAACGAGGACAATGTCGAAGCACTCGTCGGATGAGACCATGAAGGCGGCGGCTCGAGAGGCGGGACCCGCCGCCCTTTGGCGTCTAAGCTTCTGTCGAGGCGCTGAAGGCCTTAAGCCAGCGACCCCTCCCATCACACACACACACACACACACACACACACTCAGCAGATGTAACACCGGCTGCAGCTGGATTAAGAGCACACCGAGGCTCGACTCGCCGCCTCGGCTTAGCGTCCGGCCCGAGGAGGCGACGCGCCTTTTTGTTGATCTCGGAGCCGGCGTGGCATCCCCGCGACACCTCTCCTGCATCACGATAACCAGTCAGCAAAAAAAACAAAACTAACAAAACAAACACAGTCAAATGCAGAAGCAGACTTGTGCGGCGGCTTCTGTTGACAGCCAGAGGGCTCAGAGCTCGGGTTACTTTATTGTCTTCTACTGGAGGAAAATAAAGGACTCAGGACACTTTAAACATCACAATTTATATATAAATACACGTATATTATATGTATTTATGTATATTATTGACGGACGAGTGGAACCGTGACGTTAACCCTCCTACATCTGTCATGGTGACAGTCCGCCTGCTGCTTTTGTCTTTATTATCAATAAATGTAAAAAATGTGAGATTTCACCATGTTTCCCTTCTAAACAATTGAAAATGGCCGACGCTTTTGAGATTACAGGAATGAAATTTAAGCTATGTCACATCTTCTCAAACGGTTGGTGTTGAACTACGTGGATGAGCGTGAACATTCGAGGCGCGACGGCGTAAAAGTTCTCCAGAGATAAATCAGCCGACTCAGCAAACAGCCACAACCCGTGTTCCCAGAACCAGACTTCCAATTCCGTTCCAATACTAAATCAATATAGGAAAGAAGCGCAAACAGCAGGTAGCAGTTCGGCAGCAGAGGGCCGGACGCTCCTGCTCAGATGAACAAGGAAGAAAATCTCAAAAAAAAGATTTTTCAAAGAATCTTTAGGTGGAGAAACTCCTCAATCAAGAGCTGCAGCGACAAAGAGGCCAACAGCCAAATCCTCTGATGAATAATTATGTTATCAGAACTTTATTACGAAGACGTGCTCCCAAATATACTGAGTTTATGTATATTTTAATAAGCTTTAGTTTATAATATATTAAATGGAGTTGTTTTTTTAGGGTCGTCTGTATCTTTTAGATGTAAAACAGGGTTTTTACCCGTTTGACTGAAGCAGCTCCAGGACTTTTCCATCACTTTTAACCACATTTTCATGACTTTAAACCAATTTTCATGACTTTTAATCACATT